>NC_089587.1:68304130-68604130 GCF_019320115.1 Miscanthus floridulus | reverse complement strand
TAGGAGGTTGGCATGTTAGCCTAATGTCCCAACCATCAGCTTGGGCGGCCTGCACAAACGTTGGATCATCTACGGCAATGTGAGTCCTTGCATTGTCTTGTTGTATGAAGATTGGCATCCCTCTTTCTCCAGCTGGCCACTTTGCCTTCAATGCTAGTAGAACTTTGTTCACCATAAAGTCTCGGCTCACATCCTTTGTTACCGACGTCATGGGTTTGTTATAGGGTCACCTACAAATGCAAAGAAACTTATGTTAGGCACCAAGACAAAGTTATGTAAAGCATATGAAAAATTGAAGAATGTCTTACCTCTCTCCCAATTTGGACTCTTTCTTTTTGCTGGTTCTACCTTGACAAAAGGGAAAATCCCTATTTTATCATCAAATGTGCAATTTCCATTTGCATCATATCTAGGCCTTGTAACCACAGCTAGAAACATTACCTTTTCTATGAAATTCTTACTTTTAACAAAACGTTGTGGTCTTTCCTCATCATTGGCCAGATAATATTTTTGGTTCTTACGTGTCCTATAGAACCATTTTTCGTCAATGTACACAACATTGTACAATGGTTTGAAAGATAAACCATTCATCATGGACAAACAATATTTTACCCGAGCTTTTTTGTTCTCATCGGTCAAACTAAACTTAAGGTCATTAGTGTGCCGACGAAAGTAGCCTTCTTTGAAACGCTTATAAAGAGTGCTTTTCTTCACTCCTAAAGCATTAGCGAGGTCTTGAAAGGTAGAGCGCTGTTTTAGAGGAATGTTTTTTATGGCCTCCAAATCAATTTCTACTCGTTTCCTACCACAGTTCTTGGAATACTTGTTCACAATTCCTTGTATTCCACCATCTTGACCATTTTTCCAAATGGACTGTACAACTCTTAAAGGGACATCAAATTTTTCAGAAACTGATTTCGAAACTCCACGACGAAGAATAGGTGGATCAGTTTTTGACAACAAGTCAAGGTAAATGGTGATCTTTAGATCATCAGGATAGAACTTCCTTTTCTTGGCGTTAGAACCTGCAAACATAATGCTTAAAAAATTGAATCACACATAACTGAAACCTGAAGCTAACCAGGCTACATTGAATCACAGATAACTGAAAATGGTTTGTACACTGTAGCTGTCCGACAACACACTAACCTAAAACTAGATTCTACGGGACTGTTCTATGAAGCAACATCTAAACTGAAATGAACTGGACACTCATACACTGAAAGGAAAAGAATCATAAACTAACCATCCGATGCTGCTGCATCTCCTTTCACCAAAGGAACCTGAACACCATCTGTTGCTGCATCTGAAGAAACATGAACTCCATAGGCTGCACCATCACCTTGCACTCCATCTGCTCCATCTTCGTCATCTATGGCATGAAACAAAAAAGGAAGAATGAAACCATAACTAGAAGGAGGACATGGTAAAATAGAAAAATGAGCGAAGGAGCACCTTCTATTCCATTGTCCCACACCATGTCATAATTGAGTTCATGAGCAGGGCCATCAAACTCCGCAACGTCATCCCAATCTATGGGATAGATTTGGCCTGAGTCGGGTGGCTGTAGGTTCAAATCGATCCCTAATCCAGGCATTGCTTTGGTACTGCAGCATGAATGAGGCAGAGAAACAGAGAAGCGAGGGGGAGAGTTCGCTGCAATTACCTGGGCATAGCGATCCTCCATGGTGATTTATATAGGCCATGGAAAAATCGAACTAGAGTGGCGGGCAATGAAAATTTGATGCTTTGGCGGCTAAATTTTGTTCTAATGGAAGATCAAACGAAAAAGCACGACCGTGCAGGGGTACATACGTGAGCGCGTGAAATTACGTGAGCACTGCCGCGCAGGGTTACGTACATGAGCGCGCGGAGTACGTGAGCGGGTTAACGGCGTTTTCAGCGGCATCAGCGCGTGATTAATTGGGCAAACGAACGGACGCTAGGACATTAAGAAGACTGCGACGATTAAAAGCAAATCGGCGCTCCTTTGCTGCTACTTGGTCACTGTGCCGATGGCTAATACGCTAGAGACTTAGGAACGGAGGGAGTAATATACAAGGATGGAAAGTCAGAGTTATTTACTTATCTTGGATGCCGTGGTGCATGACTGTACATTTATACGAGGAAGCTCGGACATACATACGAAGTAAGTACGCAAGAATTCATTAAGGAGCCGCCGTGTTCTATTAGGACTCATTAATTAGTCTCTTGTAATTCCAGATAGAGTCACGTACCTGTGGTAGAATCGTCTGAAATAACACATTTATGGAGGTGCTCGTCTTCCACCAGACACTAAGCACCCCGAAAGCAAGCTACAGCTGGCGGTATCCGTCGGGCACACCCGAAGGGAGAACCCGAAAGATCCATATTTTTTCAAGGATCCAATAATGAAAACGAGTTACAATACTGACTCATTTCATACATCATAGTTTCTTAAAAAGTACATTATTATATTACCAAATATCAGAGTACTGAATAATAAACAGCGGAATTTAAAAATAACATCTAACGATAAGGGACAAGGATCCATCTGAGCCCACCAGAAGAATCCCCCACATAAAGGTACTTCTCATACATCAACTGCAACATGGGTAAATAAACCCTGAGTACACAATGTACTCGCAAGACTTATCCGACTAGTGAGAATAATTTTTCGACTCCAAGGAATATGATAAGCTTTATGGTTTGCTGGTTTCTTTTGGGCAGAAAGCAATACTAATAGTGAGTCCTTACTTATGTTATTATTATTAGCCGCATTAAGTTATTATCTATCCAGTCTATATAAGCACTTGTTCTACTTTCAAGCAAGAGTTGAGCAATCAGTTCATTTTCATCACCTTCCATCTTTCAGTTCTTACTACGATGCTAGAGTTAAGACAAGTCATACCGACTCAGCGGTGATTCGCGAACCAATGTGCCCAGCTGGGTGCCCCAAAAACACACGCTTCGCTTGTACCCCAGGCATAAGCAGGACTAACCCATCATCCTCCTATCCTGGGTGTCCAGGTCCCCGTCCAAACTTGGACTCCAAGCCCCCACTCCTGAGTCCCGGACTCAGTGCGGTGCAAAAACCTCCACCATCCCCGCCTCCAATCAGTCAGTCCGGAAAGAGCCAGATCCACGACAAGAGAGCAATAAGTCTTCCCTGCGCCCATACCCAAGCATGTGCTCGGGACAATAGATCTGTGACATGTCTAGCGTCCATTGCAACGACTAGTCCTTAATTGACACAGACAGAGAAAAAAGTGTAACTGCGCTATGCCCTGTTGGCCACAGGACACAACTGAAAGGTCCTAATGGCTAGAGGGGAGGGGGGTGAATAGCCTAATAAAAATTTCTACAACAACACTTAACAAAATAGTTAGACAATTATGAGACGAAGCAAGTGTTGCGCTAGCCTACTCAAAATGCAAGCCACCTACCACAATTCTAGTTTAGATAGTGTCGATTCACCCCAGAGGTATGACACTACCCTATGTTAGTGTGCTCTCAAAGGCTAATTAAAGAGCCACACCAACCAACCAAGCAAGCTCTCACAATTAGTTACACTAAAGAGCTTGTCAACTAGTTTGTGATAATGTAAAGAGAGTGATCAAGATAGTTATACCGCCGTGTAGAGGAGTGAACCAATCAATCACAAGGATGGATAACAATGAAGACCAATCACCTCGGAATCAATGATGAACACAATGATTTTTATCGAGGTTCACTTGCTTGCCGGCAAGCTAGTCCTCGTTGTGGTGATTCACTCACTTAGAGGTTCACGCGCTAATTGGCTTCACACGCCAAACCCTTAATAGGGTGCCGCACAACCAACACAAGATGATGATCACACAAGCCACGAGCAATTCACTAGAGTACCTTTTGGTGCTCCGCCGGGGAAAGGTCAAGAACCCCTCACAATCACCACGATCGGAGCCGGAGACAATCACCACCCTCCGCCCAACGATCCTCGCTGCTCCAAGCCATCTAGGTGGCGGCAACCACCAAGAGTAACAAGCGAAATCCACAGCGAAACACGAACACCAAGTGCCTCTAGATGCAATCACTCAAGCAATGCACTTGGATCACTCCCAATCTCACTATGATGATGAATCAATGATGGATATGAGTGGGAGGACTTTAGCTAGGCTCACAAGGTTGCTATGTAAATGAAAATGGCCAAAGATATGAGCCATAGCCAGCCATGGGGCTTAAATAGAAGCCCCCATGAAATAGAGCCGTTGTACCCCTTCACTAGGCACACTGCGCTCTGACCGGACGCTCCGGTCAAACTGACCGGACCTTGGACTTAGTGTCCGGTCCACAGATGGACGCCACGTGTCATCAGCTTCAAATGATGTTCGTCAAATTTCAACGGCTATGAAGCTGATCGTACGCTCTGGAAGAATTGACCGGACGCTGGAGCCTCAGCGTCTGATCGAGTACAGTAAGGGTCAAAAACTGGTTTTCCTCGACCGGACGCGTCCGGTCCACCTCGACCGGACACAACCTAGCATCCGATGGTAAACCCTAGCCATTGTACCGCCAGTCAGCGCGACTGGACGCAGGCAGTCAGCGTCCGTTGCTTTTGGATCCAACATCCGGTCACTTGATCGACGCTGGCATCTCCTCTGTTTTCACTTCTAACTTCTTCACCCTTGCTCCAATGTGCCAACCACCAAGTGTATCACCTTGTGCACATGTGTTAGCATATTTTCACAAATATTATCAAGGGTGTTAGCATTCCACTAGATCCTAAATGCATATGCAATGAGTTAGAGCATCTATGTGGCAGAACCACCCGGAATAGCATTCTTACGGAGGCGCTCGTCTTCCACCAAACACTAAGCACCCCGAAAGCCACTACCACAAGCGGTATCCGTCGGGCACACCCAGAGGGAGAGCCCGAAAGATCCACATTTTTCCCCAAGGATCCAATAATGAAAACGAGTTACAACACAAGTCCATCTCATACATTAGAGTTTCTGAAAAGTACATTATTACAATACCAAATACAGAGTGCGGAATGATAAACAGCGGAATATTAAAAGATAACATCTAGCGATAAGATAACGAGGATTCCGTCTGAGCCCACCAGATGGATCCTCCACACAAGGAACTCCTCAAGCATCACCTGCAACAGGGGTAAATAAACCCTGAGTACACAATGTACTCGCAAGACTTATCCGATCAGTGGGAATACTTTCCCGACTCCAAGGAATATGCTAGGCTTTATGGTTGCTGGTTCTCTTTTAGCAAAAAGCAATACTAATAGTGAGTCCTTATTGATACATTATTATCATCAGCCGGATTAAGTTTTCATCTAGTCAATCTATATAAGCACCTGTTCTACTTTCAAGCAAGGGTTGAGCAATCGATATTGTTCCTTCTCCTTTTTCACTTCCAGTTCTTACTACGGTGCTAAACCGCAGACAAGCCGTACCGGATAACCCGGCGATTCGTGAATCAATGTACCCAGCTGGGTGCCCCGAAGACACATGCCCCGCTTGTACCCCAGGCACAAGCAGGACTAACCCACCACTCTCCTGTCCCGGGTGTCCAGGTCCCCGTCCAAACTTGGACTCCAAGCCCCCGCCTCTGAATCCCGGACTCAGTGCGGCGCAAGGACCTCCACCACCTCCTCTTCCCATCAGTCGGTCCGGAAAGAGCCGGATCCACGACAAGAGAGCGGCAAGTCTTCCCTGCGCCCATACCCAAGTATGTGCTCGGGACAATAATCTGTGACTTGCCTAGAGTCATATGCAACGACCGGTCCTTAATCGACATAGACAGGGAAAAAGTGTAACCGGGCTATGCCCTGTTGGCCGCAGGACACAACCCCTCACACTCACCAGTACCAAATCCACATCCCTGTCCGGTCACCATTTTTCCTTTCCATTATTTCATCATGATATCATAGTGTAATCACCTATTTGCGAGTAACGGCAGGTTACTCACGCTACCGACATCCTGAGCATAGCAGCTACTCGACCTGCACTAGTAGGACTCATGGTGGATATATCTATGCATGTAGTCTCCATAAAATGCCTGTAACGTAAATGCATATCATATAAATATATTCAGTGATCATTTAAAAATAGGGGTTATGCATCGGGGCTTGCCTTGAGCAGGTGCCGGGTCAGCAAAGTCAGCACCAACAGGCTCCTGGGCTTCCTCCTGTGCGAAGATCTCCTCCTCGTACTCCTCGATCACCTCGTCGTACTCTGGCTCGACGACGGGCACGAAGTCTACCAGCTCGTGATCTACATGCATGAAATGATGATGCAATGCTTAGGAATATAACAACAGCAGCTCTTAAAATAAAAGTACATTGATTTAGCTACTAAGCTATGGATATCGACCACGGTACTAGGCTACCTATTGTCACCGATAACCATTTCGAAGTATCATTATTGTTATAGCAACTACAGCTATTCTTACCCCTAATGCTAGTTTACGCTATATACGATAAAGGAAAGGCAATAGCTACTCTATCTAACAACTCGTTCTAAGGCTATAAAATTTACAGCAAGTACACGATATCCTAGTGAACCTACTGTAAAATTTTCAAAGATAAAACTATTACCGATTTGGCACAATAATTCCTACAATTATTAATCTATATAATGCTAAGCTTGCTAATTAAAATTTATGAACCTATCATCATAATAGCTAACTGCAATCTAACTGTACTAATAAGTAGATTGTATTTTTGCGAATCTAACGAACCTGGTTTCACTATTTTTGGACAACCATGTAATTTACTATTAATTATCGAAGTTTAGCTTGAAACTAAATTGAATAAGCAGTAACAAATTCGCTGGAAATAACAAAACGAAACCTCACTCGCGGCCCACATGGTCCGACACAGCCCAGCAGGCGGGCGCGGCCCAGCTCGGCGGGCATGGACGTGGCGCAGGCCCAGCGCGGCAGCGGGCCGAGCAGCGGGCGCGAGCGCAGGCCCAGCAACGCGCAGGCGCGCGCGCGACGCGGTAGGCGCGAGCGAGCGGGCACGCGGGCGCGGCAGGCCGGCCCACGGCGGGGGCGCGGTGCGCGGTAGCGCGGGCGTGGCCCAGCGGCCAACGCGGCCCAACGACGCGCGGCGCGCGCGTGCGGCAGCGGCTAGCAGCGGCAGCGGGCCAGTAGGCCAGACGCAGGCAGGCCGCGGGTGCGAGCAGCGCGGCCCAGCCAGCGGCAGTGGCCCCTAGAGGCGTATTTCAACGTATTACGGCTTTATTTTCCTACATGAAAAGCGGCCACAAACACGTGTGACGTAGGGGTGACGTCATGATGATGTCAGCAAGCTAAGATGAACAGTAACGCACCGCCGGTTGCTGTAAGCTTGCTCTGCTCAGGCGATCTTCCGCCGGCCACGAAGAAGATGCAAAACGGCGGTGGAGCTTTGAATGAAGTGGGCAGTGCGATACACAGCTGAAGGAGAAGCTAGCAGTGCGGTGAATTGAACTGGTATGCTCTGGTTCAGTGGATGGACGACGGCGCAGTTCACCTCGTTCTTATGGAGCAGGCGGAGCTGTGCTTCCAAAATTGAAGCACAGTGAGGTGCTACAATGGGCAAGGTGGTGTCAATCAAGCTGCTGGCTGTCTCGCAGAGCCAAGGATGCGACGAATTTCATTAACGCTCTACGGTCACGTCGAATTGAAAGCAAGAGGTACCGTTGGCCATGGCTTCATCGAAGACATGGGCTCTGGTGTGGCATGGCCTGGCACAGCCGTGGTCGTCAACGCAACGTACCCGTGCACAAAACGACGGAGACAGCGAGGCGATCGTTCTGCGTGCGTGCAGCCAGAGCGAGTAAATGAGAGCAGTACCGGCGCGGCGACGGCGGCGTATAGCGCGACCAAGGCACCACGCGACGCGACGGCGAGGCAGAGCTGACATGACCCGTGCGCGGTGTGCTTGCGTGCGGTGGCAGGCAACCAAGGCACAGTGGTGACCATGGTCAGTGATGGCTTGTCCGAAGCAGATGACGTGCACGGGTTTTCTACAAATTACCAAAAGTGGCTTCGTCGACCCATTTATAACTTACGCGAAATGACTTAAACTTCGAACGGTTTCGCGTCGAATTCCAATTCCGACTTACTTGTTCCATTGTCGCCTACTGAGTACGTACTACAAATTTTAATAAAGTTCACATATGCACATATACATGATGCTCCTGCGATGTTTTAGCAAAACATTACAATGTAACACCGGGGTGTTACAAATCTTCCCCCCTAAAAGAAAATCTCGACCCGAGATTTATGTGCCTAGTGTGAGAAAGAGACAGGGAAATATATTTGGCGCAACACTAACTATCCGACCCAGAGAGGAGATGGGGGTAATGCTTTGTTAAGTAGCTCTCTTGCTCCCAGGTGGCTTCGTCCTCTGAATGGTTTTGCCATTGCACCTTGTAAAACTTTATCACCCTGTTCCTGGTCACTCTCTCCTTCTCATCCAAGATTTTTATAGGATGCTCCACATAAGACAGATCAGGTTGGAGTGGAAGTCCTTCTATTTCCACAGATTCTTCAGGAACTCGTAGGCATTTCTTCAGTTGCGAGACATGAAATACATTGTGAACTGCCGAGAGAATTTCCGGGAGTTGGAGACGATAAGCAACGGGACCACACTGCTGCAACACCTTGTATGGACCCACATACCGAGGGGCTAACTTGCCATGGACACCAAACCGATGTACCCCTCTCATAGGAGATACCTTGAGATACACAAAATCTCCAGCTGCAAATTCCAAAGGTCTTCTTCGCTTGTCTGCGTAAGCCTTCTGTCGACTCTGAGCTGCCTTCAAGTGTTCACAAATTATATTTACTTTCTCTTGGGCCTCCTTTATGAAATCAGGCCTGAAGTACCCACGGTCTCCTACTTCAACCCAGTTTAGTGGCGTCCTACATTTCTGTCCATATAAAGCTTCAAATGGCGCCATGCGGATACTCTCCTGATAACTGTTATTATAAGAAAATTCTGCCAGCTTTAAACAATGATCCCACTTCTCAGGAAAAGAGATGGTACAAGCCCGCAGCATATCCTCGAGCACCTGGTTCACCCTTTCAGTTTGACCATCAGTCTGTGGGTGGTATGCCGAGCTTCTGAGAAGACGAGTACCTAAACAATCCTAGAGTTTCTCCCAGAAACGAGAGACAAAAACTGACCCTCTATCAGAGATGATGGTGAGAGGAACTACATGTAGGGTCACAATCCGATCAAAGTATAACTCCGCATACTTCTTTGCATTGTATCTAGTGTCCACCAGAAGGAAGTGGGTAGACTTGGTGAGACGGTCCACAATGACCCAAATAGAATCAAAGCCAGAGGAGGTGCGGGGTAAACCCACAATGAAATCCAGGGAAATATCCTCCCATTTCCAAACAGGAATGGGCAAGGGCTGCAGATATCCAGGAGTACGCATATGATCTGCCTTGATTCTACCACAAGTGTCACACTCTGCAACAAACTGGGTGATATCTTGGTTCATGTAAGACCACCAGTATAGTTGACGTAGATCATGGTACATCTTGTTGCTACCAGGGTGGATAGATAGCTTGGAATGATGGGCTTCTTTTAGAATCTTCCTTTTCAGCTCCTCATTAGACGGAACCACTAGTCTATTCTTGTATCTCATGACTCCCATCTCATCAATGCTAAAATGAGGTCCACGTCCTTCAGCTAGCAACTTCTTGATGTGAGGAATCTCTTCGGGGTCTTCCTTCTGCTCCTGAATAATTTGCTCCAGCAATTCTGATGTCAATACAATATGAGCTAGCACCTCTATGTGGTGAAGTGACAAGGGTATTTCCTCAACCTGATGCGACTTACGACTTAAGGCATCAGCTACCACATTGGCTTTTCCTGGATGGTAGTGGACTTCTAAATTATAGTCCTTAATCAACTCTAACCACCTCCTCTGTCTCATGTTCAACTCAGACTGAGTGAAAATATACTTAAGGCTCTTGTGGTTAGTGAAGATGTGCACTTTGTTGCCCAACAAATAATGCCTCCAAATCTTCAGAGAGTGAACTACAACAGCTAGCTCTAAATCATGGGTAGGGTAGTTCACCTCGTGCTTCTTCAGTTGGCGCGAAGCATAAGCTATCACACGCCCCTCTTGCATAAGCACACACCCCAAACCCGTCTTCGAGGCATCACAGTAAACATCAAAGGGCCTCTCAATATCAGGTTGAGCCAATACAGGAGCAGTGGTCAGAAAAGTCTTCAGGGACTGAAAAGCTTCTTCACAAGCTGGACTCCAAACAAACTTAGCTTCTTTCTGGAGCAGCTTAGTCATGGGCTAGGCTATCTTGGAGAAATCAGGGATGAAACGTCGATAGTATCCAGCTAGCCCAAGGAACTGACGGATCTGGTGTACAGACCTAGGAGACTTCCAATCTAATACATCTTGCACCTTGCTGGGATCTACAAAAACGCCTTCAGGTGTCAACACATGTCCCAAAAACTGCACTCGATCTAACCAAAACTCGCACTTGCTGAACTTAGCATATAGCTGGTGCTCCCTTAGCTGAGTCAGTATTATCCGGAGGTGATGGGCATGCTCTTCCTCATTCTTGGAATAGATTAAGATGTCATCAATGAAAACTACCACAAACTTATCCAGCTCCGGCATGAAAACTGAGTTCATCAGGTACATGAAGAAAGCCGGGGCATTGGTGAGACCGAAAGACATCACTAGGTACTCATACAACCCATACCTAGTAGAGAAAGCTGTCCTTGGTATATCCTGTGGCCTGATCTTGATCTGATGGTAGCCCAATCGAAGATCTATCTTCGAGAACACCATGGCACCAGCTAACTGATCAAACAAAGTATCTATGCGGGGCAAGGGATACTTGTTCTTAACTGTTACCGCATTGAGAGGGCGGTAATCCACACACATCCACAGAGTACCATCCTTCTTCTTCACGAAAATTGCAGGGCAACCCCAAGGTGAAGAACTTGGGCGGATGAAACCCTTGTCCATCAACTCCCCCAGTTGTTTCTTCATTTCTACCAGTTCTCTCGGAGCCATGCGGTACGGACGCCTAGAGATAGGAGCAGTACCAGGCTCAAGCTCAATGGAGAATTCTACCTCACGGTCCGGTGGCAATCCAGGAAGATCTTCAAGGAACACATCTGGGAACTCACATACTACTGGAATGGAGGTAAGATCAGGAACGGCTTCAGCATGGGCAGCAACAGGTAAGACCGGTTCTGAGGGTATGATGAGAGACATCCTATCCTCAGAAGACGAAAGCCGTAACTCTACACTTCTTCTCTTCATATCCAATACTACCCCATACGCCCGCAACCAGTTCATTCCAAGAATAACATCAATGCCTTGCCCAGGCATTATCATGAACTGTAGACGGTAAGTGTGGGTGGCTAATACCAAACTTACTGTATCCGTGCGGGTATTGATGAACATCTGAGAACCCGCAGTATGGATCTTATAGGCATACGGTATAGCCACAAGTGATAGGTTGTGCCGCTCTACAAACCCCATGCTCATAAAGGAATGTGATGCACCAGAATCAAACAACACCAAAGCTAGATGGGATTCGATGGTAAACATACCAGCCATAACTGTTTCCTGATGCACAACCTGCTGAGCATCTGTGAAGTGCACTTGACCAGATCTGCTGGGCACCTTCCTCTTGATGAAAGTCCTCTTAATCAGCCTGGAATTTGTAGATGGCTGAGACGGCTGAGCTGTCTGCTGCTGAAGACACTCCCTGGCATAGTGGCCCTCCTTACCACACTTGAAACAAGCACCAGGCTTGTTCCCGAATCCCTGACGAGGTGGGACCTGCTGTCCCTGAGTCTGCTGGGGCTGCACCTGCTGCTGAGGTGCCTTGTACTGAGTAGCAGAAGTATGTGATGTCTGCTGGGGTGACCAAAACAGAGGCCCGCCGGATGGTTGATAGGGCCCCCGCCTAACAATTTGCACCTTCTGAGTATGAGGGTGGCTGGAGGATCCAGCTGCCACCCTCCTCCGCTTCCAATCCGCCTGAGATGCCCGCTGAAAACCCTCAAGAGCAATGGTGGCGTTCATCAGAGCCCCAAAGGTCTGATAGTTCCCCAGATATAGTTTCTCCTGAAGAGCAGGAGTGAGACCGCGAAAGAAGCGATCCTTCTTCTTGTCATCCGTGTCCACCTGACTACCAGCATACTGAGCCAAGTGGTTAAACTGGGTCACATACTCCATTACCGTCCTGCTCCCCTGACGCAGCTCCATGAACTCGGTCACCTTCTGGTGGATAACACCAGCAGGTATGAAGAACTCGCGGAAGGCAGTGGAGAACTCCTGCCACGTTGCCGGGTGATCCGGCAGCTCCACGGCCTGGAAAGTCTCCCACCAGGCACCTACAGACCCCAAAAGCTGCTGGGACGCAAAGTGCATCTTCTGCTCATTGGCCACTCCAAGCAGCCGAAACTTCTGCTCTAGTGTGCGAAGCCAGTGCTCCGCCTCCAAAGGATCGTCCGACGGCGTGAACGTGGGTGGGTGGGTCTTGAGGAAGTCCTGGTAAGAGGACTGTCCCTCAGGACGGCGAGCACCACCCCCATTCCCACCATTGCCTCTGGGGCCTCCATGGGCAAGACCCGCGACGGCCTGTGCCATAATCTCCATGGCACGAGCTGTCTCCTGGCGAGCAGTGGCTGACTCCTGACGAGCAGCCAACAACTCCACCATGACCTCCGCGGCAGACAACGGCGGAGGCGGTGGCGGTGGCGGGAAAGGATGAGGAACCAAAGGTGGAACCTCCCGAGATCCCTCATCGTCACGCTCAAAGGCCCGAGTACTGTCACCATGGCCCTCGTTGGCCGCTCCCGAACTAGTGCTCCCACGTCCGGACCTCAGATTCATCTGTAAGAGAGACGAACCAACCATTAGGACACCTTCCTGATAGGATCCAGAGATTAAAGAAATGGCAGCACATTTATTAAAGCATTCATTAAGTTAGTTCTACCAATTTACTACTTTCATTATACGTGAAGGGGGATTCCTAGATCAAGTAAGATGCTACTATATGATGCATGCTTCGACCTATACGTTCACTCAAGCCGGAATATAGCGGCATTCGTAACATTTTCGGCACATCGCCCACTCACTTTCCATATACTAAGCGATTTCTTACGCAACGTAAGTCAGTGTACCTGCAGAAAACTGATTAGATAAAACCAGTGCCGCTATCCTAGATACACCATATAGCTAGGGCTTATACTTATATAACTTAACTTAATCGCATCCTACTTTTCGCAAAACTTTTGTTGGTCAAACTTTTAGTTTTGTAAAAGAGTGAGGAACTCGTGACCATTATTGGCTCTGGTACCAACTGTGGCAGAACCACCCGGAATAGCGTTCTTACGGAAGCGCTCGTCTTCCACCAGACACTAAGCACCCCGAAAGCCACTACCACGAGCGGTATCCGTCGGGCACACCCAGAGGGAGAGCCCGAAAGATCCACATTTTTCCCCAAGGATCCAATAATGAAAACAAGTTACAACACAAGTCCATCTCATACATTAGAGTTTCTGAAAAGTACATTATTACAATACCAAATACAGAGTACGGAATGATAAACAGCGGAATATTAAAAGATAACATCTAGCGATAAGATAACGAGGATTCCGTCTGAGCCCACTAGATGGATCCTCCACACAAGGAACTCCTCAAGCATCACCTGCAACAGGGGTAAATAAACCCTGAGTACACAATGTACTCGCAAGACTTATCCGATCAGTGGGAATACTTTCCCGACTCCAAGGAATATGCTAGGCTTTATGGTTGCTGGATCTCTTTTAGCAAAAAGCAATACTAATAGTGAGTCCTTATTGATACATTATTATCATCAGCCGGATTAAGTTTTCATCTAGTCAATCTATATAAGCACCTATTCTACTTTCAAGCAAGGGTTGAGCAATCGATATTGTTCCTTCTCCTTTTTCACTTCCAGTTCTTACTACGGTGCTAAACCGCAGACAAGCCGTACCGGATAACCTGGCGATTCGCGAATCAATGTACCCAGCTGGGTGCCCCGAAGACACACGCCCCGCTTGTACCCCAGGCACAAGCAGGACTAACCCACCACTCTCCTGTCCCGGGTGTCCAGGTCCCCGTCCAAACTTGGACTCCAAGCCCCCGCCTCTGAATCCCGGACTCAGTGCGGCGCAAGGACCTCCACCACCTCCTCTTCCCATCAGTCGGTCCGGAAAGAGCCAGATCCGAGACAAGAGAGCAGCAAGTCTTCCCTGCGCCCATACCCAAGTATGTGCTCGGGACAATAATCTGTGACTTGCCTAGAGTCATATGCAACGACCGGTCCTTAATCGACACAAACAGGGAAAAAGTGTAACCGGGCTATGCCCTGTTGGCCGCAGGACACAACCCCTCACACCCACCAGTACCAAATCCACATCCCTGTCCGGTCACCATTTTTCCTTTCCATTATTTCATCATGATATCATAGTGTAATCACCTATTTGCGAGTAACGGCAGGTTACTCACGCTACCAACATCCTGAGCATAGCAGCTACTCGACCTGCACTAGTAGGACTCATGGTGGATATATATATGCATGTAGTCTCCATAAAATGCCTGTAACGTAAATGCATATCATATAAATATATTCAGTGATCATTTAAAAATAGGGGTTATGCACCGGGGCTTGCCTTGAGCAGGTGCCGGGTCAGCAAAGTCAGCACCAACAGGCTCCTGGGCTTCCTCCTGTGCGAAGATCTCCTCCTCGTACTCCTCGATCACCTCATCGTACTCCGGCTCGACGACGGGCACGAAGTCTACCAGCTCGTGATCTACATGCATGAAATGATGATGCAATGCTTAGGAATATAACAACAGCAGCTCTTAAAATAAAAGTACATTGATTTAGCTACTAAGCTATGGATATCGACCACGGTACTAGGCTACCTATTGTCACCGATAACCATTTCGAAGTATCATTATTGTTATAGCAACTACAGCTATTCTTACCCCTAATGCTAGTTTACGCTATATACGATAAAGCAAAGGCAATAGCTACTCTATCTAACAACTCGTTCTAAGGCTATAAAATTTACAGCAAGTACACGATATCCTAGTGAACCTACTGTAAAATTTTCAAAGATAAAACTATTACCGATTTGGCACAATAATTCCTACAATTATTAATCTATATAATGCTAAGCTTGCTAATTAAAATTTATGAACCTATCATCATAATAGCTAACTGCAATCTAACTGTACTAATAAGTAGATTGTATTTTTGCGAATCTAACGAACCTGGTTTCACTATTTTTGGACAACCATGCAATTTACTACTAATTATCGAAGTTTAGCTTGAAACTAAATTGAATAAGCAGTAACAAATTCGCTGGAAATAACAAAACGAAACCTCACTCGCGGCCCACATGGTCCGACACAGCCCAGCAGGCGGGCGCGGCCCAGCTCGGCGGGCATGGACGCGGCGCAGGCCCAGCGCGGCAGCGGGCCGAGCAGCGGGCGCGAGCGCAGGCCCAGCAACGCGCAGGTACGCGCGCGACGCGGTAGGCGCGAGCGAGCGGGCACGCGGGCGCGGCAGCGGGCCGAGCGCGCGCGGCAGGCCGGCCCACGGCGGGGGCACGGCGCGCGGTAGCGCGGGCGTGGCCCAGCGGCCAACGCGGCCCAACGACGCGCGGCGCGCGCATGCGGCAGCGGCTAGCAGCGACAGCGGGCCAGTAGGCCGGACGCAGGCAGGCCGCGGGTGCGAGCAGCGCGGCCCAGCCAGCGGCAGTGGCCCCCAGAGGCATATTTCAACGTATTACGGCTTTATTTTCCTACATGAAAAGCGGCCACAAACACGTGTGACGTAGGGGTGATGTCATGATGATGTCAGCAAGCTAAGATGAACAGTAACACACCGCCGGCTGCTGTAAGCTTGCTCTGCTCAGGCAATCTTCCGCTGGCCACGAAGAAGATGCAAAACGGTGGTGGAGCTATGAATGAAGTGGGCATTGCGATACACAGCTGAAGGAGAAGCTAGCAGTGCGGTGAATTGAACTGGTATGCTCTGGTTCAGTGGATGGACGACGGCGCAGTTCACCTCGTTCTTATAGAGCAGGCGGAGCTGTGCTTCCAAAATTGAAGCACAGTGAGGTGCTACAATGGGCAAGGTGGTGTCAATCAAGCTGCTGGCTGTCTCGCAGAGCCAAGGATGCGACGAATTTCATTAACGCTCTACGGTCACGTCGAATTGAAAGCAAGAGGTACCGTTGGCCATGGCTTCATCGAAGACATGGGCTCTGGTGTGGCATGGCCTGGCACAGCCGTGGTCGTCAACGCAACGTACCCGTGCACAAAACGACGGAGACCGCAAGGCGATCGTTCCGCGTGCGTGCAGCCAGAGCGAGTAAATGAGAGCAGTACCGGCGCGGCGACGGCGGCGTATAGCGTGACCAAGGCACCGCGCGACGCGACGGCGAGGCAGAGCTGGCATGACCCATGCGTAGTGTGCTTGCGTGCGGTGGCAGGCAACCAAGGCACAGTGGTGACCATGGTCAGTGATGGCTTGTCCGAAGCAGATGACGTGCATGGGTTTTCTTCAAATTACCAAAAGTGGCTTCGTCGACCCATTTATAACTTACGCGAAATGACTTAAACTTCGAACGGTTTCACGTCGAATTCCAATTCCGACTTACTTGTTCCATTGTCGCCTACTGAGTACGTACTACAAATTTTAATAAAGTTCACATATGCACATATACATGATGCTCCTGCGATGTTTTAGCAAAACATTACAATGTAACACCGGGGTGTTACAATCTAGTGGCACTTTGATAACCGTATTCCGATACGAGTTTCACCCCTCTTAATAGTATGGCTATCAAACCTAAATGTGATCACACTCTCTAAGTGTCTTGATCACCAAAACAAAATAGCTCCTATGGATTATACCTTTGTCTTGAGCTTTTTGTTTTTCTCTTTCTTCTTTTCGAGTTTAAGCCCTTGATCGTCGCCATGTCATCACCATTGTCATGTTATGATCTTCATTAGCTTCTCTACTTGAAGTGTGCTACCTATCTCATGATCACTTGATAAACTAGGTTAGCACTTAGGGTTTCATCAATTCACCAAAACCAAACTAGAGCTTTCAATCTCCCCCTTTTTGGTAATTAATGACAACCCTTATACAAAGATATGAATTGAAATTCAATTGAATCTATGTTGCTTGTCCAAGCATATTTACCATTTGTAAAAGGATATGAACAAGTTTCATGAACCCTAAATGGTAGCAATTGGCCCCCCTATATATGTGCTAAGAGTTTGGATTGAAGCTTGCACATATGCTTAGATAGGAAATATAGGAGTCAATGTCTATCAAATGATGCTAAGGTATAAAAGATGGACCTTTGAAGCATGATACCAATCAAAGTGCACCAATATACCATCCTTAGCACCATGGTTAGTTTAATATCACTTGGAAACATACTTTGAAAAGATATCACTTGTAAAGACTTACTTGAAAATGAAAGTTATTTAGTGATTTCATTTCATCATTCGATCTTACAACTAACATTCATCACACAAGCATGGATATGTAAATTTAATACTTGTGCCAAGCAAGCAAATATATGAAATGCACCATTCAA
Source organism: Miscanthus floridulus (assembly GCF_019320115.1). Lineage (NCBI taxonomy): Eukaryota > Viridiplantae > Streptophyta > Magnoliopsida > Poales > Poaceae > Miscanthus > Miscanthus floridulus. The sequence goes on along the minus strand of NC_089587.1, from coordinate 68,586,513 downwards.
GTTCATGAGCTTGCTCCCCCTACTTGTGTGCTCAAAATTTTAGTTGATTGATCCCTTTTCTTTGTCATATCTCTCCCCCTATGTCAAGTTCCCCCTTGTTGTCTTTTCACTATCTTAGTACACTAATATCTTCGTTTTTCTCCCCATGTACTAGTGTCTTTGTTTCTCTCCCCCTAGTATCTTTGTTTCTCTCCCCCTTTGTCATCAATGACCACAAAGGTTCTAAATATAGATAGTATTACTTGTAGGGTCGAGATTATCAATGTCAATCAATGGGGTGAGAATCATTTTCCCAAATTTAGTCTAGTCTAGATTATTTACCAAAGATATTTAACTCGGTTTGATCCAAGAACAAGCTTCTTCACACCTCCAAATAAGGGTTATCTTATACCATGTTGAGTTAAACACTTATAGCTCATTTTCTAGATTAAACACTAGGTTTACAAGTCCATAAACAAGTCATATGCCATCACTAGATCAAGTCAAGCATAGAAGCAATAGTGATACCATATTGACATCAAAATTCATTTGATTTTCATGAATGAGACTAATAAAGTAGAACCACTTGCAAGGTCCTAATAAGATTGAAAATATGACTAGATGCACTAAACATGTCCTTAGCAAGGATGTATGTCATGCCAATCAACTTTTACCTTGGATTGCTCGAAGGAGAGGCATGTCATACGAGTGGGGGTGCATCAACACATATTTGAGAAATCCAATATGTTCAACTCATTCCTTAGCTTGCAAAACCTTTTCTCATCCAATGGCTTGGTGAATATATCAGCAAGTTGATCTTCGGTGCCTACACTTTCAATGCAAATGTCCCCTTTTTGTTGGTGATCTCTTATGAAATGGTGGCGGACATCAATGTGCTTTGTTCTTGCATGTTGCACCGGATTGTTGGTTAGCTTGATTGCACTCTCATTGTCACATAGCAATGGCACTTTCTTGAACTTGATTCCAAAGTCACTCAAGGTGGCCTTCATCCAAAGTACTTGTGCACAACAACTACCGGCGGATATGTATTCGGCTTCGGCGGTTGATAATGCAACACTATTTTGCTTCTTTGATGACCATGAAACAAGTGATCTTCCCAACAATTGACATGTGCCCGAGGTGCTCTTCTTTTCAACCTTGCATCACGCATAATCCAAGTCGGAGTAACCAACTAGCTCAAACTTTGCTCCTTTGGGATACCACAAACCAACATTTGGTGTATGCTTCAAGTACCTCAATATTCTCTTAGTAGCCTTCAATTGACTTTCTCTTGGTGAGGCTTGAAATCTTGCACACATGCATACACTAAACATGACATCCGGCCTTGATGCGGTCACATAGAGTAGGCTTCCAATCATAGACCGATACAATTTTTGATCCACCATATTTCCACTTGCATCACTATCCAAGTTGCCATTGGTTCCTATTGGTGTGCTAATGACTTTGCTATCAATCATTCCAAACTTCTTGATCATGTCCTTGATGTACTTGCCTTGACTTAGAAATGTACCATTCTTTAATTGCTTGATTTGAAGACCAAGGAAGTAACTCAATTGTCCAATCATGGACATTTCAAACTCATTAGCCATCATCTTTCCAAATTCATCACAAAAATCTTGATTTGTTGATCTAAATATAATGTCATCTACATAGATTTGCAATACAAATAGATCCTTTTCAATCTTCTTGATGAATAGTGTGGTGTCAACCTTGCCCATAGTGAACTCTTTAGAGAGGAGAAAGTTCCTCAATCTCTCATACCATGCTCTAGGTGCTTGCTTCAAGCCATACAATGCTTTCTTTAACTTGTACACATGGTTGGGCTTCTTGTCATCTTCGAAACCGGGAGGTTGCTCAACATATACTTTTTCATTGATATAACCATTGAGAAATGCACTCTTGACATCCATTTGATAGAGCTTGATGTTGTGAGCACAAGCATAGGCTAGCAAGATTCTTATTGCTTCTAATCTAGCAACCGGGGCATATGTTTCTCCAAAGTCAAGACCTTCAACTTATGTATATCCTTGTGCTACCAATCTTGCTTTGTTCCTTACTACTATCCCATCTTGATCTTGCTTGTTTCTAAAGACCCATTTGGTTCCAATCACATTGTGTCCCTTTGGTCTTTCTACCATTTCCCATACTTGATTTCTTGTGAAGTTGTTTAGCTCTTCATGCATAGCATTGACCCAATCAACATCCTTCAAAGCTTCATCTATCTTCTTTGGTTCAATGGATGACAAAAATGAGAAGTGTTCACAAAATGATACCAATCTTGATCTTGTTTGTACACCTCTAGAAATATCACCAATGATTGTATCCAAAGGATGATCTCTTGCAATACTTGTTGGTTGGAGGATTGGAACTTGATTGCTTGCACTTGCTAGATCATTGGGTTGAGACGATGTACTAGCCACTTGATCTTGATCAATATCATGAGAGTCACTTGCACTAGCTTGATTTGTATCATCTTGCACATTTGAGTTAGAGAGCATTTGCACTTGATCATCTTCATCATCAATCACTTGCCTAGGCCTCAATTAACCAATATCCATGTTCCTCATGGCATTTGAAAGTTGAATGCCTCTAACATCTTCCAAGTTCTCATTCTCTTCTTGTGAACCCTTGGTTTCATCAAATTCAACATCATGAACTTCCTCAAGAGTACCACTATCCAAATTCTAAACTCTATATGTTTTGCTTGTAGTGGAATAACCAAGTAGGAATCATTCATCACATTTTTTGTCAAACTTGTCTAATCTTGTGCCTTTCTTCAAGATATAGCATTTGCAACCAAAGACCTGAAAATATGCAATGTTGGGCTTTCTACCATTCAAGAGCTCATATGGTGTCTTCTCTTTCAATCGGTGACAATAGAGGTGGTTGCTACAATAGCAAGCCGTGTTGATAGCTTCGGCCCAAAAAGATTGACTCACATTGTACTCACTAAGCATAGACCTTGCCATATCAATGAGTGTTCTATTCTTTCTCTCAACAAGGCCATTTGATTGAGGTGTGTACTTGGCCGAGAATTGATGTCTAATTCCAAATTCATCACACAACTCATCAATTCTAGTGTTTTTGAACTCACTACCATTGTCACTTCTAACTCTCTTGATGATTGTTTCAAACTCATTGTGAATGCCTTTGACAAATGATTTAAATGTTGCAAATACATCACTTTTGTCCACTAGAAAGAATACCCATGTGTATCTAATGTAGTCATCTACTATCACAAATCCATATTTGTTTCCACCGATACTAGTGTATTGTGTTGGCCCAAACAAATCCATGTGCAATAACTCAAATGCTTTACTAGTGCTCATCATGCTTTTCTTAGGATGGGTGTTTCCAACTTGTTTGCCGGCTTGACAAGAGCTACAAAGCTTATCCTTTTCAAACACAACATCTTTCAAGCCTTTAACTAAGTCATGCTTAATCAATCTATTCAATTGTTTCATTCCAACACGACCAAGCCTTCTATGCCATAACCAACCCATGCTAGACTTAGTGAACAAGCATGTAGATAATCTAGCTTCACTAGCATTGAAATCAACCAAGTATAGATTCTCATATCTAAAACCTTTGAAGATCAAATTAGAGCCATCTACACTTATGATTTCTACATCATCTACCCCAAATATGCATTTGAATCCAAGATCACACAATTGTGCCATGGATAGCAAATTGAAGTTCAAGCTCTCTACTAGCAACACATTGGATATGCTCAAGTCATTGGATATTGCAATCTTACCAAGCCCTTTGACCTTGCATTTGCCATTGTCACCAAATGTGATACTATCATAGCCATCATTGCCATTGGTGTTGATTGAGTTGAACATTCTTGCATCACCGGTCATGTGTTGAGTGCACCCACTATCAAGAACCCAATGCCTTCCTCTGGCTTTGTAATTAACCTACAAAAGAAGATCAATTCTTTTTAGGTACCCAAACTTACTTGGGTCCTTGAAGGTTAGTTACTAAGCTCTTTGGAACCCAAATGGCTTTCTTCTTTGAGCCCATCCATGGTTTGCCAATGAACTTAGCCTTTACACCATTTGTACCCTTAGTAAGCATATAGCATGAATCAAGCTTAATGAAGGATACATTAGCATTTTTACTCTTGTTTTTGCATTCTTGCTCTTTGTGACCAACTAGCTTGCAACTAGTGCAAAACCGACCATTGTTCTTCACAAAACTAGTCATGTGAGGAGCAAAGGCCGCCTTACCTTTCTTGGGGGTATAGCCCAATCCCTCTTTGTAGAGAGAAGCTCTTTGGCTACCCAAGGCCATAATCAAGCGATCCTCACCACCATAAACCTTAGCTAGGTTGTGAATGAGCTTAGTGACCTCCTTCTTGAGGTTTTCATTCTCAACCACTAGTGAGGTATCACAAGTGAAACCATCACTACTAGATGAGGTAGAAGTGGAAGTGCTACAAGAAGGGTTAGTAGTAGCAACAATGATAGGCATAGATAGTGATGTATCAATTAAATCACAAGTTACACCTACATCACAAGTTTCAACATGCTTCTTTTTATCTTGTTCATTAAGCAAAGTGGAATGAGCTTTTTCAAGCTTTTTGTGAGCCTTACCAAGCTTCTCATGTGCCACCTCTAGCTTCTCATGAGTTGCTTTGAGCTCATCAAGGGCTTGCTTAAGGGCTTTTACCTCCTTATTCAAGCTCTTGCATTCCCTTCTCTTAATGTCAAAGTGTTCTTTAGCATCTTCTAGCATGTCAAATAATTCATCCTTAGTAGGTTCATCATCATCACTATCACTATCACTTTCATTTTCATGTTCATTATCATCAACATGTTCTTCATTACTTTCATCATCACAAGATTGTACCTTAGTGGCCTTAGCCATGAAGCATGATGAAGATTCGAAGAGAGAAGGCTTCTCATTGATAGCAATGCTTGCAAGAGCCTTCTTCTTGGTGGTCTTGTGATCATCACTATCATCATCATCATCACTTGAGGAAGCATCACTATCTCAAGTGACTACATATGAACCACCCTTCTTCTTCTTGAAGGCCATCTTGTCCTTCTTCTCTTTCTTTTCCTTCTTGTCCTTCTTCTTGTTCTTCTTGTTATCATCATCATTGTCACTATTGTATGGACATTGAGCAACAAGATGATCTTTGCTTCCACACTTGAAGCACCTTCTTGACTCTTCCTTGTTCTTGGATGAAGACTTTTTTCTTCTAGCATGATAGCCCTTCTTCACCATGAACTTGCCAAATCTCTTGACAAATAGAGCCATCTTCTCATCATCATCATCATCCCATGATTCATCTTCTTCACTTGATGTATCTTGCTTTGCTTTGCCCTTGGATGATGTGGCTTTGAATGCCACGCTCTTCTTCTTCTCATCCTTCTTCTCATCTTTCTTCTCCTTCTTTTCTTCCTTCTCATCTTCATCTCTATATGTATCATCAGTCATGATGTCTTCCAATACTTGGTTTGGTGTCATGGTGTCCAAACCGCTTCTCACTAGAATGGTGACCAATGTACCAAATCTTGAAGGCAAGCATCTCAAGAACTTGTGGGAGAAGTCCTTGTCCTTCACCTCTTCTCCAAGTGCTTTGAGATCATTGATAAGCACTTGAAGCCTATGGAACATCTCCGGCACACTCTCATCATCCTTCATCTTGAAGCTTGCAAACTTTTCTTTGAGGATATATGCCTTTGCACCCTTCACGGCTTGAGTGCCCTCAAATGATTTTTCCAACTTCTTCCAAGCTTCATGTGCCATCTCAATATTCTTGATTTGCTCAAATGTTCTTTCATCAATTGCATCATGAATGGCACTTAAAGCAATGTCATTGTTTTGGAGAAGCACTTCTTCGGTGGCGGTGGGATTCTTCGGATCACCAATCTCAATTTTGGTTTCTACCACCTTCTACACCTTTCTATTGATTGACTTGATATGTGTGGTCATCTTTGACTTCCAATAAGGATAATTTGTGCCATCAAATTGGGGTGGCTTCTTGGTGTTGTTGATTTGAGCCATTTTAACACCGAAGGTTGTTAAGCCTCAAATAACGGTGACCTCGGCTCTGATACCACTTAAAAGGTCCTAATGGCTAGAGGGGGGTGAATAGCCTAATAAAAATTTCTACAACAACACTTAACAAAATAGTTAGACAATTATGAGGCGAAGCAAGTGTTGTGCTAGCCTACTCAAAATGCAAGCCACCTACCACAATTATAGTTTAGATAGTGTCGATTCACACAAGAGGTATGACACTACCCTATGTTAGTGTGCTCTCAAAGGCTAATTAAAGAGCCACACCAACCAACCAAAAAAGCTCTCACAATTAGTTACACTAAAGAGCTTGTCAACTAGTTTGCGATAATGTAAAGAGAGTGAACAAGATAGTTATACCGCCGTGTAGAGGAGTAAACCAATCAATTACAAGGATGGATAACAATGAAGACCAATCACCTCAAAATCAATGATGAACACAATGATTTTTACCGAGGTTCACTTGCTTGCCGGCAAGCTAGTCCTCGTGGTGGCGATTCACTCACTTGGAGGTTCACGCGCTAATTGGCTTCACATGCCAAACCCTCAATAGGGTGCCGCACAACCAACACAAGATGATGATCACACAAGCCATGAGTAATTCACTAGAGTACCTTTTGGCGCTCCGTCGGGGAAAGGTCAAGAACCCCTCACAGTCACCACGATCGGAGCCAGAGACAATCACCACCCTCCGCTCAACGATCCTCGCTGCTCCAAGCCATCTAGGTGGCGGCAACCACCAAGAGTAACAAGCAAAATCCACAGCAAAACACGAACACCAAGTGCCTCTAGATGCAATCACTCAAGCAATGCACTTGGATCACTCCCAATCTCACTATGATGATGAATCAATGATAGAGATGAGTGTGAGGACTTTAGCTAGGCTCACAAGGTTGCTATGTCAATGAAAATGGCCAAAGATGTGAGCCATAGCCGGCCATGGGGCTTTAATAGAACTGACCGGACGCTGGAGCCTCAGCGTCCGGTCGAGTACAGTAAGGGTCAAAAACTGGTTTTCCTCGACCGGACGCGTCCGGTCCACCTTGACCGGACACAACCTAGCATCCAGTGGTAAACCCTAGCCATTGTACTGCCAGTCAGCGCGACCGGACGCAGGCAGTCAGCGTCCGTTGCTTTTGGATCCAGCATCCGGTCACTTGACCGACGCTGGCATCTCCTCTGTTTTCACTTCTAACTTCTTCACCCTTGCTCCAATGTGCCAACCACCAAGTGTATCACCTTGTGCACATGTGTTAGCATATTTTCACAAATATTATCAAGGGTGTTAGCATTCCACTAGATCCTAAATGCATATGCAATGAGTTAGAGCATCTAGTGGCACTTTGATAACTGTATTCCGATACAAGTTTCACCCCTCTTAATAGTATGGCTATCAAACCTAAATGTGATCACACTCTCTAAGTGTCTTGATCACCAAAACAAAATAGCTCCTATGGATTATACCTTTGCCTTGAGCTTTTTGTTTTTCTCTTTCTTCTTTTCGAGTTTAAGCCCTTGATCATCGCCATGTCATCACCATTGTCATGTTATGATCTTCATTAGCTTCTCTACTTGAAGTGTGCTACCTATCTCATGATCACTTGATAAACTAGGTTAGCACTTAGGGTTTAATCAATTCACCAAAACCAAACTAGAGCTTTCAACAACCCCTTACACCCACCAGTACCCCAAACCATATCCCTACCCAGTCACTATTTACATTTTCATCATTTTACCATGAGTGACCATATTCATCACCTACTTGCGAGTAACGGTAGGTTACTCACGCTATCGATATCCTGAGCATAGTAGCTACTCGTCCTATACTAGTAGGACTCATAGGTAGATATATTTATACATGTAGTTTTCATAAAATACTTATAACATGAATGCACATCATATATATATTCAGTGATCATTTGAAAATAAGGGTTATGCACCGGAGCTTGCCTTGGGCAGGCGATAGGTTAGTAAAGTCAGCTCCAAAAGGCTCCGAGGCTCCCTCCTGCACGAGGATCTCCTCCTCGTACTCCTCAATGACTTCATCGTACTCCTATTCGTCGATGGGCACGAATTCTACCAGCTCACGATCTATATGCATGGAATAATGATGCAATGCTTAGTAATATAGCAACATCAACTCTTAAAATAAAAGTACATATGTCTAACTACTGAGCTAGTGCTACCGACCAAGGTACTAAGTTACCAATAACAAGTATGAAGCATGGCATACATTATTATAGCAAGTACAGGTATTCTTACTCCAATTGCTGATTTACGCTATATATGATAAAGCAAGGATAATAGCTACTCTACTTATCAACTTACTCTAGGGCTACAAAATTTACAGCAAGTACCTAATAATCTAGTGAGCCTACTGTAAAATTTTCATATCTATAGCTATCACCAATTTTTCACAAATATTCCAATAAATATTAATCTATATAATACTAAGCTCTTTAGTTTGAATTTATGAACCTACCATCGTCATAGCTAACTGTAATCTAACTATTCTAACAAGTAGATGATAATTTTGCAAATCTAACCAAATTGGTTTCACTATTTTTGGACAACTACACAATTTACTACAATTTTTTAAAGTTCTGTTCAAAGCTATATTGAATAAAACTTCAATAATTCGCTGAAATAGGAAAACTGAATCCCTTCTTGCACGGCCCATTTCCAAATGGTTTGGCCCACCCCCGAACGCTTAGCACTCCGACGTAGCCCAGCCCGCAATGCCTGTGCTCTCACCCGCGCAGCGCACCAGCGCGGCCCAGCACGGCACGGCCCACGCGCGCCAGCAGCCCACGGAAGGAAAACCCGCGTGGGCGCTACATTAAGCAAAAGAGCCCTCGGGTTCCAAACAAATGGAACCGTAGTCCATGCCACTATTCTCTTCTCTCACTGACTCAAGCATTTAACCCCTTGGTTTGCTTCAAATTTACAACACGATGTCCTTGGCCAGACTTAACAGAGACCGCAACCCTCCCGGCCTAACGCCGGCGAGCACCCACCTCCACGGCCCCGATTCATACCACTGTGACACTCCTCAACCCAAGCGCATCCGATAGAGGTACTAAACAGCCCGTTTGGTTACGCACAGAGTCATGGCCACGCACCACGGCGGTGTTTGGTCACGGTGGCGCCGATGCCGATAAATAAACCTTGCCTAACACCTCCACCGCTATGCCTTAACCATCTACGGACTGCGTTAAACAATGTAGAAGTCCTAATTGAGCCGCTATTGCATTCAAGCGCGTCGGCCACGGAAACGACATCTACCCACATCCGCTGGGACGGCAACGTGCGCCGGCGAACCTTGGCCCTAATTGAGTCAACCAGCTACCCTAGGAGTAAGAGGGCCTCACCAGACACATGACGGATGGACTAGGCGAAGGCACGAGGCTTAGCAAGATGGTCAGCCATGAAAACGGGGTGACTCTGGTTCCCAGCGAGCACGACGATGGCGTCTTTGGTGACCCATGGCTCCACCAGCGAAACCACTGCACGAGCGCGATCACCAAGTCAACCATTATGCAAGGCACAACCTAATTGAAACGACGAAGCACCACACGACGCACGGGCCATGCGCCCACTCTGGCGGCCATGGTGGACCGCCGCGAGGGGAACGCCCCGCCTCACCTTACTATAGGCTGAATGAACACCGGGACGACTTCACTCGAAAGCTAATTATCCGAGCTCGTAGTGTGCACAGTTAATTGGAAAACGGTGGAGTGTGTGAGGCCAATTGCAGGGGCGACGCCTACGGACTTATGGCGGCCGGCGATGGCAAAATTTCAAATGGGTGCCCCTCCCTTGTTCCACTGCCACAGTGGTCGATTAGGCACGACGCTGTCCTTCCACTTGACCACCACACGTGCATGATACAAAGAAAAGGGCTAGCGCATCGGTTAGGCTTTGGCGCTGCTCGGCCAGCCGACGACCTCCAAGGCGATGTGATGGGCACTCCTAGCATGGCCTCGCGCACAAGCGTGAGAAAGCAGCAAGCAGGATGAGCCCACGCACGCGCACAGCCAATGTCAACAGGAGCAGTAACTAGATGGCAGTGCCGGACGACACACAGTGCTAGCGACGTGATGCGACGTGAGCAACAGCCTCGAGCAGACATGCTGGAGGAGGGCAGAGCATCCAGGCATGGCCAGGCCCAGCGCGTGCGCGTGTCGGGTGCCAGAGCAAGGCAGTAGGGGACCCTAGCCGGCAGCGTAGGGCCAACACGCTGTGTGTGCGTGCAGGCATGATGGTGGCCGATGCGGGCGTGTACGCGGCATGCCAGGGCAGCAACGTGGCGTGACTAGTAGGGCGAGGATAGTGGCAGGGATGGCTAGTGTGGTGGCCCATGCGTGCCGTGCCCGCACAAGCATGGCATTGGCGACACGACCAGCGCAGCAGTGTGCTAGGTAGGCTAGCGTAGCAGTGCCAAGCCGAACTGGGCGGTGACCGTGCCCCAAGCGCTGGTATGGGCCAACCCGTGGCATGCATGCTTTTTAAAGCCATTCAAAAACTCAAACCTAATGATTCAAGAGTCGAACTAGCTATTCTACACTCAAGACAGTACCTAGGGCTAGCCAACCATGTCAAAACATCTTGCCACTTCTTAACCCAATCGCTCTACAAAAATTGCCGAACATGGCTTCGTCGACCCATTTTCAAACTTACGCGAAATGACTAAACTTCGAACGGTTTCGCGTTGAATCCTTTTTCCAAGCTACTTGATACGCTAGCTAGCAAACCTCGTCCTCGACCACACATATTTCATCATCGCCTATGAAGTTTATGCTACCAATTTTACTACACTCCGTCCATGCGTTTCGTAGTATTTCCGTCCGATAAAAATTCATTTAGAATACTAAACGATACAAAGCGGCCTGAAGGGTAATATTGGTTTCTTATTTCAGATGAATGTTTCAAGTGCCGTACATTGATTTATACTTTATGTTACACATATTTACACATAAGTATGATGCTCATGTAGTGTTTTAGCAAAAACTGTACAATGTAACACCGAGGGTGTTACAAATCTACCCCCCTAAAACAAAATCTCAACCCGAGATTTCATGTGCCTAGTGTGAGAAGGAGATAGGAAGTAGATTTCGATGCAGCAACTAACTATCTAAACCAGAGAGGAGGTGGGGGTAATCCTTCAATAGGTAACCCTCTTGTTCCCATGTGGCCTCATCCTCTGAATGGTTCTACCATTGCACTTTGTAAAATTTTACCACACTGTTCCTGGTTACTCTTTCTTTCTCATCTAGGATTTTTACAGGGTGCTCAACATAAGTCAAATCTAGCTGGAGAGGAAGTCCTTCAATTTCCATAGCTTCATCAGGAACCCGCAAACATTTCTTCAGTTGTAATACATGGAACACATTGTGTACCGCAGATAGAATATCAGGAAGCTGTAGACGGTGAGCAACTGGGCTACACTACTTCAAGACTTTGTAAGGACCCACATATCGGGGAGCTAGCTTGCCATGGATACCAAACTGATGCACCCCTCTCATAGGAGACACCTTGAGGTACACATAATCCCCAACTTCTAACTCTAAAGGCCTTCTTTGCTTGTCTGCATAGGCTTTCTATCTGTTCTAAGTGGCCTTCAAATGACTCTGAATACGGACAACTTGCTCCTAAGCCTCCTTAATGAATTCTGGCCCAAAGTATCCATGATCTCCCACTTCAACCCAATTGAGGGGTGTCCTACACTTTCTTTCATATAGAGCTTTAAATGGTGCCATGTGGATGCTTTCTTGATAGCTATTATTGTAGGAAAATTTAGCTAACTTTAGGCTTCCATCCCACTTCTCAGGAAAAGAAATTGCACAAGCTCTCAATATGTCTTCGAGCAATTGGTTCACCCTTTCGGTTTGGCCATCAGTCGGGGGGTGATAGGCTGAAATATGGAGGAGACTAGTTTCAAGGCACTCCTAGAGTTGCTCCTAGAAGTGAGAGACAAAAACTGATCTCCTATCGGAGATGATAGTGAGGGGAACTCCGTGTAGGGTCATAATCCGGTCTAGGTACAACTCGACATACTGTCTGGCAGAATATTTAGAATTCACTAGGAGGAAATGAGCGGACTTGGTGAGGGGATCCACAATGACCCAGATAGAGTTATACCCCTTGATTGTGCGGGGTAAACCCACAATGAAATGCATAGAAATATCTTCCCACTTCCAAACAGGAATGGGCAAGGGCTGCAGATATCCTGAGGTACGCATATGATCTACCTTAACTCTACCACATGTGTCGCACTCGGCGACGTGCCAGGTGATATCTTGCTTCATGTTGGACCACCAATACAAGTGGCGCAGATCATGATACATCTTGTTGCTGCCAGGGTGAATAGACAACTTTGAATGATGGGCTTCATTCAAAATCTTCCTCTTTAGCTCTTCATTGGATAGAACCGCCAGTCTATCCTTGTATCTCACCACTCCATGCTCATCAACACTAAAGTGAGGGCCACGCCCTTCGGTAATCAATTTTCTGATGTGGGGAATTTCTTCAGGATCTTCCCTTTGCTTCCAAATAATCTACTCCAGCAATTTTGAGGTCAATGCAATGTGAGCCAATACCTCTGCATGGTTGAGAGACAAAGTTGTTTCCTCAACCTGATGTGACTTCTGGCTCAAAGCATCAGCCACTACATTGGCCTTTCCACGGTGATAATGAACCTCCAGGTTATAATCCTTTATCAATTCTAACCATCTCCTTTACCTCATCTTCAGTTCAGACTGAGTGAAAATATACTTGAGGCTCTTATGATCAGTGAAGATATGCACTTTGTTGCCCAACAGATAGTGCCTCCAAATCTTCAGAGCGTGGACCACAGCAGCCAGCTCTAAGTCATGAGTGGGGTAATTCACCTCGTGCTTTTTCAGTTGGCGCGAAGCATAAGCTATCACATGCCCATCTTGCATAAGCACACACCCCAGACCCATCTTCGAGGCATCACAATATACATCAAAGGATTTATCAATGTTCGGTTGGGCCAACACAGGAGCAGTGGTCAGAAATGTCTTCAGAGCTTGGAAGGCCTCTTCATAGGCTAGACTCCAATCAAACTTAACTTCTTTCTAGAGTAGCTTGGTCATTGGCTGGGCTATCTTGGAGAAATTCGGGATGAAACGCCAATAGTACCTAGCTAGACCAAGAAACTGATGAATCTGATGCACAGACTTGGGAGACTTCCAATCCAATACATCTTGCACCTTGCTGGGATCCACTAAAACACCGTTAGATGTCAACACATGCCCTAGAAACTGCACTCGATCTAACCAAAATTCACACTTACTGAATTTGGCATACAACTTGTGCTCCCTTAGTCGAGCCAGTGCTATCCAAAGGTGTTGGGCATGCTCTTCATCATTCCTAGAATATATCAGGATATCGTCGATGAACACTACCACAAACTTGTCCAGCTCCGGCATAAAAACTGAATTCATTAGGTACATGAAGAAGGCAGAAGCATTGGAGAGATCAAAAAACATCACTAGGTACTCATACAACCCATACCTAGTAGAAAAAGATGTCTTTGGTATATCATGTGGTCTGATCTTGATCTAGTGATAGCCTGATCAGAGGTCAATCTTCGAGAATACCTTGGCACCAGCTAATTGGTCGAACAAAGTATCTATGTGGGGCAAAGGATACTTGTTCTTAACTATTACCGCATAAAAGGGCGGTAATCCACACACATTTGCAGAGTACCATCCTTCTTTACAAAAATAGCTGGGCAACCCCACGGTGAAGAACTAGGACGGATGAAACCTTTTTCCATCAACTCTTTCAACTGCTTCTTCATTTCTGCCAATTCCCTTAGAGCCATGCGGTACGGGCGTCTAGAGATAGGAGCAGTACTAGGCTCTAGCTCAATGTTGAATTCTACCTCTCTATCCGGTGGCTACCCAGGAAGATCTTTGGGAAAACATCTGGGAACTCACACACTACAGGGATGGGGGTAAGATCAGGAGAGGCTTCAGTATGGGCAGCAACATGTAAGACTGGATCTGAGGGTACAAGCAGAGATATCATATCCTCAGAAGAAGGAAGCCGTAACTCGACACTTCTCTGCTTCATATCCAATACTACCCCATACACCTGCAACTAGTTCATTCTAAGAATAGCATCAATGCCTTTCCCCAGCATTACCATGAACTGTAGGCGGTAAGTGTGGGTGGCTAATACCAAGCTTACTGTGTCCGTTTGGGTATTGATGAACATTTGCGAACCCACAGTACGGATTCTATAGGCATATGGTATAGTCATAAGTGGTAAGTTGTGTCGATCCATAAATCCCATGCTCATAAAGAAATACGATGTACCAGAATCGAACAACACATAAGCTAGATGGGAATTGATGGTAAACATACCAGCCATCATAGCTAACTGTAATCTAACTGTACTAACAAGTAGATGGTAATTTTGTGAATCTAACAAAATTGGTTTCACTATTTTTGGACAACTACACAATTTACTACAATTTTTCAAAGTTCTGTTCGAAACTATATTGAATAAACCTTCAATAATTCACTGAAATAGGAAAACCACATCCCTTCTTGCGTGGCCCATTTCCAAACGGCTCAGCCCACCCCCGAACGCTCAGCACTCCGGTGCGGCCTAGCCCGCAATGCCCGCGCTCTCACCCGCGTAGCGCACCAGCACGGCCCAGTGCGGCACAACACACGCGCGCCAGCGGCCCACGGAAGGAAAACCTACGTGGGCGCTACATTAAGCAAAAGAGCCCTCGGGTTCCAAACAAATGGAACCGCAGTCCATGCTACTATTCCCATCTCTCACTGACTCAAGCATTTAACCCCCTGGTTTGCTTCAAATTTACAATGCGATGTCCTTGGCCGGACTTAATAGAGACCATGACCCTCCCGGCCTAACGCCGGCGAGCACGCACCTCCACGGCCCCGATTCATACCATCATGACACTCCTCAACCCAAGCGCATTCGATAGAGGTACTAAATAGCCTGGTTGGTGACACACAGAGGCATGGCCACACACCATGGCGGTGTTTGGCCGTGGTGGCGCCGATGCTAGTGAATAAACCTTGCCTAACGCCTCCACCGCTACTCCTTAACCATCTACAAACCGTGTTAAACAATGTAGAAGTCCTAATTGAGTCGCTACTACATTCAAGCGCGTCGGCCACGGAAATGCATCTACCCACGTCCGTCGGGGACGGCCACGCGCCCTGGCGAACCTTGGCCCTAATTGAGTCAACTAGCTACCCTAGGAGTAAGAGGGCCTCACCAGACACATGACGGACGGATTGGGCGAAGGCATGAGGCTCGACAAGATGGTCGGCCACGAAAACAGGGTGACTCTGGTTCCCATCGAGCACGGCGATGGCGTCTCCGGTGACCCACGGCTCCACCGGTGAAACCACTGCACGAGCGTGATCACCAAGTCAACCATTACGCAAGGCACAACCAAATTGAAACGGCAAAGCACTACACGACGGCCTAGACGTGCGCCCGCTCTGGCAGCCATGGCGGACCGCCGGGAGGGGAACGCCCCGCCTCACCTCACTGTAGGCCGAACGAACGCCGGGACAAATTCACTCGAAAGATAACTATCCGAGCTCGTTGTGTGCACAGTTAATTTGAAAATGGTGGAGTGTGTGAGGCCAATTGCAGGGGCGACACCTACGGACTTATGGCGGCCGGCGATGGCAAAATTTCAAATAGGTGCCCCTCGCTTGTTCCACCGCCATAGTGCCCGGTTAGGCACGACGCCATCCTTCCACTTGACCACCACACATGCACAATACAAAGAAAAGGCCCAGCACATCAGTTAGGCTTTGGCGCGGCTCAGCCAGCCGACGACCTCCAAGGCGATGTGACGGGCACTCCTGGCGTGGCCTCGCACGCAAGCGTGAGAACACGGCAAGCAGGACGAGCCCACACGCGCGCACAGCCGATGTCAATAGGAGCAGTAACTAGATGGCAGCACTGGACGGCACACAATGCGAGTGACGTGATGCGACGCGAGCAGCAGCCTCGGGCAGATGCACTGGAGGTGGGCAGAGCATCTAGGCATGGTCGGGCCCAGCGCGCACGCGTGCCAGGTGCCAGAGCAAGGTAGCAGGGGACCCTAGCTGGCAGCGTAGGGCCAACGCGCTATGTGTGCGCGCGCAGGCACGATGGCGACCGGTGCGGGAGCGTACGCGGCGTGCCAGGGTAGCAACACGGCGCGGCCAGTAGGGCGAGGACAATGGCAGGGACCGCCAGTGCGGCGGCCCGCACGTGGCGTGCTCGCACAAGCACGACATTGGCGATGCGGGCGGCACAACAGCGTGCTAGGTAGGCTAGCGCAGCAGTGCCAGGCCGAACAGGGCGGTGACCGCGCCCCAGGCGCTGGCATGACCCAATCCGTGGCATGCACGCTTTTTAAAGCCATTCAAAAACTCAAACCCAATGATTCAAGAGTCGAACCAGCTATTCTACACTCAAGAGGGTACCAAGGGCTAGCCAACCGTGCCAAAACATCTCACCACTTCCTAACCCGATCGCTCTACAAAAATTGTCGAACATGACTTCGTCGACCCATTTTCAAATTTACGCGAAATGACTAAACTTTGAACGGTTTCGCATCGAATCCTTTTTCCAAGCTACTTGATACGCTAGCTAGCGAACCTCGTCCTCGACCGCACATATTTCATCGTCGTCTATGAAGTTCGGGCTACCAATTTTACTATGCTCTGCGATGCATTTCGTAGTATTTCCGTCCAATAAAAATTCATTTAGAATATTAAACGATACAAAGCGACCTGAAGGGTAACATTGGTTTCTTGTTTTAGATGAACGTTTCAAGTGCCGTACATTGATTTATACTTTATGTTACACACATTTACACATAAGTATGATGCTCATGCAGTGTTTTAGCAAAAATTGTACAATGTAACACCGAGGGTGTTACAGTAACTATACGAAAGACCAGTCATAGTCAATTGGACCATATGTATTGATTGAAAATAGACGCCGAGTGCAAGGTAAAGAAAACTGTAATGATAGGAAATGGGCGCTCGTCTGTCCGGATGGATCGCTCCATGTGCTCGTATTTTTTAATTCATAGGCCACCTTGTTGATTTGTTTTAAGTGTCCGGACGCACTACTCCACGCGTCACGTCCCGCCCCGGTTGTGTTGTTGCTCCAGGCTGCATCGGCTGCTCGGTGGGTCCGGTTATATTTTAAGACAAATGTGCATAAAAATACCAGAACGTGAGACATGCATTTATACCAAAAGAGGACATAATCGACATGCATGCATAGCAATGCTGAATGACCAGCTAGAACAACGTATGGCCACCGTCTATACTTGCATGCATGTGCACAAAAATACCTATGGTCCAAAAATAATTATAGATCACACATATACGTGTGCTTCATTATATTACGAGTCAACTTTGCATGGTCAACATAAATATCAACCATTTTCAGATGAACCTTGATATGTTAGAGCCACATATAAAATATTTGTATGGCCAGCTTAATAATTTATTTTGCCTGATTAACCATAGTCAACATTGTGCCAAAATTTTATCATGCATTTGTTTTTAGCGGTAATGCTACGGAGCAGTCGTCCGTCCATTCGGACGGACCGCTCCGCGTGCCCTGCCCGCGTCGCTTGCTCCGCGTACCCCGCCAACCTGCACCGTTGCTCGCTCTGTCCCGTGCGGATTCACCTCGTCGTTGCACGTGCCTCACCTGTTGCGGCCTTCTCGCAGGGCCACCTCCACCGTGCAATTCGTCGTGCTCCCATCCATGTTGCACTAAAAGCGTATGTTGTAAACATATGTGCCAAGTGTTTCAGATGTATGTTGGAAGTGGTCCATATGGATGTTGCAAAAAAGTAGATCTAGATGTTGCCTATGTTGCAATGGCTATACACGTATGTTACAAGTATCAATTCAAAATATGTCAGCTACTTCAGACATATGTTGTAAGTATTTTATCTGAATGTTGCATATGTTGCAGTGGCTATACACATATGTTGCAAGCATATGTTCCAAATATTTCATCTACTTCAGACTTATGTTGCAAGAAGTGCTTCATGTTGAAGTGTTTAATGTGTAGCCGCAAGCGGTACTCGCAGGTGAAGGTAGTCCTTATGTGCACGATACGGATGTTGCAAAAGTAGATCTGGATGTTCATATGTTGCAATGGCTATACACATATGTTGCAAGTATCTATTCAGAATGTTTCATCTACTTCAGACGTATGTTGCAAGTGTTTTATTTGAATGTTGCATATGTTGCAGTGGCTATACACATATGTTGCAAGCGTATGTTTCAAATATTTCATCTGCTTTAAACGTATGTTGCAAGAAGTGCTTTCATGTTGAAAGTGTTTCATGAGTAGGCATAGGTGGTACCCGCAGGTGAAGGCGGTACCTATGTGCGCGATACGGATGTTGCAAAAGTAGATCTGTATGTTCATATGTTGCAATGATTATACACGTATGTTGCAAATATCTATTTAGAATGTTTCATCTACTTCAGGCACATTGCCCCTCTCCATTTATTTCATTGCATTTTCACTTTTAACGTTTATATCTTTTTTATTCATCACATTCCAATAAATAAATATAGAAAACAAAGAATAAAGAAAGACCTTTGAACCTTAATTTTTTCCTAAAAAATAAAAGTTTTCATCATCAAGTCATTGATTTTGTTTTGATTAAGAACAAAACCTATCTTATAAGAACTTGGTTGAACTGATGATCTAACTAATCCAATGTGAACTAATATCTTGAGGTGTTTGTGGTTATTTTGGTCTAAATAAATTTGTGTCTCGACTGTATGCATGCACCAGTACAACCCTTGACGAGTCCCATAACATGGAAATTAGAGAGAGGTCACTTGTTATAATTATCGATGGGCAGACCAGTACTTGATATAGCGACAACTAACTTCTTGTCGACTTGAACTAAAGATCCTCAACGAAAGTCACGAAACTTGATATTTAACGGTAAAACAAAGCATACATAGTATAAATATAAAATTGAAGTTATGATATATTTATAGATTCTAAATTTTAAAAGGATATACACACATAATTTATGTTCTTGTTTTCCATTTTAATTTGATAATTTATTTTCTTCCGTTGTAATACACGGACATATTTGCTAGTATATATACAAGTATGATATCTCCAACGAAAAGGGAAAAAAAAGAAGAATTTTGGGCCTAGTTCTTCCTCGTTTCTCCTTTTCATATCGGCCTCGTTCGCCTCATTCCTGGGCCGCGCGCTGTGCTGGGCATGGGCGGAGTTTATGGGCAGTGGGCTCACTCTTTTGGACTTCTCTCTTGCTTTGCGTTTGCGGGGAGCTTCCCAAATTTCCTCTCGTCTGTATCAGCATTCAGCAAGGTAGCTCCGCCTCCGCTCGGCGGCGCTGGCGCCAACGCGATTTCTTCCACATCTTGTAAGAGCAACTCCAGCCCACCTCCTAAACATGTCCCTATTCCAAATTTAGGGACTTGATCCAAAAAAATCCACTCCAATGCAGCTCCTACTTGGGCTCCCATTTTAGGAGAGCTGTCAAAATTTAGTTTCGGGTCCCCAGAAAACAGGCCCTCCTATTCCTCCCCCGAATCGTCTTCCCCGCCGCCGCTCGGGAGCCGCCGTGCTGCTCCTGCCGCGAGCCGCGAGCCTCCTCCCCTCCCGGACTCTACCTCGGCACGGCATCGCGAGCGCCCCCGTCCACCCCAGGAGCACCGCGCCGCGTGGAGCCTGTCGCGGGGCTGCAGCCACGCTCGCGCGTCGCGCGGGCATCGCGTGGGCTTGTGGCAGCGCGGGGAGCCGCAAATGGCGGCGCCGGGTTTCTTCGGAGGCGCGCTGCCTCCCCGTCCGGCTGCTGCCACGAAACGTCGTTCCTTCGTCGCTCCTCATCGCCAATCTGCCTCGATTCCCCTCACTGCCAACCTGCCTCGTCGACAAGAAGGCCCTTCTCCCGGCGGCGGCAGCGGCAGGATGCCTTCTCCCGGTAGTGGCGGCAGCGGCTTACCTCGCCGGTTCCCCAACGACCAGCCTCTACTCGGCCCTCGTGCGTTGACCTTCACGGAGCCTCACGCCGCCACCTGGGACGCCGGCAGCACCACAACATCACCAGCACACGTCTATGAGGTTGCCGGCGACGACTTCAGCCCCAACCATTGGACGCCTGACTACTCGGTGAGTTGTGCTAATTTCATTCCCAAGAGAGCCTTCTGAAGTTCTGATTCATTCCCAAGAGAGCTTGCGTCAATATTGATAGCCAATTTGTCTTGGGTATCTAATCTGAACACATAGTAGTTGACATATCAACAATCCAACAAGTCCTAGTTCAGCCTTTCTTTTCTAGGGTTAAACATAAACCCACCTGGTTTATAGCAGTAGCAGTTGTATATTCTTTTTGATTCAGATGCAAAGCTGTAGCTGCACTAGATTCAGATATGATAATCTTTACCTAAGAGCTGCCTCTACTGCATAATCTTGGATTTTCATTATGTCTGATCTTGGGGATCTGCACATTTGCAATGCTACAGAGGGTTCCAATTTAATACTCCACTGTCATAGGAGGAGTACTCTGGCACTAGAGTTCCATCATGGTGTTTAGGCATTTATTGTGAATTAAATAGTTGAGTTTACCTCTAGACACTAGATGTTGTGGCTTGTTGCTTGTATGCCATTGTGATGAGTTTCAGTATAAGTATCACAAGTTTGAACTTTGGGCTTCTGAAGTTTCTTTGCAATCTATTACATACTTGCCTTCATCATAGTCATGTGCAATTGTATGCCATTTTACTTGGTTCAGTTAAGGTAATTAGGGCATTCTTGTAAAACAGGTTGCTATACATAAAGGTAATTAGGGCATTCTTGTAAAACAGGTTGCTATACATAAAGGTAGTAGGGCTTGAACTGGTTAGCTAGTTCTCCCACAGACGCATCGTGGCGCACTGCAATACAGACGCGCTGCCCTGCCCTGCCCTGTGAATGATGCAAAGGCCAGCCGCAGACGCCGCAGCATGCACTTGGCCGGGGATCGATCGATCCATCCATCTCCTTTCTGCGGCGCGGCGAGCAAAAGCTTGAAGCCTTGGTTGATAAGGACATGGGAGCCCTTTCGCTCGCTGCTTTGCTTTGCCTTTGGTTCCGCTTGATCAGGACTCAGGAAGGCAAGGCCGGCCTGATCGCGTGTTCCTCTCTTCCTCCTTTCGATTCCTTCCGTCGCCTTTGTAGAGCCCAGCAGGATCGATCGATCCATCCATCTCCCTTTGACAATACTCGATCAGTATGAAATCTTAATCGATGAGCTGGTGTTACTTTAATTAATCTTTAATAATAGTATGACTTTGTTTATTTTATTATATAATCTGGCTCGCTTTCTACTCTTGTCTTTGACAACATGCATGTGCCTCGCTGTGACGATGTAATGTCAGGCACAAGTTTTATTGGTGCCGCTACACCGGGCCATCCTTGTGAGATCGCCTTTGTCATGTCTAAACAGGCTGCAGGGACACGCTGCAACTGCTTTAAGCAGGTCGGGCCACAGGCATAGCGGTGCACTGTAGTCGTAGCTTTCCAGCAGGTAGAGCGAACACGAACACACAGCACTAGTTCAGTTCTGTTCAGGCAGGCGTGTCGGCGGCGGACCATCGCCATGTCCCTGTGGTGGTCGATGGAGCTGAGCTGAACCTGAACCGTACCGCTGTGCTTTCACGGGCTAAACCAAACCTATCGCGTCTTTTCTTTTCTCCTAACGTAACAAGCCTTGCAGTTCTACGCTCTTAAGATTGTTCTAATAGCTGAATCTGAATCAACACTCATATTTCTGTATATTTCTTTGCAGCAACCAAGGGCTTCAAGTGCAGCAGGAAGTGGATATTTCACAAATATATTGACACAGGAAGTGGATGATGATTTGGAATTGTTGAGGCAGCAGGATGCCACTCCAAGTACTGGCGGCAAATCCAAGCGAGGCAGCAACTACACTAATCTTGAAGATATCCAACTTTGCAAATCTTGGATTCATATTAGCAATGACCCTATCATAGGGAATCAGCAGCCAGGAAAAACTTATTGGGAGAGGATCGCAAATGATTTCCACAGGAACAGGGACTTTGAGTCCGATAGGACTCCCAATTCACTCGAGCATCGCTTTGGGATCATACTAAAGGAGTGCATGAAATTCCAAGGCTACTACGAGGAGGTCGAGCGTCGTCATCCAAGCGGCATTCCATACCAAGAGCATGTAATTGATCTTGCACTTGGTTCATCCCATATCTTGTCATTGCTATATATCTAATCATGCACTTGATCTTTGCTGCAGCTGCTGGAAGCCCAAGCAAGGTATGCCAGAAAAGCGAATGGCAAAAATTGTCAATTCGAACATTGTTGGCTCACGTTGAGGCACACTCAGAAGTTCGAATCAACGCTTGAAGGCAACAAGAAGCCGGCCAAGTCCAGAGAGCTCAACTTCCCGGTAGGAAGTGAACAAGAGGACGATGAGTCAACCGCCCAAGGCCAAGAAAGCTCCTCAATCCCTTCTGCCAAGAAAGCCCGACCTTCGGGTAGAAAGCAATCCAAAGACAAGCTGAAAAAAAATGAAGGAGATGACGAGTACAAGGATATGATGCAAAATTTGTTGGTAATGAAGACCGAGGAACATATGATGAAGAAAGAAAGGTGGGAGAAGGATATGATGCTTGAGCAACGCAGGCTTCAGATGGAGGAGGAGCGGCTGCAGTAGGAGCAGGAACAAAAAATTATGTTTTGTGATTTGACCACCATGGACGATGATCAAAGGGCATACGTGAAGGCGAAGAGAGCGAAGATTGTGAAGGCGATGAGTGCTAGTGTAGGCGAGACAGCTAGTGGTGAGAGTGGAGTGTAGGTTTGGTGAGAGTGGAGTCACTTATATCTGGTAGTGGTAGTTTTCTTATGCTACTGTTATCATTATCAATGGCACTGCAATCAGTATTGTTCAGTATATGCTATGCTATATGTGTTATCACAGATGCTATATGCACTGCAATTAGGAAATGTTAGTTCCTTCAAAGATTTGGTTTCTGTTAGTGGGATTTGTTTCTGTTAGTGGGATTGAGCGAAGTCTGGTGTGTGCTGTTTTTACTTGGATGGTCAGTGTTGAATCAATGATTCTAGTTCACTTATAAATATTTCATGAATGTGTAATATGTTCAGCCATGCGCATGCATGTTAATTTCTCTATTTTCTATGTGAAATTCTGCTCTCGTGTTTTCTTTTTTAATTTCAAAGCAGGGTTTTTAGAATTACAGATGTTGGATTTTCTTTTCTGATATTTTCTTTCTTTGGTTATTTTTTTATTTTTCTGGACCTTTTTTATATTGATTTTTACTCACTCTTTTGTTAAGTATTTTATTTTTCTAGTAGTCTTTGAACTCAATAAGCTTAAGTTTGAATTTTTTTATTTCTCACATGCATACATAACATATTTGTAGTTCTGTACACATTTGATAATCCATCATGCATACCGTGACGATGCGCCAAGGCTCTGGAACATATGTTCTTTTTTTTTGCTTTCAGACGCTACTACTGTATCACTGATATATCCAAATATCTGATCAGAGCTTCAGGTAACTACTTTTTATGTACTTGAAATACTCATATTTGTGATATGTGGACATGTGCTACAGGCTGCCAAGTCAGTTTATAACTACCACTTCTTTAAGAAAATGAGCACGAGCACTGTTGTTTCATCCAGTGAAAGCAACAGACGTTAGATGTCCAGAAGCATAGCCATTTATTAGTTGCTACTTGCTACGGCAACAGAAATAACAGCTTCTCATCTCCACAGAATGCATTAGTCTTCGACACCAATTCCATCTCAGAAATAACAGCTTCTCATCAGTATGGCACTATCCAAGTGATACAGTCAGTATGGCACAAGACTTATGCAGCCACGTATGTGAATGAATGTACGTACATTACATTTACATGCAGGCACACAAGAACCAAAACTTGTACGGCCGCCAATGCGTACACAGGACGTATATATGTAGTACCACCCATATGGCCAGATATACACATACATACACAGTGGATGGCGATGGATCCTGTGTCCGTTCTCGGCTGCCCGGGCGCCCGGTACATCACATGGCAGGCAGGGGGCACGGCAGGGGCGTCTCATACGTGTAGCCGTGTCACTGTGCATATACACGTACACGTGCCCCGGCAACGCACGAGCGTATGTACGAGTACGTTTAGGGCGCAGGACGACGTACACTTCATATTTATTAGCAGCTCCATTGCATGAATTGCGGCGCACCGGTACGACACGTACAAACACCACACACACGGCAAGCAGCATGTGTGCAGGGTAGTGTAAAATATACGACGTATGGCATCAGGCCAGCAGAGGTGCAGCCGACGACGAGGGGCACGGCGCAGTAATCCATGCGTGGGATGGGGCAGCGTGTGCCTGAATGCGGTCAGATCACCTGGCTCTGCCTGCTGGTCCAGTGCACCCGGCCGTTTACTGCTACGGCGCTACCGGGCCAGCAGACACAGGGCATGCATGCAGTGAACCATTTAAGGTAAGGAGTTTTCTGTAAATGTACGTTGAATTTAAGGTTAAATATACGTTGAATTTAAGGTTAAATAAATGGGTATGGACCTACAGTGAACCATTTTAAAAGTTCATGAACCCAAAAACCCACTTTCAAAGTTGATAAACCTAAGTAAAATTAGAACGCAAGTTGATGGACCACCCATGTATTTAACTCGATATATAATTATTTAGCATATCCTTATGCTCATACTTTGTAGAATTGTAGTCCCGTGCATGTTTGTGCAGGACATCTGGCGCCATATACATTCCCTATTGCCACTGCGTGATGCTGCCCGTGGTGCTTGCTTGTCTCATGTGTCTCATGCTTTTCTAAATTCCTGGAGGCGTCAATCCCAATCTCACCTTAAATAGGCATATCCTGGGCTCAAATGCAAAAGCACCTCGAGAGAATTCCAGCTGCATAATTGACAACATCCTGAGGAACCACAAAGGCAGCCACATTAAGATACTCAAACTTCAGTTATATGGTATTTATGATTCCTACCAGTATTTGGACAGTTGGCTTCAGGTTGCTGTTACACCTGGGATTGAAGAACTCACCATTGAGCCATATCATAGTGGATATAGTATATTCAAATGAAGCAAAATATCCCATGCACAGTTTTATCTGATGGGGTCCGAAACTCAATCCGGTGTCTTCAACTTTCCTTCTGCGCCTTCCATCCCACAGCTGACCTTGGCCCGTTGAGAAACCTAAGTTCGTGCCTGGAGTCCGTGCATATTTTGGATGATGAGTTTGAGTGCTTTCTTTCGAACTCCCCTGCTTTAGGGCGGTTAGACATCTACAACTGCTTAGAGATAATGTGCATGATGATACCTTGCGTGCTGCTGCAGCTTAACTGCTTAACGGTTTCTGCTTGCTTCAATCTGCGAGTGCGAGCAAAGCTCGAAATCTATCCAGTTTTATTTTATATTCAGGATGGGACGTAAAAGTCTCACTCGGAGAAACATTGCAATTGAAGAACTTTCACATGCGCCGTCCAAACCTCATATGTTATGCCCGTGCCGAATTTCCATCCAATATGCCAAACCTCGAGTCTCTTTCCATCGGTTCGGATTCTGAGGTATACTTCTCCCAAAACTTAATTTGTAGATTAGGAATGTGTGCATATCACAGTAGTTATCATACCTTTGTATAATTAATCTGAGACATCTTTATGTTGCAGATGGTAGATACACCTATGCTGCCTAGCAAATTCCTCTTCCTCAAGCACCTGCTTATTTATCTGGGATGGGCCTCTTGCCCGGGTTATGATTATTTTTCTCTGGCTTCTTTCCTTGAAGCTTCTCCTTGTTTGGAGAATTTGTTGTTGAATGTAAGGCACCGTTCATTCCATCCTGAAAAGACATCTGATCACCCTTGGAGGACCATTCTTTAAGTGTATTTTCTGTCAAGGGGACCATTCTTTAAGTGTATTTTCTGTTGTCTCTTTCATCTTCAGGTATCCTAGGAAAAGATACAGCATGCATCGGTTTTTGACGGTTCATCGCAGTTGAGGCAGATTCCTGAACAGCACCATGGCAGCCTCAAGAGTGTGAAGTTCATAGGTTTCAATTCAGAGAAGAACTTGGTTGAGCTTACATGTTACATTCTCAAGAACGCCAAGTCACTTGGTTACCTTACACTGGATACCACTTATGGTGATCCGAAGTGTGATAACGCAATACTGACCGGTGGCAAGTGCGCTCCCATGAACAAAAGTTTTCTCATGGAAGCCCGTAGAGGGGTTGCGGCAATTAGAGCATATATTGAAGATAAAGTTCCATCTACTGTTAAGCTGACAGTGGTGGAGCACTGTACCCGGTGCTATGCTGATAACTTATCTGAATAGGTTAGATTTGGATGAACCATGTTTTTCTTTCTTGGATTGAAAGGCAGTTAGTGTATAGCAGATTCACAGTACCTGTTCCTATAGATGGATGAGCCATGCCCATATCCGGCTTGTTCGGCTTCTTTTTTCAGCCGGAACAGTGTTTTTCTCTCACAACATTTCAGCTGGAACAGTGTTTTTTAGCTAATTTCAGTTAAGATTCTTTGGTACATCTAGCACATACGTGTATTTTTTTTATTAATTAATTTGGAGATGAGCTGGGTTTTGTTTGTGGTGATAAGCTGGCATCCTACCTGGACTCAGACCGATGTTTGAATGTCCTGCTCCACTCTGCTCCTTCCGACCTGTGTATCGAGGATGGTGCGTGGGCCCAATGCATCAGAGTCCTCAACCCACGTCTATATATGTGTCTCCAAACCAAACAAAAAAAACTAAGACGATGGCAAACATGAGATAAGACGAATCTAACACTTGTCGGTTCAGTTTCAAAAGATGAAGCCAACCACAACAAACAGGATAGAACCAACCCATCCCATTTGTCTTCAAGGACGACACATGGCAAGTGTATTTTGTGCAGCAGCAACAGCCGTGAGTTTACTGCCACGTTTGCTGTACATCCGGCAGCTACGACCTACACACTACTAAAAAAAGCTCATAGTTTCATACTTTACTATAGAAAAACACGAGATCTGGATGCTACCTGTCCATGGAGTCAAATTTCTTAACGTCCATCTTGCCTTTGGCTCACTATGGGAAGGAAAATTCCACGGTTGCCTCCAATGCAAGACGGGTCCTGAATTGTCAATACTGATAGAGCAGTACACTCAACTACATATATCAAAATTTGGCATAGAGTAAGTGCAATCTCAAATCAAGTCGTATCTGTTGAGAAATCATTTTGCCGATTAGCACACACAACACACATAGAGCACAACAAATATACCAGAATTTAGGGGAATGGTGTACATCTACGATTACACGCTGGGCCTTCTCCCCATTCTCCTTATAGACGAGGAGGCTGCCCGATAAGAACTCATCTAGAGACTTTTGACTTCTCCCGTTGACTTTGACCATATGATTCGCCCACAAGAAACTTTTCACAACATTCAGGCTGTTCATTTCGACGTAAACGATCGTGGATTATTTACTGCTGGTTGGTTTGATGTGAGAAAAAAATAATATTTCAACTTATAATCCACGATCGTATATGAGCAAGCGAACTGATCGATTATCCACAATGATGTCAAGTACTGTGGCGGGCACGTCTATAACGTTGTCAGTTACGCGGCAGTTGCTTTTCTAAAGTAAAGCGGAGGAAACCTTTTACGCTAAAAAAAAGTTTTCCTATCTACGATCACGGGAGACCTCATATTTGGATAGACAAATGGTGTATCATTTATGTATTAATATAAGTCAAGATATGCACATAAACGGCATAAGCCTTTTATTAGAGGGAGTACAGTTGGCAAATATTTACACTAATTCCCTTATCTTAATATGCTAATAATAATATGGTTTGGTCACTTCGAAGGTGGTTGTCATGTTTAAAGAATAACAAGAATATTTTAGCAATAACAAGAAAATGTTGAGCACCAAATATTATTCTAAATTTGTTATTCGGTATGTCTAGCGTCCAGACGTCCGGACGGGGCTAGCGTCCGGACTCCAACACCTGATGCGCCTGCTTCACGTGGGGGCCCGTGCCGCTCCGTGCCCCGTGTCTCGCGCCCCGCACCACGGCCCTCGAGCGCTGTGTCCCGCGTCGCTCCGTGTCCCACGCCCTCACCGTGGTGCCCTGTCCACACCAGCGCGCATGCAGGCGGGCCCAGTAGCTGCTGCAGGTGCCTGCTATAAATGGCTCTCACTGCAACATGTGCAACACCAGATCTACTTTTACAACATTTAGATGAGACACTTGCAACATACATCTGAATCAATTGAAATACTTGCAGCATACGTGTCGGTTTTTGGACCGGTGGATCCTCAACCAACTAGTGAATTTGTACTGCGTGTTCCTAATCCCGGATGGTGATGCAAAGAGACACAAGGCTTATACTGGTTCAGACAATTGGTGCCCTACATCCAGTCTGAGAGATCGATCTTGTATTCCTTGCACCGAAGTGCTTGTAGTAGGGGGTTACAAGCTGGGTGAGAGAGGGACCTAGTCCCAGATCTCGCCATGGAGTGATGCGGGCTGCCTGAGACGTTGCTCTCAGGCGGCCGGGGAGTATGCGTGTTACAGGGTGTTGTTTTTATGAGTGCGTGTGTCCTCCTCTCCTAGAAATGGCCCAAGTCCTTTTCTTTTATAGTTGAAGGGAGGACCAGGGTAGTACGTGTGCTAACTATACGGCGTCGTGCGAACGGAGGCGGCATGTCCGAGCCCTGTAGCCTGTTCCTGTGGCGGCGTGGTCGTCGGAGTGATTCGTCCTTGAAGCGCTGGGGCGACGTGCTGGTCACATTCGATCCTGTGCGTCATGGGAGCTCCAGGGCTGCCTCGAAGCGGGCGCAGCGGTCAACGTGCGGTCGCTGTGGGTTGACCACGCGCGAGGCCGGGGCTCGGTTGGCGCCGAGGCCGAACCATGGTGGGGTCTCGGTAGACATGAATCTCGAGATGGCCGAGGCCCTAACGTAGGGTGCCGAGGCTCGGAGGGAGCGGTCGGTCTGGTACGCTGGTTCAGAGGCGATGATGACCCGGGCCAGACCTCCCATGCCGCGTTGTCTTCGGGGCGGGTGTTACGGGGCATAGTGTAATGCGGGCGCTGATCGTGGGTACAACGCCAGAATATAGTGGCCGGTAATCCCCGCCGCGCCCTGTCTCAGCCGATATGGCGCTGATGCGACTTCTTGTCCCGTCGGCCACTCCGTGGTGTCGAGCCGTCATCCGACTGAGATTGCGGGAGTGGTTGACGCATTAATAGGACGTGACATGCTGTCGGGAAGACTGGTCGAGGCGGGAGCGACGGGTTATTGACAAGCTAGCCTTGAGCGGTACGAAGAATAGCTGTCTCATTTGAGGCTGTACGCACGGGGCCTCGGGCGAGACGGAGATTGGGCTCCTTGCTGAGGCCTCCCACGAGAGGCCTCGCACGAGGCGGAGATTTCATCAGGGCGTCGAGACCTCCCGTGCGAGGCCTCGGGCGAGGCGGAGATTTCGCCAGGGCGTCGAGACCTCCCATGCGAGGCCTCGGGCGAGGCGGAGAGCCGATGGGCTCGGACGGGGCCGGTGATGAACCCATGGTTTACCTTCTGGCCTCGTTGTTGATTTTAAGTGACTCTTTTGGTGTACGCCCGGGGTACCCCATTTTATGGTACCCGACAGTAGCCCCCAAGCCTTAGGGGGAGTGCGTACACTCTCCCTGAGGGTTTGTCGAGACTTGGCTTGCAGCCGCTCCTGTAGGGATCGTGTTTTGCTTTTTGAGGTTTCGGTGGGTGCGCGCGAGCGCACCCGCCGGGTGTAGCCCCCGAGGCCCTAGAGGAGTGGATTTACTCCTCTAGGGGCTTTTTCGTGTTTGAGTGAGGAGTTTTTATCATATTTGCCGAGCCCACAAGTGCGAGTTCGGGTCGTGGGGTTTCGGCAAGGTCATAGGGAGAGCCCCCGAGCCTCTGCACGAAGCAAGAGGGCGATTAGGGGTGCCCCTGACTTTTTGTACGACCCTCACGCTTCCTTTTTGCTTGGAAGGAGGGGTGGAACGTGCCATGCTACCCTCGGTGGGCACGAGCGGTGGCACTTCCGGTGAGCTGTTATCGGGTAAGTCCGAGTGGAGGCTCGTGCCCCATTCACTAGGGGACGGCTAGTGGTCTAGAGACGCGCTCCATGAGTACCGAAGGGTTTCTCTAGTGGGTACCGAGGCCGTTCGCTGGGCCCCGGTGGCTCGGTGCCTCCCTACGATGGGATCCCATTCGGAGACCTCCCTGCCGGTCTCAGACATGACTTAGGATGCCCCGAGCAATCGTTTGCTCGGGCCTTGGCCATACGCGGGCTCGCCCATAGTCGTCCCTGACTCTATTGCCCTGGGGCAGCTGTCAAAGCCCTAGGAGGCCCAGCCTTCGAACCCCTAGACCGTAACGGGCTCGACGCCCTTTATTGTGTTTGTAACGAAATTTCTAGTGCGGGCTTAGATCGTTTGTCTTTGTTTTGGGTGCAGGAGGAGCCCCCAAGCCTCCGCCCGGAACGAGAGGTCAGTCAAGGGTCCCCCTGGCTTTTTTGTTCGACCCTCACATATCCTTTTCGTTCAGACGGAGGGGTTGTTTACCGAACCCATTCGGGTGTGAGCCTGGGCCGCTGGGTCTTGGTAAGGTTGCAGGAAGAGCCCACTAGCCTCTGCACGGAGCGAGAGGGCTGTCGGGGGTTCCCCTAGCTTTTTGTACGCCCCTCGCACGTGAGGGTTTGTTTGCTGAGGCCCCCTCGGGTGCGAGCCTAGGTCGTGGGGTCTCGGCATATCTGTAGGAAGGGCTCCCTAGCCTCTGCACGGAGTGAGAGGGCCGTCAGGAGCTCCCCTAGCTTTTTGTACGACCGTTGCGCTTCCTTTTCGCTTGGAAGGAGGGGTTGTTTTGCCGAGCCCCCTCGAGTGCGAGCCAGGGTCGCTAGGTCTCGGTAAGATTGCAGGAAGAGCCCCTTAACCTCTGTACGGAGCAAGAGGTCCGTCAGAGGTTCCCCTGGCTTTTTATATGACCCTCACGCTTCCTTTTTGATTGGAAGGAGGGGTGGAATGTGCCATGCTACCCTCGGTGGGCACGAGCGGTGGCACTTCCGGTGAGCTGTTATTGGGTAAGTCCGGGTGGAGGTCCGTGCCCCGTTCGCTAAGGGACGGCTAGCGGTCCAGAGATACACTCCAAGAGTACCGGAGGGTTTCTCTAGTGGGTGCCGAGGCCGTTCGTTGGGCCCCGGTGGCTCGGTGCCTCCCTACGGTGGGATCCCATTCAGAGACCTCCCCGCTGGTCTCAGATACGACTTAGGGCGTCCCAAGCGTTTCGCTTGCTTGGGCCTCGATCCCGTGTGGGCTCACCCGTGGTCGTCCCTAACTCTATTGCCCTAGGGCGGCTGTTGAAACCTTAGGGGCATAGCCTTCGAACCCCTGGACCATAATAGGCTCAGCACCCGATTCCTTCATCTGAAAGGAATAGGGCGGGGGGAATATCTTCCCCATTGGCTTAGCAACGGCTGGCGTGCCTTTTGAGGCGGTTTTCTGGGGAGACAGAACGATGCCTGCTGCCGTAGCGGTCAGGTGCAACGTGGTGTCAGCGGATGGGATGCAACTGTTCTTGCAATTAATGAGAAAAAGGTGGGCACGTGGGCGGTAAAATCGGATCGGGGTTAACCACGCCAGATCCGGGGGAAACTTCCCCGATTTCATCGCCCGTCCATTTCGCCTTTACCCTGTATAAATACGCAAAGAGCTTTGCCCCTCCTCACTTTACCTTGCCTGCGTTAGCTCTGCCCCCATCGAGCTGTCGCTAGAGCAGCGGATGCCGGGAAGAAGAAGGGAGAAGAGCGAGCCAGGGAGAGAGCGAGCGAGAGAGAGAGAAACTCACCGCCACATTCGATCCCTCCACCGCACTCATGGCCGGCGACATCGTTGTCATCGAGGCAGACCCTTGGGATCCATCTGACGTCACTGCGGAGATGCTTCAGTCGCTCGTCGACGGTGGACTCCTTCGTTCGGTGACGGACCCCAACAGGCCGAAGTGGATTGCTCCGTTGGGCGAGCCGGAGCCGAGGCCTCACGACGGTTATGTCGTGAGCTTTGTCTCCTTTCACGAGTGCAGCCTCAGCGTTCTGGCGGATCGGTTCATGCGGGCGCTCCCACACTACTATGGCGTGGAGCTCCACAACTTCAACCCCAACTCCATCGCACAGGCAGCCATCTTTGTCGCTGTCTGCGAGGGGTACTTGGGGATTGCTCCCCATTGGGAGTTGTGGCTCCATCTCTTCTGGGTGGGGCATACCACTAAGCCAACGGGCACGTCGGGCATGAGGAAAGCGGTGAGGGCCAGCGGCTGCACTCTCCAAGTGCGTCAGGACCGCCAGCACCTCTACATCCCGGCCCAGCTCGCGTCATCCAATCGTCGATGGTACACGAGCTAGTTCTATCTTCGCAACGACGATGGAGGACTTCCCCCCTACACTAGGCGGATTGTGGGGAGCTGCCCGGAGAGGTGGAAGTACGGCGTCCCGAGGGAGGATCAGCCCAAGCTGCAGCCGCTTCTGGAGGGGCTAGAGAGGCTGCGGGGCCATGGCCTTACCACGGCCGTGGTCGTGGCTGCCTTCCACCATTGGAGGGTGCTACCACTGATGGCTCGGCGGCGGTGCCTGTTCGAGATGAGGCCGGGTGAGCCAAATGAGGGCATCCGGATGTCCTCCTCCGCCCTTTCCAACGAGGAAATTCTTTGTCGGGTGGGGGAGACGGTGGAGGCGAAGCTGAGGGGCGGCAACCTGACCCCCATCACAATGCGCCCATCGCGGGGGTTCCTCTCGCTGGTAAGTTGTGCGCCGCTGCAGCCCCCGAGCCACCTCTGTTTCTCCTTACTTCTCGTCCCCTTATGCGCGTTCGTTATTCCTGCAGGGGATGAGGGATGTGCGCGCCTCTCTGTCGCCCATTCCCAAGGACGCGAGGCGGCGGGCGATCAACCGGGCACACGCCGAGGCGCAGAAAAAGCGGAAGGACACCGAGGTGGCGAAGCGCACGAAGAAGATCCTCACGTGCGAGGAACTGGATAAGCGCCGCCGGCAGCAAAGGAAGGATGGCCTCCTGTTGGAGGAATCCCCATCGCCGTCGCTATCGACGGAGGCCTCGGATGGGGATGACGAGGGCGAGATGGGGCAGGGTCCCCTGGACCATCTCCCTAACATAGGGGAGATGGTGCCCGGGGTGTCGGCCAGCAGCCCGGCGCTCCTAGAAGGAGGAGGGGGAGCAGACCCGGGGTCGGCAATTGCCCGCTCTAGGGCTGAGGCCGACACGCCCGAGGCGCGGGCATTGGGCAAATGCGCCGTCAGCCCGGTGGACTCAGCGGCAGCGGTGGAGCAGGTGGCGGCGGAGGCGACGCAATTGCCCCCGCAGAGGACCAAGGGGGCACCGGGGTCCGTTGAGGACCAACTGGCGCCGATGAACACGGAGGCCGTGCCTCTACCGCCGCCACTGCCTTTGTGGACAAGGGTCGCCATGCCAAAGAGGTTGCCGCCCCGCTCGAGGTAGGTGTATTTTTGGTGGGGTCATAGTGCTTTCCGTTCGTTCTTTTGTCTTGTGCTAACCCTATAAACGTTTTGTCCTTAGCCGGAAATGACATGCGGAGGTGCCTACCTTAGCGCCCCTTAAAGCGCTCAAGGTTAACCCCGGCTCCACCGCCCACTGGGTGGCGGAGGCGCAAGCCGCCCTACAACGTGGCGTGGCGTCGATGAGGGCTGACCCAAAGGAGCCGGCCACCCAAGGAGGGGCTGCCAAGGCGGCCCTGACACAGGAGGGGGAGGGAGCGCATCCGCCCCGCGATGGCGAGGCCCATGGGTCGGATGCGGCCGAGGTTCCTTTGGCCACCGGGATTGAGGTCCTCGAGGTTTCACATGCCAGGGCGACGGAGGCCACGGCGCCCAGGACCATCGAGGCCGCTGCGGCGGGCACCAAAGCCCTCACAACCACCGAGGCCACGATGGCGGAGGCCGAAGCCCCCGAGACCACCGAGGCCACGATGGCAGAGGCCGGAGCCCCCAAGACCACCAAGGCTGACATGATCGTGGCGAGGCTGCCGGCCTAGGAAGTGGAGATGAAGGCGGCGGAGGCCTCGATGGCACCCTTGGTTCAAGGCCTGCCGTTGTTGCGGGAAAGCGCCCGGGAGGTGGAGGTCCTTCCGATCTCCTCCGACAATACTTCCCAGGCATAGGAGATGGCCGGCGCCGAGGTGGCTGGTTTCGTGGAACAGCTGGCTCCAACCTCAGGCGAGGGAAGCTCTGCCCTCGCGCGAGTACGACCCGAGCCCCATGTGTGGGATCACCCGCGTGTCCTATGGCAGAGCCGGGATGACCCTAGGGCGGAGCCCCTGTTTGCCCTCGAGGATGCTGTTGAGGGCGGTCGCTGGGACACGTTCGAGCAGTACTGCCAGCTGGCGTAGCGGTCATTATGGACGGTGCTATCCATGGTGGCCAACGATCTGCCCGGAGTCGCCTAGGTTCGTGCTTTCTTTTCTCATGCGGTGGTCTTTTTTCGAGTTTTCTTTGTAGGGATTGACCCCTATTCTGTTTCCCCCAGGAGCTCGAGACCCGGTCTCTTGGGAAGTCGGTCTTTCTCTGGTGGGAGAGGGACGTCTGGGACCAGCTTCAGTGGTAGAAGGGCCTTCTTGCAGGCGCCAATGAGCTCCTGTCGGCATGGAGCGCAGAGGTGGAGGACCTCCGCCTTCGTTGCGCTGACATGAAGGTCGAGGCGGCCACGGCTCAGGAGCAGCTCGCCCCTTTGGCGGCGCGGGTCAAGGAGTTGGAGGAGGAGCTCACCCGCGTGGCCAATGATCGGGATGCCTTCAGGTCTCGAGCCGAAGAAGCTACGGCTTCGGGCAAGGCTCTTGCTAGGTAGCTAGGGGCGGAACAGAATGCGCACCAGCTAACAAAATGCGCTTTGGATGAGGCCTTGCAGTGGCTGAGGCCTCGCGAACTGAGGCTGTGGTTTGGAGGGGAAAGGCCGAGGGTGAGTCCTAGTTCCCTCGTTTTATTTTCTTTTCCTTATGTTCGCTCCCTAACTCCCTGGTGTGATGCAGAGCTAGGGAGTGAAGCTTCCAGGGTGGCCGAGGCTTCTCGAGTCGAGGCTCAGCGCCTGAAGGAGAAAGCCGAGGCCTTTTAGGTCAAGGCCTGACACTGGGAGCTTAAGGCCAAGGGTGAGTTCCGTAGGCTTCCATCCCTATTTAGCTTGTTTTTCCTCTCGTTCAACCCCATTCCATTTTCGGTGGTGCAGAGTCGGAAGCGGAGGTCACCCGGGCAGCCGAGGCTTCTGTCGCGGTGTAGACGGTGCTCGAGACTGAGATCAAGGAGCACGACACGCTAAAGGGTGCCGCCCGTGCCACCTGCGAGGCCCTGGTGGTCGAGGGGGTTCAGTCAAGGCATCTCCCTTGGGAGCCGTCTGATTGCACTGAGCGGTCAAGTGCGTGAGCGGCTCCGAGGAGCGCTGCATACGGGCGTCAAGCGCGCACTGGCCGTCATCGCCTCGCACTACGTCGGTGTTGACCTCCAAGCCATCAGCAATGGCTACGTCTTGCCCGATGATGATGATGAGGCCGACGAGGTGGTGACGAAGCTATTGGAGGAGGCGGAAGGCCCTGGCACAGCGCTGGCAACGTTGTTTGAAGAGGAGGTGGTCCCTCCCCCGCCGTCTGTCGATGCCGGAGGCCTAGAGCCGTCACCTGGGCCTGAGAGGCCATGCAAATAGAATAGGAATTAACTGTGTATCGTAACGTTTGTGGCCGTGGAGGCTTTTCTTTTTGAAGTACTCGTGTTTCTTTAATCGTTTGTCTTGTGTTTCTGTGCCTCTGTCCTCTTGTTGTCTCTGATCAGGTTTCTTCGCAAAAAACTTCCTTGGAGCCTAAGTCATCCCCTGGGCGAAAGGTGGTGAGGGAGCACCATAGCCCGGAGGCTTAGGCTGTCTCACGACTCTACCGGCCTTCTGGCCCTAAGACGGGCTTTCGGTCCTTGGGTTTTTCGCAACCGATTTGTCAGAGCATGCTAGAGGGTTTGGCGTAGGAATTTTTTCGAAAAATGACTAAAAAATAGTGTGTGGGACTTAGGGGGGAATCCCTCATCTAGCCCCCGAGGGAGATTCGGTTCTGCGAAGGCAGAGCCGAGTTTCCCTTACAGTGTCATCGTATTGCCGAGACCTATGATGGGCTCGGGAGGGTTCTCAAGAAATTAGAACAACTAAAGCACGCTTTTCAATTGTATTCCGAGAAACAATATATACAATGCTTGGATTTTTAAGGGTAAAAGCGACGTAGCAGTTCTATATTCCAAGCGTTGGTGAAGATTTCACCCTTTTTGTTGGCTAGCTTGTAGGTCCCAGGCTTTAGCACTTGGGCGATGATGTACGGTCCTTCCCATGGCGGGGTCAGCTTGTGGCGACCCTTGTTGCTCTACGCCAGCCTCAACACCAAGTCGCCTACCTTCAAGTCTCGGCTTCGGATGCGCCAGGCCTGATAGCGCCGTAGGGTTTGCTGGTATTTAGCCGAGTGCAGCAGCGTGACATCTCGAGCCTCCTCCAGTTGGTCGAGGGCATCCTCTCGGGTGGTGCGGTTGCTTCATTCGTTATAGGCCTGTAGCCTTGGGGAACCATATTCCAAGTCAGTGGGGAGGATGGCCTCGGCCCCATAGACTAGAAAGAAAGGCGTGAACCCCGTGGCTCAGCTTGGAGTGTTCCTCAGGCTCTAGATGACCGATGGGAGTTTGGTGAGCCATTTCTTGCCAAACTTCTTCAACCGGTTGTAAATTCTTGGCTTGAGGCCTTGTAGGATCATGCCGTTGGCACATTCTACTTGGCCATTGGTCCTTGGGTGTCCTACGGCCGACCAGGCCACACGGATGTGGTGGTCATCGCAGAACGTCAAGAATTTTTTGCTGGTGAACTATGTCGCGTTGTCGGTGATGATGGTGTTAGGGACCCCGAACCTATGGATAATGTTAGTGAAGAACAGCACTGCTTGCTCGGATTTGATTCAATTGATCGGACGAGCCTCGATCCTTTTGGAGAACTTATCGATTGCTACCAGTAGATGGGTGTAGCCCCCGGGGGCCTTTTGCAGAGGCCCGACCATGTTGAGCCCCCACACGGTGAACGGCCACGTAATGGGGATGGTTTGGAGGGCCAGGGCCGGGAGGTGCGTCTGCCGAGCATAGTACTAGCATCCTTCATAGGAGCGTACTAGCTTGATGGCGTTGGCAACCGTCGTCGGCCAGTAGAATCCTTGGCGGAAGCCGTTTCCGACGAGCGTCCGGGGCGCTGCATGGTGCCCGCAGGCCCCTGCGTGCAAGTCCCAAAGCAGGGCTCGGCCTACCTCGGTGGTGATGCATCGTTGGAGGACACCGGAGGGACTTCGTCTGTACAATTCACCATTGTAGAGGATGTAAGTCTTGGCTCGCCGCGCAAGCCGTCGGGCTTCGGTCCTATCACTAGGAAGCTCTCCCCGAGCAAGCCAATCAAGGAACGGGGTTCGCCAGTCCATGTCCTGGTCGGTCTGTGGAGGCTCGGTGTCGACTTCCATGACCTCGGGCTTGGTCGAGAGAGTCTCGGCAGTAGAGGGGGCGCTAAGCCCCGTGGTGGTTTTGGCCAGTGGGCCCTCTTTTGCTACCGAGGCATAGTCGATGGAAGGCTTGTGGAGGTCCCTGGCAAAGACGTTCGGGGGGACCAGAGCCCGTGCCGAGGCCATCTTTGCCAGTTCGTCCGCGGCCTCGTTGTATTTCCGCGCGATGTGGTTGAGCTCGAGACCGTTGAAGTTGTCCTCTAGGCGGCGTACCAGCTTGCAGTACACCTCCATTTTGGGGTTGAGGCAGTTTGACTCCATCATGACTTGATCGATGATGAGCTACGAGTCGCCCCGGATGTCGAGATGTCGTACTCCAAGTTCGATGGCGATCTGCAGGCTGTTGACGAGGGCCTCATATTTAGCTGCGTTGTTGGAGGCGGCAAAATGGAGCCGAACCATGTAGCGCATGTGTACTTCGAGGGGCGAGATGAAGAGCAGACCCGTGCCTGCCCCGGTCTTTGTCAGAGACCCATCGAAGTACATGGTCCAGCATTCTGTCTAGATTTGAGCAGGTGGCAATTGGGTGTCGGTCCACTCGGCCACAAAATTGGCCAAGACCTAAGACTTTATTGCTTTCCGAGGCGCAAAGGTCAGGGCTTCCCCCATGAGTTCGACGACCCACTTGGCTATCCTACCTGAAGCCTCCCGATTATGGATTATCTCTCCTAGGGGAAAAGATGACACCACGGTTACTGGGTGAGACTCGAAGTAGTGACGCAGCTTGCATCAAGCCAAGACTACGGCGTAGATCAACTTCTAGATGTGGGGGTATCGTGTTTTGGTCTCGGAGAGTACTTCGCTGATGGAGTAGACAAGTCGTTGGATGGGTAGAGCATGCCCCTGTTCCTACCTCTCTACTACTACGACAGCGCTGGCCACTTGGGTCATTGCGGCAACGTAGAGTAAGAGGGCCTCATCTCTGGCCAGCGGTACCAGGACGGGAGGATTGGTGAGTAGTGCTTTGAGCTTGGCGAGGGCTTCTTTGGCCTCGGGGGTCTAGGAAAAGCGTTCGGATTTTCTCAAGAGGCGGTATAGAGGCAAGCCTTTTTCGCCAAGGCGCGAGATGAAGCGGCTCAGGGCCGCAAGGCATCCCATGACCCTTTGCACTCCCTTGAGGTCTCTGATTGGTTCCATGCTGGTTACGGTCGAAACCTTCTCTGGGTTGGCTTCGATGTCGCGTTCCGAGACTATGAATCCCAAGAGCATGCCTCGAGGGACCCCGAACACACACTTCTCGGGATTGAGCTTGATGCCCTTCTCTCTAAGGCATTTGAAGGCTGTCTTTAAGTCATCGACGAGATCCTCGGCCTTTCTGGTCTTGACCATGATGTTGTCCACATAGTCCTCAATGGTTCACCCAATGTGGTCGCCAAAGACCTGGGTCATGCACCGCTGGTATGTGGCCCCTACGTTTCTGAGGCCGAAAGGCATAGTCACGTAGCAGTACATGCCGAATGGGGTGATGAAAGAAGTCGCAAGCTGGTCGGACTTTTTCATCTTGATTTGATGGTAACCAGAATACGCATCAAGGAAAGACAAGGTCTCGCACCCCGCAGTGGAGTCAACGATCTGATCGATTCACGATAATGGGAAGGGGACTTTTGGATAGGCTTTATTCAAACCGGTGTAGTCTACACACATCCTCCATTTCCCATTTTTCTTCTTAACTAACACGGGGTTAGCCAACCACTCTGGGTGGGACACTTCCTTGATGAACCTGGCCGCCAAGAGTTTCTGCACTTCCTCACCGATGGCCCTATGCTTTTCCTCGTCGAATCGGCATAGGCGTTGCTTCACCGGTCTAGAGCCGGCCCGGATGTCCAAGGCGTGCTCGGTGACCTCCCTCGGTATGCCCGGCATGTCCGAGGGACTCCATGCGAACATGTCACATTCGCATGGAGGAAGTCGACGAGCACGACCTCCTATTTGATGTCGAGGGTGGCGCTGATCCTCAGCGCCCGGTCGTCGGGGCAGGCGGGGTCGACTGGGACGAGCTTGATGGCCTCCGTGGGCTCGAACGCCCCTACGCGATGCTTGGAGTCAGGCGCCTTGCCACTGAGTTGGTCGAGGTTGGCGATGAGGGTCTCGGCCTCCGCGAGAGCCTCGGCGTACTCGATGCACTCGACGTCGCAGTCGTATGCATGTTCGTACGTGGACTTAATCGTGATGACACCACTAGGACCTGGCATCTTGAGCTTGAGGTAGGTATAGTTGGGGACTACCATGAACTTGGCGTAGCACGGCCGCCCTAGGATGGCGTGGTAGGTTCCCCTAAACCCGACCACCTCGAAGGTAAGGACCTCCTTGCGGTAGTTGGAGGGGGTGCCGAAGCAAACGGGAAGGTCGATGCGCCCGAGGGGTCGCGTGCATTTCCCTAGCACGATGTCGTGGAAAGGTGTGGCGTCGCCTCGGAGCCTTGATCGGTCGATCTCCAAGAGCTCCAGGGTGTTGGCGTAGAGGATATTGAGGCCGCTGCCACCGTCCATCAACACCTTGGTGAGTTGGGTGTTGCCGATGATCGGGTCGACAACAAGTGGGTACTGCCCGGGATTCAGAACATGGTTGGGGTGGTCATCTCGATCAAAGGTGATCGCCTCCCGAGACCAGTCGAGGTACCGGGGAGTGGCCACCTTGACCGAGAAGACCTCTCGGCATTCCCTCTTTCGCTGTCGTGTCATAAGGCACGCTGAGGGTCCGCCAAAGATCATGAAGGCGTTGTGCACCTCGGGAAACCCATCGTCCTTGTCATCGTCCCAGTCACCGGCGCCTTTCTGCTTGGCGTCGTCGTCAGGGAGTCCGAGCCTAGCTTAGTAACGCCGCAGCATGGAGCAATCCTCGAGGGCGTGCTTTACCGGGCCCTGGTGGTAAGGGCAGGGTTTCTTAAGCATGTCGTCGAAGGGCCTGGGGCCCCTGGGGCCTAGGGGATTCTTTTGTTCTGCGGCCGTGATCAGATCGGCCTCGAGGACGGCCTGCTTCCCCTGGCGACCCTTTTTCTTTCTTTTGGGGAGGTGGGGGACCGAGGCCTCGGGGGGCTCATCCCTCCGCTTCCCCTTGGCGTCGTTCTCGGGGAAGATGGCCCCTACAGCCTCTTCGCCTGAGGCGAAGTTGGTGGTGATGTCGAGGAGCGCGGCAGCCGAGCATGGCACATTTTGGCCTAACTCTCGGACCAAGTCTTGGCAGGTGGTGCCAGAGAGGAAAGCCTGGACGATCTCTGAATCGCCGACGCTGGGCAACTCGGTGCACTGTTTAGAGAAGCGCCGGATGAAGTCTCGGAGAGACTTGTCTGGTTTCTGGCGACAGATCTTAAGGTCCCAGGAGTTTCCAGGGCGCACGTATGTGCCCTGGAAATTCCTGACGAAGATCCTAACCAAGTCGCGCCAGTCGTGGATCTGAGAGGGAGGAAGGTGCTCGAGCCAGGCTCACACCGAGTCTGACAAGAGTAAGGGGAGGTTGCGGATGATGAGCAGGTCATCGTCCGCGCCGCCTAGCTAACAAGCCAGGCGGTAATCGGCAAGCCAGAGCTCGGGGTTGGTCTCGCCGCTATACTTTGTGAGGTTGGCTGGCTGGCGAAACTGGGCTAGAAACTGAGCCTTGCGGATGGCTCTACTAAAGACCCGATGGCTAGGTGGTTCAGGAGAAGGATTGCGGTCTTCCTCACTGTCATAACGGCCGCCCCGATGCGGATGGTAGCCTCGGGCAGGCCCCTCACTGTCGTGGCGCCGTCGTTGGCTGACCACCTCGTGGTCGCCCTGCGCCTCATGTCGGTTATCGAGGCGGCCGTGGACCCTCGGGCCCTATTGATTATCAGTGCCCGAGCGGGCTCAGGACGAACCGAGGCCTCCCTATCCTGCCGATGCGGTGCTGAGGGGAGGTCTGAGATGGCACCGCTCTGCCGGGAGGCAGAACTCTCGGCCTGCTGCACCGCGGCGGTCTCGAGGAGATCCCGGAGCTCGCCGCGAACTCGTCGCCCTTCTGTGGTGGAGGGCTCGGGCATCGTGCGCACTAGCATTGCCACAGCCGTGACATTCTGGTTAGCGCGATTGAAGATTGGGGGACAATCATCCCCTTCGTCGTCGTTGATGCGGTGGTGCATGTCGCAAGCCTGTCGTCGGGCTCCTCCGCTGTCACCGTGGCCCTGCTGCTCCTGCTCGA
This sequence comes from Miscanthus floridulus, assembly GCF_019320115.1. Lineage (NCBI taxonomy): Eukaryota > Viridiplantae > Streptophyta > Magnoliopsida > Poales > Poaceae > Miscanthus > Miscanthus floridulus. The sequence continues at coordinate 68,544,606 of NC_089587.1, read as the reverse complement.
GAGTGTTTCGGAGCTATTGTAGAAGGAGTCGATCTTGCTCGACCTTGGCCTGAAGTTCGCGGAGCTGCTCCAGGTCTAGTCGTCGAAATTGTCCGAGGGCAAGGTTCTCGCTCCGTGCTGCCGGTGGGACAATGCGCGAGGGCGTGGCATCGCCCGTTCCCTGATGAAGCGGAGTACGGTTGCATGCCCCCTCATTCTCATCGCCCGTGCTTGGCATCCCAAGTCCGACGTGGAAGCACTCACGAGCGGGATCGTAAGTACCTTCGTCGTCAGAGTCGGAATAGCCAAAGCAATAGTCACTCGTGGCCAGGAAGCGACGCATGGCTTTGGGGTCACGAAGTCCAGAGAAATCTGCTCTGGCCCATGCCTCGTCCTCCTCTGAGGAGTCAGTGTGGGAGTGAGTCGAAGTCATGGTATCAAAGTCGAGGGCGAAGCATTGGTGGTGTCCTGAGGGCTCCGCGTGAATGGAAGCGTAGGCATAAGCGTAGGAGGCGGTGGCATTTCTCAACCCGAAGGGGTACGGAGATAGTGCTATCGCCGAATTCCACTTTGCCGGAGCCGGCGCCTTAGGGGGTGGCAGAGCAGGGCTCGGTGACGAGGTGCTGCCGCATGCCACCGGCGTCTCTCCCTTGTCTAGGCTCAGGCCAGACAGGTCCCCAACCAGAGGCCCTGTGCCGACAGCTGGGCACGGGATGTCGGCGGAGCACGACGTGTTGTCCTAGGTTCGCGTAGCATCGGGGTGACCCTGCTCGCGTCGTGCCCGGCGAGCGCGGCGAGAGCGGCCGCCCGGGCGCCGCCTGCGCCTGGGCTACCGGTGCGTGACGTTGTTGTCGGTAGGCGGGGCTCGGGGTGTGAGGAGTACCATGTCGTACTCGTGCCCTAGAGACATGAACTCTAGGCTCCCAAACTAGACCACCGTGCCGTGACGCAGTGGTCGTACGGGGTCTTCCATCCGGAACCTATTGGGATGACGAGGTTGACACGCAGAGGCCCCTACCTAGCGCGCCAACTGTCGGTGTTTTGGACCGGTGGATCCTCAACCAACTAGTGAATTTGTACTGCGTGTTCCCAATCCCGGATGATGATGCAAAGAGACATAAGGCTTATACTGGTTCAGGCAATCGATGCCCTACATCTAGTCTGAGAGATCAATCTTGTATTCCTTGCACCAAAGTGCTTGTAGTAGGGGGTTATAAGCTGGGTGAGAGAGGGAGCTAGTCCCAGATCTCGGCGTGGAGTGATGCGGGCTGCCTGAGACGTTGCTCTCAGGCGGCCGGGGAGTATGCATGTTATAGGGTGTTGTTTTTGTGAGTGCGTGTGTCCTCCTCTCCTAGAAATGGCCCAAGTCCTTTCTTTTTATAGTTGAAGGGAGGACCAGGGTAGTACGTGTGCTAACTATACGGCGTTGTGCGAACGGAGGCGGTGTGTCCGAGCCCTGTAGCCTATTCCTATGGCGGCATGGTCGTCGGAGTGGTTCGTCCTTGAAGCGCTAGGGCGACGTGCTGGTCACATTCGATCCTATACGTCATGGGAGCTCTAGGGCTGCCTCGAAGCGGGTGCGGCGGTCAGAGTGCGGTCGCTGTGGGTTGACCGCGCACGAGGCCGGGGCTCGGTTGGCGCCGAGGCCGAACCATGGTGGGGTCTCGGTAGACATGAATCTCGAGATGGCCGAGGCCCTAACATAGGGTGCCGAGGCTCAGAGGGAGCAGTTGGTCTGGTACGCTGGTTCGGAGGCGATGATGACCCGGGCCAGACCTCCCATGCCGTGTTGTCTTCGGGGCGGGTGTTATGGGGCATAGTGTAATGCGGGCGCTGATCGTGGGTACAGCGCTAGAATACAGTGGCCGGTAATCCCCGCCACGCCCTGTCTCAGCCGGTATGGCGCTGATGCGACTTCTTGTCCCATCGGCCACTCCGTGGTGTCGAGCCGTCGTCCGACTAAGATTGCGGGAGTGGTTGACGCATTAATAGGACGTGACATGCTGTCGGAAAGACTGGTCGAGGCGGGAGCGACGGGTTATTGACAAGTCAGCCTCGAGCGGTACGGAGAATAGCTGTCTCATTCGAGGCTGTACGCACGGGGCCTCGGGCGAGATGCAGATTGGGCTCCTTGCCGAGGCCTCCTGCGAGAGGCCTCGCGTGAGGCGGAGATTTCGTCAGGGCATCGAGACCTCCCATGCGAGGCCTCGGGCGAGGCAGAGATTTCGCCAGGGCGTCGAGACCTCCCATGCGAGGCCTCGGGTGAGGCGGAGAGCCGGTGGGCTCGGACGGGGCCGGTGATGAACCCATGGTTTACCTTCTGGCCTCGTTGTTGATTTTAAGTCACTCTTTTGGTGTACGCCCGGGGTACCCCGTTTTATGGTACCCGACAATACGTGTGAAAGACAAGGCAAAACACGTGTGTAGCCATTGCAAAACATATGCAACATGCCAATAAAAGACTTGCAACATGCAGATAAAACACTTGCAACATATCTATGAAACATATGCAATATCCGGATGAAACACTTCCAAACATATGCGTGAAACATATGCAACACCCAGATAAAAAACATGCAACATATGTCTGAAGCATCTGAAACATTTGGAACAATACACTTGCAACATACGTGTATATCCACTGCAACATATACAACATCCATATGAATTACTTACAACTTGCAACATAAAAACACTTGCTGCAACATAACACAAATGAAACATTTAGAACATACTCTTGCAACATGTGTAACATCCCGATCTACTTTTGCAACATCTGTATGAAGCACTTGCAACATACCTCTAAAACATCTGAAAACACCTGAAACATACGCTTACAACATGCGCTTTCAGCACAGCGCAACATCTGCTTGCTGCTCGGGAGAATGGAGTCTTGTCGGCGTGTGGAGTTCACCGGAGGCAGCGGCCCGATGGCGCTTAGAGGCAGCAGTTCAGCGACGACGGCCGCACGACATGGAAGGGAGACATCGGTCGCACGACATAGAAGGGAGGCATCGATCGTACAACGCAGAAGGGAGGCATCGGCCTCGCGACATGGCTAGGAGGCAGCGGCCGCATGACTAGGAGAGGGCAGCAGCATGTCATACCTATCAGGTCCGGTAGCCGAGCGCCGAGTGCGTGGTGCCAGGTAGGCCCAGTGGCCGAGCGTTGTGCCTCGGAAGTGACTCGCCTAGCTTTGTCGCGCACGAGCGGCTGTCGTCGGGGCTCGCCTGCCTCCGCGCCGCCGTGAGCTCGCCTCTACGTGGAGCACGTGCCGCGGAGCTCTCCTGCCTCCATGTCGTCGCTCGCGCGGCTCGCTGGCCTTGCGTCGTCGTGCACGAGCAGCGCAGGGGCTCGCCTGCCTCCGTGTCGACACGAGCTCGCCTCTATGTAGACCACATGCTGCTTGGGCTTTCTTGCCTCTGTGTCGCCACACTGCGGCTCACCGGCACACCACAGACCATCGGTGCTCGCTGCTCTGTGTTGGATGCGCACAAGGGAGCAGATTGTGGAGAGAGAAAAGATGGGCAAGGAAGTGAACGGATTGGATAGGAATGAGTGGATGGGCAGAGCGCTACGCTTGGAGGCAGCAGGTGAGCGGATATGAGCGATAGAAACGAGTGGATGGGAATCAGTGGATGAACAATTTTGAGAAATGAAGGAGCAGGAGGTTATTGGGCTGGCGATGCAGTCCATCAACGGAGCGTCCAGGTGGAAGGACGCTCCTAGCATTATCCTTTGTTATTGGGTAGGTATACTCACCGAGCAAAGATAATCACTATGAGAACTGTGCTATGGAGAATCATGCAATAGGCACAATTTATCAGTGCACTGCTGCTAATTAATCTGCAATGCGTCATGTTTAGGGCAACACAACGGTTAGAGCTAGTTAATAGGTCTAAGACAACTTCTCCAATAATACTAACTTTTAGTGCTTAGTTTTTAACATGAATAGCCCCACATGACATTCTCATATAATATTGAAATGTGTGCAAGAGCTTAGCTCTTGATTAAGAGCTAGCTTTTCTCTCTCTTTCTATTAAAGTGTGAAAACAAATGCTTAGAGTCAGCTTAAAAGTCAATTGTTGGAGTTGTGGTTAGGATAAAATCGATCTTCCCAAAAAAAAATCGCGGCTCTAATGAAGCCGCTCTGTCCCAAAGGGCAAAGACAGTAACTGCTGCCGTGAACCACGAGCTTGAAGTCTGACGTGTGAGTATGACTGTACGAGGGCATAACATCCGGCCCGTTCGTTTCGGCTGGATTGATTTATAAATTATGACTGAAAGTACGGTTGACTGGTTTAGTGTGAGAGGAAAACACTGTTGGCTAACTGATAAGACAAGCCACATACAAGCAGTTACATGCTACCGAACAGGCCGATCAAGCTGTTCGGCTGATAAGCCGGTTGAAGCTATTTTATTATGAGAGAAAAACATGGATCAGTTAAGCGAAGAAACTGTTTTGTTATGAGAGAAAAATACGGATAAATTCAAACGAGCAAGGCGATCATGTATCAGCGACAGCACGAGGACGAGGAGTTTTTTCTTTCCTTTCGGAAATCCATATTATTATCGCCGGCGTACAGTGTTTGCGTGCAATGCAACGCGGTGTGAAATGGTGAAGGAAGTTTTTTTTAAGTAAAACTGGAGGGGCTTGCGCCCCTACAACACAATAGAATATAATAAAAAAGGAGTTTACACGGTACAAACAGAAGGAGGAAAACAGAAAACAAGAAGAGAGAGCTAAGAGCAGTGAACAACAACAGAGAGCTTAAGTCAGGGAACGAAGAAGGAAAAAAAGGAAGAGCAGTACAAGCACTGGTGAAGGAAGTTGCTTTCAGCTTTCACGCTACCAGTAACCTTCGGTATAGCAGGCAGTAGCTATTAATTAGAGCGCCCAAACATACCAGGTTAATTATGTACACGTAACAAAAAAAAATCAAAATTTCATAACTATCACTAAAAGCTTATTGACATGTCATCAGTATCCAAACCAAGGGCCTATTCGTTTAAACTTATCAGCCGACTTATCAGTTAAAATTTACAACAACACAACAGCTTCAGATGACTTATCAGCTAACTTTAATACCAGCTCAACAAGCCCTTTACTCGTGACATCTTTGCCACTGCTGCTGTCAGATTCAGAGCGAACGGCAACTAGGCACAAAGTGAAAAGACGTTTTGTCATTGGTCAAAGGTGGTCAAGCCCTTTCGCTTGAGCTACTTTTCAGTTATAGAATAATATTTTTCTCGCAACATTTCAGTATAAATATCAGCATAAATTAAATTTCAGCATAAGCCTGCCACGTCCACTTCATCTCTGATCTCTCCCTCATCCTCTTCTGACTACTCTACCCTCCTCGTTGTGTGGCGCATGGCGAGCGCGGGCGTGTGATGAGGCGTGGGCGGCGCAACGCGCGCTGGCGCGAGGGACGGGGCGGCGCAGCGTGGGCTGGCTCCGATGTCATGTGGATGTGGGCGTGCATGTCACGTTAACAAAGACGCAGTAGTGGTACAGAACAGAGTTTTAATAGCATGGCAGGCACACGGTAGTGTTCAGGTCACACCTCACACAAAAGATATGCTAGTACTCAGAACACAAGCCATAACATAGCCCTCGGCCAAAACAAGTTGGTGTAGCTAAACCTCACCACAAATCAGAAGGTAGCAACACGCGAAGCACCAAAGGTAGGAGGAATATTTGATCACAAAAAAAGGCAGGAGGAATACGCAGGTACAGTGCTTTGTCCGCTGTGCCAACTCAAAATTACCCCAGATAAAATGACGCTTCGTGTCACGGTAAAACAAAAGGAAAGGTTCCGTGGCATGCTAAAAAAAATACAGAGCACGTAATAAGGTAAAAGAAAAAAAAAAGTTACGTGGCGTGGTAAAAAAAAAACAGAACGCGCAATGATTATAGCAGCCACACGCAAACTCCAGAATCAGGATGGTAGATGCATGAGTCACCGGTTACAGATCACAACTTCATAAAGAGAAAGGATGGTAGATGCAACAGTACACAAGAACACAACGACAAGAAGCTCATATAATAGATGTTGATCATTAACTGCAGATGCCATTACACCACTTGAAGTTCATCACGAGATCATTAACTGCAGATGCCATTACACCACTTGCAAAGTTTAGTTTCCAGGATGGCGATTGCACGAGACGACAACACCACCAAAAGGTCCTCTCGTTCGCAGCGATCTGCTGCTCTGCATCAGAAACGACTACTCCAGTAAAACTACTACTACCTCGCTGCTCTGCATCAGAAACGACGACAACGGGAGCGGCTACACGTTGTATAGAATGTTCGGAAATAAATTACATAATTCGTCAGTATTTTACGAGACGATTTTTTAAGCCTAATCAATCCGCCATTAGCACATGTTTATTGTAGCGAACATTGTCAAATCATAGATTAATTAGACTTAAAAGATTCGTTTCGTAAATTAGTCGTAAACTATATAATTAATTTCGTAATTAGTCTATATTTAATACTTCATGCATATGTCAAACATTCGATAGGAGAACGACTAAAATTTAACGGGAATCATTCACGGAACCTGACGGACTATGCAGTCGAACAGGGATTCATTGGACTCTACAGAACTCAACAGGAATCATTCACAGATCTAATGCCTCGTTTAGTTCTAAAAAGTTTTTCTAAAAAGTGCTACAATAGTTATCACATCAAATCCTACGATACATGCATAGAATATTAAATGTAGACGAAAAAAACTAATTACATAATTTAGTTAGAAATCACGAGACGAACGTTTTGAGCCTAATTACCTATGCAAGGCCTAAACGCAGATTCATTGGGAAGACTACTCTGCGTTGGGGAAGGGTACCTTGAGGGACTATGCAGGCGTGCTCAAGCCTCGAAGAAGGCAGTGCTGACCTTGAGTGCCCTGAGGTCGGCGAGAGCACTGTTCAGCTTCTCCACCAGCCACTCCTCCGTCTCCGTGCGAGCATGACGCACGCTGAGCGCACCAGCGATCACCTTACGAAGCCCTTGACAGATGCTCTTCACCGACTTGCACTTGCTGAAGGTTCCCTTGCTGTCGCGGCCGTCTGCAGCTCCCAGGTCCAATCCCGGCATGCCTCCAGGTACTCCACCTTGTAGAGGTTGGCGAAGAGGATTGGGAGGCGTGCGTCGATGCCGAGTGTCAGAAGCAGATCGACGCGGGAGAGGGCGGTGAGGTTGTCGAGCGCAGGAATCACCCACGCCTTGGCAGGGGCCTGCTGCTGCTGGACGAAGATGGACTCCAGAGGGGCGGCGTTGTTGACGGCCACCGCACGAAGACGGAATGTAGCAGCAGCGATGTTCACGGAGAAGACCTGGCCAGCGCGGAGCGACCACACGTCGACGGGTGGTGGCGGCGGCGCCATCTCCTCCTCGCTCTCGTGCTCCGGCTCCGCGTCCTCGATCTCCGCATCCGCGAGCGCCTTCTCCTCCTCGAGGATAGCCTCGCGCTCCTTCTCGGCCTCCGCCATCGCCTCCCACTGCTCCTCCGTCAAATCCTCCCACTGTTCTGCGCTCATCGACTCCCAGTCCATGATTCCCCCCCTCCCCTCCCCTCCCGCAAAGCCCGCTCTCTCGGTTAGTGGAACCCCTCTCTCTCGGCACGAACTGGATTTTGAATCTGTTGCTGCGTGGCCGGATACGAGACACGGCTGTGTTTTTATAGACCAGCGACCCTCGCCGGCGCGGAGGCAACTGCAATCCGGCGGCCTCACCCCTCACCCGGCCACGCTTCGGCGCGCTCCGAGCGGGGACGGGCCCACTCGGGCGTCCGTGCGACGCACGGCGAGCGGGGGTGGGTCCACTGCACGCCACGCCGAGCGGGGGGCAGGCTTCGCCGTTCACGGCGAGCGGAGGAGGTGGGCCCATCGCGATTTGAGGCCCCCGCTCGAAGCACCGAGCACGGCGTTGTTGGGTGGAAACTACAAAGGCTGCGCTGCGCCGGTGGGGCACCGGCGGCCGGGCGGGTGAAAAGCCGGCGGCGCGGCGGCGGTCGGTGTGCACGCATGCGTGCGGGTGAAGAGCCGGCGGCGAGGCGGCGTACTACATGTCTACTCCTAAACGCATCAGGCCGAACATGAAGAATGCATGCAAATCAACGTTAACAGCTGAGCAAAACATACAGAGGCCGCTATATCATATACACATGCACGGAATGTTGGCAAGAACGGCCATACAAATTTCAGCAAAATGTTTACATGCCATTCATCAATCTACATATATCATGCCTTTCCAAGCGCTTGGACAGAGAGCACAACAGTTACAGGTCGCAGGTAAAGTAGACGGAGGCACTGATTCGCTGAATCTAAAGAAACCCTTGCAGTTGATGGGAGGTGAGTGTAGTGAAACATGCAGCTGATCAATGGCTGAGCTGGCAAAATATGAAGAAATTGCCCATATTTGACGATCCTCTGATGTCTTGTGTCCTCTTTGCAGCCTTACTAATCAGTTGTTTTCACAAACAACTGATGTGCATATCTGCAACCAAACCTCATTAGGAAAACACAATGCCACCACAATCACAAGGTAAAAACGATGAATAGCAATCAGGGGAAAAGTACATTACCCAACAGCATGACAGATATTAGCTCTCAAATGATTTAATAAATATATATACACATATATGTAGCCTCAACAGGTATTGGCACCATAGGTTATGCTAAAATATGCAGGTCTGAGCACAAAGAAAGCATATGGGGACAGTTTTGTAAATTTTCTCTTAGTTTCACTGGTTTTTAGTGCAAACAACATCTGAATAATGTCAGCTGTAAGTAGCCATGAATACAAAGCACCAAACAGTTGCGATTGGAAAATGAGAAACTAAACAGCGCAATCTGCTTTTTACAGAGAAGGAGAACTATACGCAGTAACAAAACATTTGAAGTCATCAGTCATAAGCTGACAACATTATAGTCCAAAAGTCTGATGGTTATACCTATATTATGTAAAGTAGAAAGGTGCAGGATGATAACAGAGCTATTGTTATGAGGCAGAATATGCGAGCACATGCATTCTGAAAAATTCATATGGTTAGTTTAGTTTCTATACGGGCACAGGGTTATTTATAAGCTGAGATAAGAGAAAACACCAGTTCTATAACACTCTGTGATATTTCTTATACTATGGAAAAATAAAGTCAGATTAGGGTTGAGAACATAACTCCGCCTATGGTGGGGCGCTTTTGGTGTCCCAGCATAGCAGGTCTCAAGCCCTGGTAAAGGAGGAGGGTTGTGTTAGGCGTGGCGAGCCAATGTAAAAACTTAGCCACTTTAATGGAGATGAAACCCGAAAGAAAATCGTTGGGGCGTAACCCTCTTAGCGACGCGCCATATCGGAACCCGGGTATGGTGTTAAATGGGCAAGGGCCGGGTCGTCACCCCCGTGACGCGCCATGTCGTGATCTGGGCATGGTGTCAAGTGAGCAAGGATCGGGTCATCGCTTCCTTAGTGGCGCGCTACATCGGCGCCCCGATGTAGTGAAAAATGAGCAAGGGTCTTCGCATCTGAGTCGACGGGTGCGAAGGGTAAGGAAGCTAGTCGAACCAACTAGAATCCGTTTAGGTAGTTGGAATGTAGGGTCACTTACAGGTAAGTTAAGAGAATTAGTTGATACCACGACTAGGAGACGTGTAAATATATTATGCGTTCAAGAGACTAAATGGAAGGGTCAGAAGGCGAAGGAGGTGGACAATACAGGTTTTAAGCTTTGGTACACAGGGACAGTCACGAATAGAAATGGAGTAGGAGTTTTGATTGATAAGAGCCTCAAGAATGGTGTGGTGGGAGTGAGAAGGCAAGGAGATATGATTATCTTAGTCAAGCTTGTCATTGGTGATATGGTCTTGAACGTAATTAGTGCGTATGCCCCCCAAGTAGGCCTCGATGAGAGTGCTAAGAGATAGTTCTGGGAAGACTTAGATGGCTTGGTTAGAGCTATACCTAGTAGTGAGAAGCTTTTTATAGGAGGAGATCTTAATGGGCATGTAGGTACTACAAGCGCAGGTTTCGAGGCAGTTTATGAAGGTTTTGGGTATGGTAGTAGGAATCAGGAGGGGAGGAAGTTCTAGACTTCGCGGTAGCTTTTGACCTGATGATAGCCCACACTTTCTTTAGAAAGAGAGAATCTCATCTAGTGACCTTCAGTAGCGGACAACACAGTAGCCAGATTGACTTTGTCCTCGCAAGAAGAAAGGACAAACGAGCATGCTTGGATTGTAAGGTGATACCAGGGGAGTGGGTTGTTTCTCAACATAAGCTTTTAGTGGCAGATTTTCGTTTTCAGGTGCTTGCCCGTAGGAATAAACAAGCTAAGATTGAAAAAACAAAGTGGTGGAAACTGAAAAGAGAGGCGTCAGAGGTATTCAGGGAAAGAGTTATCAAAGAGGGCTCTTGGAAGGAAGAAGACGACATAAACAACATGTGGGAGAAGATGACAACCAACATTCAGAAGGTGGCCTCAGAGGTGTGTGGAGTAACCAAAGGAAGTGGAGGCGAGGCTAAAGATACTTGGTGGTGGAACAAGGAAGTCCAAAGGGCTATTAAGGAGAAGAAAGAATGCTATAGACGCTTGTACCATGATAGGAGTGTGGACAACATAGAGAAGTACAAGGTGGCAAAGAAGACTGTAAAGCGAGCTGTAAGTGTGGCAAATGGTAGAGCGTACGAGGATCTTTACCAACATTTGAGTATGAAAGAAGGAGAGAATGACATTTATAGGATGACTAGGGTTCGTGAGAGAAAGACACGGAACTTCAACCAAGTTAAGTGCATTAAGGATGAAAGGGAGCATCTCTTGGTGAAGGAGGATGAGATCCGACATCGATGGCAAGAGTATTTTGACAAATTGTTCAATGGTGAGAATATGGACATAACCTTTCAGTTGATGACTCTTTTGATGACACCAATAGGCGCTTTGTGCGGAGAATCCAAGAATCTGAGGTCAGAGAGGCGTTGAAAAGGATGAAAGGAGGTAAGGCGATGGGACCGGATGGTATCCCAATCGAGGTGTGGAGATGCCTCGGGGACATAGCTATAGTATGGCTAACCAAGCTGTTCAACCATATTTTTCGATCGAACAAGATGCCTGATGAGTGGAGGAGAAGTATATTGGTACCGATCTACAAAAATAAAGGGGATATTCAAAGTTGTACTAATTACCGGGGAATTAAGTTGATGAGCCATACTATGAAGCTATGGGAGAGAGTTATCGAGCATCGCTTGAGAGTAATAATGCGGGTCTCTATGAACCAATTTGGTTTCATGCCCGGAAGGTCAACCATGGAAGCTATTTTCTTAATAAGACAAGTTATGGAGCGGTATAGGGAGAAGAAGAAGGACCTACACATGGTTTTTATTGACTTGGAGAAGGCTTATGATAAAATACCAAGGAATGTTATGTGGTGGGCTTTGGACAAACATAAAGTCCCAACGAAGTACGTCGGGCTCATTTAGGACATGTACAACAATGTTGTGACTAGAGTTCGAACAAGTAATGGAGACACAGATGACTTTCCGATTAGGATAGGACTACATTAAGGGTTAGCTTTGAGCCCTTATTTGTTTGCTTTAGTGATGGATGAGGTCACAAGGGACATACAAGGGGACATCCCTTGGTGTATGCTTTTCGCAGATGATGTAGTGCTAGTTGATGAAAACCAGACATGAGTGAATCAGAAACTAGAGTTATGGTGGGAGACTTTGGAGTCCAAAGGTTTTAGACTCAGTAGAACTAAAACTGAGTATATGAGATATGACTTCGGCACTACTACTCGGGAGGAGGAAGATGTTAGTTTGGAAGGTCAAGTAGTGCCTAGGAAGGATACCTTTCGATATTTAGGATCAATGCTACAGAGGGACGGGGATATTGATGAAGATGTTAGCCATAGAATCAAAGCAGGGTGGATGAAGTGGCGGCAAGCGTCTGGTGTCCTATGTGACAAAAGGGCACCACAGAAGCTAAAAGGCAAGTTTTATAGGACGGCGATTAGACCTGCTATGTTGTATGGTGCAGAATATTGGCCTACGAAAAGACGACATGTTCAACAGCTAAGTGTTGCGGAAATGCGTATGTTGCGTTGGATTTGCGGTCATACAAGAAGGGATCGAGTTTGGAACGATGATATATGTGATAGATTAGGGGTAGCGCCAATTGAAGAAAAGCTTGTCCAACACCGGTTGAGATAGTTTGGACATGTGCAACGAAGACCTCCAGAGGCACCGGTGCGTAATGGAATCCTAAGCCAGGATAGTAACGTGAAGAGAGGCAGAGGAAGACCAAAGTTGACTTGGGTAGAGGCAATAAAAGGAGACTTGAAAGGATAGAATATACCCAAAGACTTAGCCTTAGATAGGAGTGCTTGAAAGACAACTATTCATGTGCCTGAACATTGATTGCTTCTGATGGGTTTCAACTATAGCCTACCCCAACTTGTGTGGGACTTAAAGGTTTTGTTGTTGTTGTTGTTGTTGTTGTTGTTGTTGTTGTATTAGGGTTGAGAACATCTATTTGTGTAGACAAAGGCTAAACACCTCACTTCTATTGTAGGTACAACTATATCTGACTTAAGTTCTGCTAACTACATATGAATATAAAGGCAATAATCAGCCATTTGAAGCTCAAAGAGAAATTGCAATACTATAAAACAAATAGACAGACAATCAAACTCTATGGTCCTTATCATAAACTAGGTAAGTAGGCGCGCTTCGCTGCGCCCTATCTTATTTGTTCATATGGTGATTGTGTTCTGTTTGTGATCCCACACAGTAAGCACACATATTAGCAATCTTTAGGCACTAAGCTGCATAGTATGAGCATAAGACAACAATGAACAAGTTCAATTTGCATCTTTTGTAAGCAACTAAGCATAAACTTGGCAGTCCTTTCTCATATATGGCAGGTACGATTATATACTTGTGAAAATTCAAATACAGATGGCCTAAAGGGGAAAAATATACTGCAAATGGTTGTTTCCTCATACATTAGTTCCATTTCAAGTAAAAACAGATCTGCTACAAACTATCTCGACGCAGAAACTTGACGTGTTATTAGCAACCAACGAACTGATGAGTAAAATCTGCAAGGAATGTGAGACTTTTTGTCATATATCCTAAATAGTTCGGTAGGTATAAAGCAGCAGCTGTGGCTGCAGCTTTTGCTCCTTTTCATCTCAGCAATGCACTGTGCTAACAAACGCTGTGGATTAAATATATATGCTAGTATGAAAGATAGGCCACATTAACAAAATTGTCCATAGTGTGCCTCATTAGTTATATTATCACAATCTGTCATACAGATTTGCAACAAAAAAAAGATAGGCCACACATAAGCAAAAAGGAAAATTAAGTCCACAAATCAAAAGGTTTAGGAGAGCACCTGAAGTCTGGAAGATCAAGTAACATTGTTGGAGGAACCTTGTTAAATAATCTATGGAAAGCCTGCTGCGATTTTCATGGTGATACCTTAACTGCCAATGCGTGAAAGAGTATGTCAGTAGCATTTTGCTGCTTAACTCCAAAAAAAATGGATATGCATGTGATGTACCCGGTCTACCAAGCATACAAATGCATTCAGAAACCTCAATGTGCATCTGATGTAAATGCATGTATTTGTTTGCACATTAACCACATCACAATTCCAAGTAGTCCTAAAATAGAAGATGGAAACAAATAGTTTATGATCATCATTTTTCTCTTGACATAAAACAATTAAGCAGTTACTGGTAAGACATGGACAAGAACTACAGGGACAGAAAAATTTACATCTCTTAGCAATCTAGAATGCTTACCATGTGTTAGTAGGAACATTAACACTCTTAGGCACCTAGGATTCATACCATCTCAATGAGCAACAATTTAAATTGTGCAACAGCGTTAATTGCAGTGATGAAACTATGAGCCCTACTTTAACAATTGGAAGTAGATGATTTAGCAATGGCCGGAGGGTTAGCTCACCAGCAGATCTAATACCCATGGGTGTGGACAATAGTAGGAGCACATGGAAGCAGACCACGTGAACTGCAACGGCGAACACTACCACAAACTGATATGCTAGGGCTATTTGATGGCGGATGGACAGCACGCACAGAGGCACATCAACACATGGCTCTCCTGGGATGCATCGGCACAAGGACAAAGACACACAACACTACACCACAAAAGAAACAGCAAAATGGCACAACAGGAAAGCACTGAGAAGAGAGAACAAACGACCAATCCACTGACTGAAACCATGGAGATTAGGAAGTGAGCCTTCTCAACTGGTTGGGTGAGAGGTGTGGCAATGCACCCAACCACCCAAGTTCAAGTTCCGTTTTGGCCTCCACATCAACATGATCATCGTAGTTTGATTAGTACCTCAACTAAATGCAAGTACCCCTTCTTCACCCTAGCTAGGTTCTTTGGCTGTCAAGTCGTCGTTTGCCCTTCACCCTTGTTTAGTACCTCTAAGTCTTTCCTTGCTATCTTCACCATCTCAAGCCATCAAGTCACATCTTGTGTTGAATCAACCATTCATTTGTATTGTTATCTTTTTCATTTCAATTTAGCAAACTTGGGGAGCCCTGAAGGAGAAGGACCGGACCCTATGTGAACACTGTTCATAGAGTCCAGTCAGAATGACTTAGCACGCGTGGGCAAGAACTGTGAGGACCAGACCCTGTCCTGCATTCGGTCATCAGGACTAGACTGGATCCGGTCATGTTTTAGTGCTTGGGGAGCTCTCTGGAGTCGAGCGGACTCTGGCTACGGTTGTAACCGGACCTAGGGACGGTGAGTCCGGTCTGAAGGTAACGTTTGCGAGCAGTTTAAGTAACCGTTGAAGATGGACGGCTGCGGTTTAAAAGGGGAACACTTAGACGGCTGTGGCCAACCAGACCCTGAGGTCTGAACCTTGATCAGAGTTCGGTCACAGATCGAGTCCGGTCGTGTCTGCGAGCTCCCAACGGCTCTTTGAGCCAAGGGGGTCTATAAATAGACTTGGGCTGGCTCTAGCTCACTCTCTTGCACATCTTCATCAGTGATACATCCTTATGAGCTAAAGCAAACACCTCATACTCATCTCCTCCATTGATTCATCATCAAAGTGAGATTGGGAGTGATTCCTAGTGCATTTGCTCAAGTGATTGCATCTAGTGGCACTTGGGGATCGTTGTGGCTGCGGATTTCTTGTTACTCTTGGTGTTTACCGACACCTAGACAGCTTGGTGTAGCAGAGGAGCATTGGCACGAGTTGGTGATTGTTTGTGGCCATCTCCCGGTGATTGTGAGGGGTCTTGTACCTTCCCCAGCGAAGAGCTGAAAGGTAACTCTAGTAAATTGCTCGTGTCATTGAGTTACCTCACTTGTGGGAAGGTTCTTGCGGCGTGTTGAGCTAGGTGTGTGATACCTATCAGCTGTCGAACCACTAAGTGTTGGTTGACACAACAGAGACTAGCGTGCCGGCAAGCACGTGAACCTCGGGAGAAAAATTATATGTCTCATTGTATCCATTGTCATTCTCCCAGCGTTTAGTGATATTCATATTGATTGATTGATCACTTACCATGGACGGTATAATCATCCTACCTCTCACCCTTGTATTACTTTGTTTCATACTTGTTGTAGATTGAGTAGAGGTAGTTAGTTGAGTATCTTGTTTAGCCTCTTGTTAGTTGTTAGCTAGCTCAACTAGAGTAAGTGACATAGCCTTTGTGTGTGCCTAGAGATTTTAAAGAACTAGAATTATGGTACAGGTGGCTTGCAACCTTTGTAGAGCTAGAGCAAAATTGCAATACACCAATTAGTGTACTAACCATTTGCCCTAGTGAATTTATAGAGAATTTTTATAGGCTATTGTCGATATGGGACCCACAGGATACCCCACAAAGGAAAGAGAAGATATAGTCTAACTAGGATTCTTCCCTTGTAATCCTAGTAGTAGTACTATTCAGTAATCCTACTAGTAACTCTCATTATAAACCGACTAGGACTCTGACCTCCTGACTATATAAAGGAGGGTAGGGCTCCTGGACGGGAGGACGACAATTGTACAACACAACACTTTACAATCAATCCAACGCAAAGGCTAACGCCGACTGGACGTAAGGTTATTACTCGATCAACGATCGAGGGCCTGAACCAGGATAAATCAACTGTCTCTTGCGTTAACCATCGAGTTCAGCATACGCCGAAGCCCGAACATACTGCCTCGGGTACCCCCGTGGCAGGCTATCGGTGGTAAAACATCGACAGCTGGCGCGCCAGGTAGGGGCTTTCGGCGACTTTGCATCCGAAAGCTCGATGGACCTCGATAACATGATCTTCCCGACGGGATCAACTTTCATCTTCAGCTCATGGATCTGCGAGGCGGACAACTACGGTAGGCTCCAAAGTCGTCTCCTCAAAGATCCGGATCAGCATGAAGAATTTCCTATTCCGACAACTATGACGGATCAGCTCAAGAGAAGATTCGCATAGCTCATAATATCCGATTCGAATAAGATTTCACGGCTATGCGCATCCGGCTCGATTTCAAGCTCCGTGTCCAAGATGAAGTCTTATTCGAGTGCTTTCAAGAAACCGAGTTCTTTTTTGGCAGGATTCCAGAGCACAACCCAAAACAACTCGGATTACCCTCAGAGTTCTTTCAAAAAGTTGAGTTCTTTTCCATTTGGGCTCGACAACATGGCAAAATCCTATCAGGGATAGATCGAAAGGTCTTTCAATCCAATGCTTGGGATACCACTGACAGGAGCCTAGGAGGGTCTCGTGCTAACGATAACATCGCAAGACTATATCATCCACTGGCCAGGTTCCGTTCCTGAAGATAGCGGAACCCAACTAGTCGGCACAACAACAACAGCTATTCTACCTTACCAAGAAGGAGACTCGATCTGCGACATCGAGGCGTCTACTGAAGTCATCAGCAACTCTGACAGTAAGAAAACTAACACCAATAACAGAATGGCTCACGCACGGGAAGTGCTCATGGTTCGACGTCCTCGGTCACCATTAAACCCCCCAGAAGCACCCGATGTCAGGTCATCAGATGAATCAGAATCCAACATATCACCCTTTGCCTAGGGCTATGATGGAGAAACCGAGAGTCAGAGATAGGCTAGAGAAAGGAAAAACAAGTTGAAGCAAGGGCACCAACACTGCGCTAGGCAGCGCAGAGAAGCCTGGATCAGATACAAGTCAGATTTGGCTGAATACGATAAAAGAAAATCACAACAAGAAGCCGAAGAAAGACGCACGGTGAATACGCCTTACGATAAGATTCGAGAAGCATTAGAAGAACTCAGGGCAACTTCACATCACGGAGAGAAGTACGAATAGCTCTAGGACTTGCTCCGGTCGATGATCCCAAGAACGCATGAAGAGAGAGCCCGATCGAGACTACCCGCCAGATCAACAACCCACAGGCAAGAAGATCAAAATCAAAGAAAGTCTGCTTTCGAAAGACTTGGGCCAGGTGAAAGCCATAACGGAGAAAGTAGGAAGTAACATAATCAGGGCCACCAATTTGAACAACCAAGGAAGACCAAGAGTAGGGTGCCTACCCAGACGGCCTCGCAGACTTATTCCCATCAAAACAACGCTTGGCCAGAAGAAGGAGCCGAATCCGAATTCAAAGAAGCCGGAACACACGACAGATTCCCCTATTTCGCGAACAGGTTGGCATCAGTACGATTACCTCACAAATTCAAATCGTCTAACCACTCCAAGTATGATGGCAAAACCGAACCAAGGCAATGGCTTAGAATATATTCACAATCAATTGAACTAGCCGGAGGAGACGACGATATCAAAACCTTGTTCTTTCCCATGGCACTAGAAACTATGCCCCTCCAATGGTTCGACAAGTTAAATCCAGGATCTATCAGAAATTGGGAGGACTTGCAAAGAGCTTTTTGTGAAAATTTTGTAGGAATCATTACACACCCAATCACTCATGCAGAACTGAAAGGACTCAAGCAAAAGGGAGGCGAAAGTCTCAGAAATTACTATCGACGATTCGGCGAACTACGGGCTCAAGTGCATGACATCACCGAACGAGAAGTAATTGAAGCTTTCTCTCACGGAATCATGGCTAGGTGGCAATTTCAAGATTTCTGCAAAGAAAATTCGAGAAACAATGAAGAATTCAGGCGAACAGTGGAAAAGATGATTACTGCAGAAGAAAAAACATGAGAGAGGTTTCTGGATAGAAGCAACCAGGACAACCCGGACAAGCAAAATCATCGAAATAGCAGACATCAAGAAAGGAAACGTAGACTAGACAATACCGTGGCAATGGCCAACAAATCAAAGAAGTTTTCCAAACCCAGAAGATATGATGACATTGAAAACATACGTTGCCCATTGCACCCTAATGGGAGGCACACCATCAGAAATTGTTACACTTTCAATGATCGATACGCGAGAAAAGATAGTAAGGAGAACACCAAAGAGGTCAATCAGAAAAAAGACGAAGACAACCACGAGGACAAAGGATTCCAAAAACCCAGGGGAACGGTAGCAGTGATCTTCTCAGGGGCTCCAGATTGCAGAAGCAAACATCAAGAAAAACTAGCACTACGGACTATCATGACAGCAGAACCAACTACACCAAGATATCTCAATTGGTCACAGTATCCTATCCAATTTACCAGAGAAGACCAATGGACTAGCGTGGGAAACGCAGGCCATTATCCACTGGTGCTAGATCCAACTATTGCTGGTATGACTGTCACCAAAGTATTAATCGACGGGGGAGCCGGACTCAACATCATCTTTTCGGAAACACTAAGGAAGATGGGACTACAACTCGTCGGGATGATCACACCAACAAGCACACCTTTTTACGGAATAGTACCCGGCAAAGCAGCCATGCCGCTCGGACAAATTACTCTACCAGTCACTTTTGGAACACCCTCAAACTACCGTACGGAATTCATCAAATTTGAGGTGGCGGACTTTGAGTCATCATACCACGCGATTCTCGGACGGCCAGCACTAGCGAAATTCATGGCGATACCGCATTACCCGTATTTGCTACTCAAGATGCTAGGACCTAATGGAGTACTTTCCCTTCGAAGTGACTTGAAACGCGCCTTTGACTGTGATGTTCAAGCAATCCAGATTGCAGCCAGAGCACAAGATGACCAAAAGTAGAAAAGAAATAGCCACAATTGTTGCAGAGATAAGCCAAGAAGAATTAGAAATACCGGCTAAAAAGCCCAGCATCATCACGCCACCAAAAGAAGCCAACGTCAAGCAGATCGACCTAGGTACTGGCGATACCTCCAAGACGGCCACTATCAGTGCTCACCTCTCGGCAAAATAGGAACGCGCGCTCACCAACTTTCTTCGAGACAACAAAGATATCTTCGCTTGGAAGCCGGCCGACATGCCAGGTGTCCCAAGAGAGTTGGCTAAGCACAGAATTGATGTTAATGAAAGCTCCAAGCCTATAAAGCAACGGCTACGACGATTCTCACCCGACAAAAAGGCAGCGATTAAAAAGAAAATCACAAAACTGATGGCAGCTGGATTCATCAGAGAAATCCTTCATCCAGACTGGCTAGCAAACCCGGTCCTGGTGCAGAAGAAGAACACAAACGAGTGGCGTATGTGCATCGACTACACAGATCTCAACAAACATTGTCCAAAAGATCCGTTCGGGCTACCACGCATTGACCAGATAGTCGACTCAACAGCAGGGTCTGCACTATTATCCTTTCTCGATTGCTATTCAGGGTATCACCAGATCACATTAAAAGAACAAGACCAGAGCAAGACATCTTTTATTACTCCGTTCGGTGCTTACTATTACAAGACCATGTCGTTTGGACTAAAGAACGCCGGTGCCACATACCAAAGAGCTATCCAAACTTGCCTTGGGGATCAAATCGGTGAAAATGTGGAGGCATACGTGGATGATGTAGTGGTGAAAATGAAGAACCTAGACACTATGATTGAAGATTTAGAGCAAACATTCGAAAACCTGAAGAGATGGAGATGGAAGTTGAACCCAAATAAATGTGTATTCGGAGTTCCTTCAGGACAACTTCTCGGATTTTTGGTCAGTCAGCGCGGGATTGAAGCCAGCACCAAGCAAATTCGAGCTATAACAGAAATGGGCCCACCTAGAAGTATCAAAGATGTGCAGAAACTAACAGGATGCATGGCGGCCCTCAACCATTTCATATCAAGACTCGGTGAAAAGGGGTTACCTTTCTTTAAACTACTAAAGAAGATAGACAAGTTTGAATGGACAAAGGAGGTCGACGAAGCCTTGAAGAAACTTAAGGCATACCTCACATCCTCACCAATTCTCACACCCCCAAGGAAAGACGAAGATATGATGTTATACATTGCGGTGACTACCGCTGTGGTCAGCACGGCAGTAGTCGTAGAAAGAGAAGAAGAAGAACGCATGTATAAAGTGCAACGACCCGTATACTACATCAGCGAAGTATTATCTGAATCAAAAATACGGTACCCGCATGTACAAAAACTACTCTACGCCCTATTGATCACTTCACGCAAGCTTCGCCACTATTTTGAAAGCCACCAGATCACAGTAGTGACAGACCTCCCGCTCGGGGACATCTTACACAACAGAGATGCAACGGGACGCATATCAAAGTGGGCAGTCGAACTCGGAGCTCTTAACATCAATTTCACCCTGCGGAAGGCAATCAAATCTCAAGCCCTTGCCGATTTTGTGGCCGAGTGGACAGAGATTAAACAGCCTTTATCAGATACAATCCTTGACCACTGGAAGATGTACTTTGATGGGTCACTCAAACTAGGCGGAGCCGGTGCAGGCGTCCTCCTCATTTCTCTAGAAGGAAAACAACTCAAGTACGTCCTTCAGATATTATGGCAAGCAACAAATAACGAAGCAGAATATGAAGCCCTCATCCACGGGCTACGAGTGGCAATTACCCTCAGAATAAAAGATTACTCGTATACGGCGATTCAGCAGTAGTCATCAACCAAGTCAACAAAGATTGGGATTGCACCAAAGAAAACATGGGTGCTTACTGTGCTGAAATACGGAAACTTGAAAAACATTTCCAAGGATTAGAAATTTTACACGTCCTACGCGATTCCAATATTGCAGCAGATGTCCTTGCTAAGCTCGGATCAGACAGAGCGAAGGTTCCACCCGGCGTATTCATAGAAGAGATATCAGTTCCCTCTATCAAACAACCCGGTGAAACAACACATGAAATTCAGGCTAAAAGCGTTCAGATCTTGGTAATCAACACTTCATGGAGCCAAGTTTTCATCGACTATATCAAAGAAAATAAATTGCCAGCAGATAAAGCAGAAGCCACCCAAGTTGTTCGCAGAAGCAAAAACTACATTCTAGTAGGAGATAGGCTTTACAGAAGAGCAACATCATCATGAGTACTCTTAAAATGTGTCTCATTTGAAGAAGGCAAAGAGATCCTAGACGAAATACACTCAGGTTGCTGTGGAAATCATGCCGCCTCAAGGACACTGGTTGGCAAGGCATTTCGCACCAGATTCTACTGGCCAACTGCTTTGAAAGACGTAGAAGAACTTGTCAGAAAATGCAAAGGTTGCCAAATGTTTGCAAGACAAGCCCATGTACCAGCTCATAATCTTATCTGCATCCCACCCGCTTGGCCTTTTTCCTGCTGGGGGCTGGATCAAGTAGGACCCCTGAAGAAAGCAAAAGGCGGCTTCGAGTACATCTTTGTAGCAATCGACAAGTTCACCAAGTGGATTGAATACAAACCACTCGTGAAATACAGCGTAACCAAAGCAGTCGAGTTCATCCAAGACATTACGCACCGCTTCAGCATGCCCAATCGAATCATCACAGATGTAGGCTCCCCCTTCACAGCTACAGAATTCAAGAGCTGAGCACAAGACTGTGGTTTTAGTATAGACTATGCATCTGTTGCACATCCGAAAGCCAACAGACAAGTAGAAAGGGCTAATGGACTCATACTAGCCGGATTAAAACCAAGGTTATATGAAGAACTAGTGGACTATGGGTCCAAATGGATTGAAGAATTACCGAAAGTAGTATAGGGGCTACGAACTCAAATAAGCAGAGCAACAGGCTACTCACCCTTCTTCCTAGTTTACGGGTCAGAGGCCGTACTGCCTGCCGACTTGATCTGGACATCACCAAAGATAGAACAATACGATGAAGGAGAAGCAGAACACACAAGAAGATTAGAACTCGACAGCTCAGAAGAAGTTAGAGTAAACGCTACCCTCCAATCAGCCAGATACCTACAAGGTTTAAGACGACACTACAACAAGAGTACCCATCCTCGATCACTACAAGTCGGAGACTTAGTGCTAAGAAGGATACAAAAGACTGACGGACGACATAAGCTACTCAGTCCATGGGAAGGTCCGTTCATTGTCACAAAAGTCACCGGACCAGGCACATACAAGTTAATAACCGAAGATGGAAAAGAAGTCAGCAATACATGGCACATCAGCCAGCTAAGAAGATTCTACGCGTAAAAACAACTCAAGAAAAAACAGATATGCAAGCCACAAGGGACCAACGTCCACAATCGACGAAGGACAATATTCTTCGACAACATATGTATTAGTTTATATTCATGATCAATAAAGATGATATTCATCCACAGCATGTCTTGTCATGACTTCCAACGAGTTGTTTTCATGAAACAAAAAGCAAAATGGCTGAAAACATGCCTGAGCATCCCGGCCGAGAGCAAAATAGCTGAAAACACGCTTGAGCCCGCCGATGAGGGTAGCTAAAAGCTAACACCCGAAACAAAAAGCAAAATGGCTGAAAACATGCCTGAGCATCCCGGCCGAGAGCAAAATAGCTGAAAACACGCTTGAGCCCGCCGATGAGGGTAGCTAAAAGCTAACACCCGAAACAAAAAGCAAAATGGCTGAAAACATGCCTGAGCATCCCGGCCGAGAGCAAAATAGCTGAAAACACGCTTGAGCCCGCCGATGAGGGTAGCTAAAAGCTAACACCCGAAACAAAAAGCAAAATGGCTGAAAACATGCCTGAGCATCCCGGCCGAGAGTAAAATAGCTGAAAACACGCTTGAGCCCGCCGATGAGGGTAGCTAAAAGCTAACACCTGAAACAAAGAGCAAACATCCAGATAGGAATACTTTTTCCTCAGAAAAGCACAAGCGCCACCCAAAAAAGCATTCAGATGCCGAAGTTTGTCAAGGCAACATTCTATGCCGAGTCGTTTTTACATAGCACGGATGAAAGGTTGTCAACACAAAGATTTACATCTAACAAGTCATAGCGTGGACAAAGCACTCGACGGATCACAAAAGAGGAAGAAAAGAAAAGTACTCGACAAATCAAGGGGTCTCGTCAGGATAACGCACAGAGTTGTTTGCGGAGCAGAGACAAAAACAGGACAAAGTACTCAGCGAGTCAAGTAACTTCGACCACACCCAGGCAAAGAATACATCAACGAAAATAAAGAATCTTCATTTAAAGAGGAGTGTAATATTACAAGGGGCTAGTCAATCGGATCAGGCATTGTCATCAGGAAGGGAAATGTCAATATTTAGACTGTCTACAACCCTACTGGCTAAACCTTTGACCTCAGGCTCCATCCTCTCAATGGCGTCAAGGTATTCTTGGCTTTCAGCTTCCTCTGCTATCTTGGACAGAGGCGCCTCTGGAGCAAGGACCCGGACCTGGGCCAGCACATTCTTGGTACATACTTGAGCACACTTCTTCGCGAACTCTTGGAAACAAGTTGGAATCCGGGGAATGAACTGCGCCCAAGATTGCCCGTCATCCGCTGGAGTCCGGAGAACATCGGCTACTGAACGAAAAGATTTCCACAAAACGTTCCAATTTTCAGTAGCCGTCGCCAGCTTCCCGGACAAGCCTTCAATAGTTTTTTGGGCCTGCACAAGATCTCTGTCAGCTCCGCGCCTAATTAGCTTAGCAAGGGCGAGTTCTTCCTCAGCATGAGTAATTACCTCCTCAGCCTTATTATGACTAGAGCGGACAAGAGCCTTCATTTCATCGATACTCTCCGAGAGCTTCTGCTCTCAACTCGGAGAACTAGACAAGACACCCAAGAACAAGTCAGCAAAAAAAGAAGTCAAAATACAAGAAGAAACAGGCAGAACCTGCGGCACCTTTGCATTCATTCTTTGCAGACTCCACCGCGGCATCTCTCTGCTTCTCTGTCTCCACTACCCGGGCACAAAGGGTCTTCTCCTCCTTTTGGTGCATTTGACGCTCTATCTCCAACTTTGCCTGGAGAAGGTCGAGATCGGCTTTTAGAGCGTCCACCTCAGAAGACAACTTTCTCTCATTTTCAGATGAGAAAAAGAAGCCAGAATGATCACGAGAGAAAGACTGAGCAAAAAGAGGCAAAGAGAAACAAGGCGTAAGGACAGAAGAAAAACAAGCACGCAAAAAAGGAGTGGCAGTAAAACCTACCTGGAGCTTTTCACCAAAAGAAGTCACGAGGGTCGACAAGCTCCCCCAAGCTGTGGTCAGCTCCGACAACCGATGGGTGGCATCGAACTATTGCACCACATCACCGGAAAAAGAGGGGCCGCTGGAAGCAAGAGAAGGGGAAGGAGAGGCCGGCTGGGGCGAAGAAGGAGCGACCAGCGCAACCTCCAGGGAAGCCGGAGCCAAACCCTCAGAAGAACCCGGCACGACGGCCACAGTCACCTCCGGAGCGGCCAAGTCCGCAACTTCGCCAGGCAGCTCCGAAGCCCCCGCAGCAACTTCGTCAACAGAATGTTGTGAGTCCTAAGGCTCGGAACTCGTTGGCATGGCGGGAGGCAGAGAAGAAGTCGATGAAGAAACGAGAGAAGACGAAACACTAAAAAGTGATAAAAGGAAGCACCGATAAGAACCAGAAGAAGGAAGATAGAAGCCAAAAAGATAAAAGCCAGAATTTACTCACCCGACCACTTTCTTCTTCGCGAAGCCAAAAGAAGGCCTCGCAGGGGGAACCACGACGGCGAAAACGTCCCCGCCACCCGGCGACGGGAGCGGGATAGCCGACAACGGAGCCGCGGAAGAAGCCAGGGCTGGAGCCGTGGAAGAACTCCACACTGGAGGAGCGGTAGAGCTCAGGACCGAGGCTACCAAAGAACTCGACACCGGAGCTTCAGGAGAAGTCGGCGCGGGAGCCTCGGAAGAACTCACACCCGACCTCCGATTACTTCAAAAAGTTCAAAACTAAAAGTCAAGACAAAGAAGAGAAATTCAATGCAACAGGAATATGAAAAACAACTCACCGCCGCATGATGAGGGGTACTTCATCATCCTCTTCTCCCTTAGCCAAGGAAACCAGAGCACCTGCTGAAAAAAGGATAAAAAGTACTCGGTTCAAGAGGGAAACAGGAAAATGAAGGAACAAAGAGTATTAAATGTGCTCACCTAAGAGCATGCTAGCAACAACTGGAGTACCTGAGGGAGTACTTGGTTTGCGAGGCTTCTTGGAGACAGGCAGGCCAGATGAAGACCCATCCGTTCGCCCCCTCTTCGGGACACTGCGAGGACCGTGAGGGACTAGACGAGGAACATATTCTTCATATACATCAACAAATCTGGAAGAAACCCCAGGAAGGGCGGTAGAGGTTTGGGACTTACTAATTGCAGAAGCTCCAGCAAGTTTATCCCCAGTCTCCGCCACGGCGGGGAGAACATCAAGAGGGATCGGGTCGACAAAGTTCCGCCCAAGCTCCTGCGAAAAAGGATAAAACACCGAGACAAAAAAAAGCTAAGCAAAAACGGATGCAGCAAGAGTACATAAAGTACTCAAACAAAAAGATAGACAACTCACAGCTGGGGGCGGGTTGTTGGCTGAGAACTCGGAGACAGCAGGAGGAATGACGCTCACTCCTTTCAACATCTTCTTGAGACGCTCGAGTACCTCCTCACCGGTCAGCTCAAGAGCTGGGACCATGCGTGAAGGATCCTCGGCCCCAGAATACTCGAAGCCAAGGTGCTCCTGCTCTTTCAAAGGTTGAACCCAGCGACGAAGAAAGCTCGAAACAATACCAAAGCCGGTCAAACCCTGCTGTTTTAGCATACTAATCCTATCAAGGAGTGGCTGGATCACTTGAATCTCAGCAGGTGACTCAAGTTTCTTGTCCCATCGGTCATTCACCACAAGACCAGATCCAGAGTGGACGACAAGGGAAGGGATCAAATTGGCAGCGTAAAACCACTCGGCACGCCAATCTTTTACAGAATCGACCAGGTCATAGTCAAAAAACTTAATCTTGAGACCCTGATGAAACTGAATCCCGCAACCGCCAAGAACGCTGGTTTCTTCACGGCGGGGTTGAGGTTTCAGACGAAAGAAAAAGCGAAAAAGAGATAGAGAAGGAGGGATTCCAAGGAAAGCTTCACAAAGATGAACGAAAACAGAAAGATGGAGAACGGCATTGGGGGTTAGATGGTTCAGACTAACCCCAAAATAACCAAGAAACTGATGAAGGAAGGTGGAAGCAGGAAGGCAAAGTCCGGCGCGGACAAAGGAAACAAAGAGGACAATCTCACCAGGACCCGGAGCTGGAACGCGATGCTCACCCAGAACTCTCCATTCAGCGATGACTTTGCTTTGGATCAAGCCGTCGCTAACGAGCTCGCGCAGCTGGTCTTCGCTTGTTGTTGGAGCCGACCAGACCTTCTGAGCAGCCCTCATGGCCACAAACTCCTGGTTTTCGATCAAAGAAAGGGATGACTCCTCGTCCATGAAGGTCGCCTAGGACTTGCTTGCGGTTTTCTTCTTTCCCATGAACTGGCGGAAGCAAAAAAGGCACTAAGGAAGATGAAGCTAGGATGATGGTGCTCGGGTGACGGCGACGATGACGGTGGCGGATTTCTGAAAGCTAGGGTTTAAAGGCAAGAGCTGGGCAGCAAGGGAAAGGAAGATAAAAGGTCTTTAAATAGATTTTTCAGTGACACAAATGGCCCACAAGGCCCGTTAAAACACAGTGTGAGAACGCAACGGTCCATTTACCGATGTAGCTAAAACGACGGAGGGCACAAATCCACACAACGGTACAAACCAACGGGCAGATTTCAGACTTATCCGTCCAACACCATGGCAGGGCTATCAGATCGCTACAAGAACAACTCGTCGAACCAAGAAGAAAGAAAGGGCTACCTCACAAGGAACAAAGGAACCCGGTTATTTAAGAAAGAACTCGGTAATCTTATGAACGAACAAGGATCACAGCAGAAAAGTAAAAGACAACTCAGAAGACAAGATTCGTTCCATTACAAGTGGCTTCAAAAATAGAAGATTACAAATCTTACAAGACCCAATGAACTCGGTACCACGAAAAGCAAAGTAGCAAAGAGGAACACGGACACGGCTAGGCTCTGGAACGACTACGTGTCCCAAATTGCTACTCGGAAGGACAAACCGCCATCAGCTACACTGTTTTCTTCAAAGGACGGACGCAGTGCATCCAAGGCGGAAATCGGCAGCACGGCAGGGCAACATGGAGCAGAGAAGGCCGGCGGGCATCTGTCTACCCAAGACCGATGTGATGCTGGATATGGTGTTGATCTACACCGGACAGTCTCAAGACAGGCGACGAGGATCAACCCAGAACTGCCAGATGAAGGAACGAAGCCCACATCACAAGACTTCCTCCAACTACCGCCACGTACATCCTGGCACAATGCTGTCGCAGGATTAGCCTACCTTTAATCCCTATCACAAGACTTCCTCCAACTACGACAAGACGCAAAGGAACTACAAAATATGCCCGGGGGCTGCTCTACTTCACAAACTACCATGTTCATGACCACGAAGGTTTAAACAGAATGTCCGATGGATGAAAACAAGCACTCCAGGACAGTATTTATAGACCAAAGGAGCGGCGCACATGGACTAGGAGTACCAACGAAATAAGCCTAACAAAGGGCATAGTAAAAAAAAACAGGACTCAATAATGGATGACTCAGGCGAGAGGGAACAGTACTCGAAGACAGGCATATTCGGAAGAATATACCAGCACAGTATAACCCGTGAACAAAAGGCATTTACACTCAACCACCACCATACAACTACCTCTGACAACAGCAGACTATCAAAGAATACGCCAAGACCTCGCATCCGAGTTCTTCCGGAACAAAACAGCAAGGAAATAAGCTCGGAGGCTGCATGCTGCGAAACTACTCGGATGATGGTTTAATCCAAGACTAAAGGGCTGCTTCGAAAAGATGCCACAAAACTACTCAAATGATGACATAACCCAACTCTCAGGAACTACTTCAGAACATAAATTTTCAAACAACATAAAGATTCAAGACCCTCCAACTTTTTGTTCCAAATAGCAAGAGGCTCGGGGGCTACACTCAGTGAGTGCACTTTTTCTTCGAAAAAGCGCACGTCACCAAAAGACTTCTTCAACGCGGACCACTTCAAGACATTACGACAAAAAGAACCCGGAACGAGCCATATTCGAGTTCTTTTTTATAAAACTTCAACGAACAAACAGAGCAACTTCAAGATAAGATCCTCTAGCTACTTGTTCCAAATAGCAAGAGGCTCGGGGGCTACAACCAGATGGACATACTTTTTCTTCAAAAAAGCACTCACCACTCGAAGGTCCCAAGAAGCGCTACAAGGTTTCACTCCAGAAAGCACTCGGATGACGTTTGTTACTACTCATCAAGACCTGAAAAAGCAAAACGAGACTTTCAGAGCTCAACCATGAAGTGCTCGGGGGCTTGTCGATACGGGACCCACAGGATACCCCACAAAGGAAAGAGAAGATCTAGTCTAACTAGGATTCTTCCCTTGTAATCCTAGTAGTAGTACTATTCAGTAATCCTACTAGTAACTCTCATTATAAACCGACTAGGACTCTGACCTCCTGACTATATAAAGGAGGGTAGGGCTCCTGGATGGGAGGACGACAATTGTACAACACAACACTTTACAATCAATCCAACGCAAAGGCTAACGCCGACTGGACGTAAGGTTATTACTCGATCAACGATCGAGGGCCTGAACCAGGATAAATCGACTGTCTCTTGCGTTAACCATCGAGTTCAGCATATGCCGAAGCCCGAACATACTGCCCCGGGTACCCCCGTGGCAGGCTATCGGTGGTAAAACATCGACAGCTATTCATCCCCCTAGCCATTTAGGACCTTTCACAGGTGTGGAGCACAGAGATGGTTGACGGACACGGAGAAGGTCAAGTAGAGACGTGCCGTACCGATGGACTGTGAGTGGTGAAGGATGGACGTGACACTTGGACCGAGGGACCAAGATGGCCAAAATATTGACCACGGGTGGCTGACACTTGGGGACATCGACGAGCAAGAGTACGTACGGAGGAGTAGACTGTGTTGACCAAGTCAAGACGATGGTTGACCAAGTCAAGTGGAGGCGTAAGAGGACTTAATGATCGGTCGATCAAGGACGACAGTGACACATGTCGAGATTATAGAGGAGTTGTAGCGGATATGCTTCTCTAGGCAGTTTGGTGGTTTGGCCCTTGAAACCACCTGCCGATGGTTTTTTGAGTTTGTGCCTCAAAGCCCGGTTGGAGTTCTAGCGGGAATGGGAGGAGGCACATGGCATCATCATGAACCTTACGTCGAGGCAAAGCAAAGTCGTGAAGAGCTCGTGGCCATCAGATGCTTGGATCTCAAGTTAGACCATTTTGCCCCTGAGTTAAGTGGTTCAGCCGAAATATCTAAGGGCATGTTAGAGGTTGTGTAATAATTCTATAAATAAGAGGATGACTCCTCCTAACCAGCCTATCTCATCTAGTGCTTTCATTTCAGTCTCTAGGTTTTTAGTCTTTAGTTTTCCAACGTCTGTATTGAGAGAGATCTCGCAGATGAGAGACTGATACCTCTTTCTGTGTGTAAGACAAGACCTAGTTGATCTTGGCAATAAAGCAATCATGTCCTCTGAATATCTTGTCCATGATCTTTCTTGAATCTCGTTTGTTTTGATTGGATTTGTTTTTTCTCCTCCCGGCTCCCCCTCTTTTGAGTGTTTGATGGATTTCGATTTCTTGTGGGTTTGAAGATGATTTGAGTGAATGGATTCGTGCTAGGACCTCTGAGAAACATTTTTACCAAGTGGTTTGGGTAGATTCCTCACGAGCACTTGGATCCATCACTTTTACGAAATATTGAGAAAACCCCAACTCTTTTGATGGATTTTCTATCTGCGTTGATTCCTTGACTTCTGGGTGATGATCTTTGAGAGAAAGCTTCTAAGAACCCAAGGGAACCTCTTTGCAAAATTTCAGATTTTATAGAGCTCGTTTGAATTTATTTTGAATTTTTCTTGGAGAGATTTCAGCTAAAATATGCAAAAACTAGCCCAGGCCGGGTTTTTTTAACATGCTCCGATTGAGCTCATTTTTTTTGTAGAGATCTTCTCCTTGGTGTTTTAAGGTCTTCCACCAAGTTTCAATCTATTCGAATTCGTTTGATTGGTTTTTGACGTTTCCTCCTCCGTGAGCTGAAATCTAAAAATCAGCTTGTGCCCGTTTTGGAAACTGGCCAAGGCCAGTTTTTCAACCTTCTCCAATTGAGCTGATTTTTGGTGAAGATGTTTGTTGCAGTGTTTTAAGCCTCTCCACAAAATTTCATATCTTTTGGTGCTCGTTTGGTCAGTGTTTTGTGTTTTGAGCACTTGGTTGGGCGGTGTTGGGACAACGGCCGAAATCGAAAGAAAATTGGATTAGGCTTCCATTCACCCTCTCTAGTCGTCTTGCTCGGTCCTTCGTATATACAAAATATAGTCAATATATGTCGTATACAAAATATGGTCAAGATAAATCGTATACAAAATATGGTCAAGATAAGTCGTATTGATTGAGAATCGTTCTGTCGATCAGCGTACACAACACATACACAGCACAAGGGGAATGGGAGCTCTTTCTTTATTTTTCTTGTGTAGTATATAGTGTACATCTATGATTACATGCCGGGGCCTCTCCCCATTCCTCTAATAGCCGAAGAGGCTGCCCGATAGGAGCTCCCTTTAACTTCTCCCATTGACTTTCCTCTTCACCCTCTTGTACGTGGCCACGTGGGTGAGAAAAAAATTCGTTGCATGCAGTGTACCCCGTGCCTCCCTGCATATATGTCATGAATGGTTGCCACATGTTCAGTCAATACGATCCAACGCTCGTAGTCTCCCACTGTCCAACTGCATTGATTTATGATTGATTTGACCCATATAGGCCTGTAAATTATAGTCTGATACGTGTTGTTAGATTATGAGGCGAGGACACGTGGCAACCATCTACGCCATGTTTGGAGGGAGGCATGATGCATTCTGTATGCACCGATTTTTTTTCCCGAGCAGACGGTCATTTTTTTTACCACATCATTCGTCCACAAGTAATTTTTCACAACAGTACTCTGTATTCATAATGATATCAAGTAATGTGACGGGCACGCCGCGTGCCTATAATACGTCGTGTTGTACCGAATTGAACTGATTTGCTTCTCTAAAATAAAACGGAGGAAACCTTTTACTCTAAAGAAATTCCTATCCAGTCACTGGAGACCTCATATTGGATAGACAAATGGGGTGGTTGCCATGTTTAAAGAATATATGTCGTGGTCCTCAAATTATGAAACCATTTATTTTGAAATGCAATAACAAGACAATGTTGAGGACCATATATTATTCTAAATTTGTTATTGGGTAGGTATGCTGACTTGCTGAGCGAGGATATTCACTATGGGAAACTGGGCTATGGAGAATCATGGAATGCGTCATATTCAGGGCAAAATCGATCCTCCCAAAAATCGCAAGTCTGAGTCTTGTCCCAAAGGGCAAAGGCAGTAACTGCTGCCGTGAACCACGAGCTGGAAGTCTGGCGTGCGAGTCTGAGGGGATCCGACATCGTGATTTGGGTGGCGTGGTAGGCGGCTACCGGCGGCCTTAGCAAGACACAATCTACCTGAGGTGTTGTGTGCCAGCCGCCGTACCTCCCTCTCCTCCGTGCCTTCCCTCTCGTACTTCGCCCGGCGCCGCCGGTGCGAGCTAGGATTTGAATCCAAACTGAGATCGAAGAGGAACCAAGAGTCTTGCCGGTGCGGCGCCGAACAGGGCCCGAGTGGTAGGAAGGGGCTTACTCAAGGCTCGGGTTCGCCGTTGGAGCCTCTGCCGGTTGTGCTGTAGGGACATGATGAGCCGCTGCAGCGCCAGCAGCCCCATGCTGGTTCGACAAGACGACGATATCTACCTCGCCGAGGGATCTCTATAGTTCCGTCAGATTTTAGGACTCCTCTTTCTCTATGTGCTAGCCGGCTGATCCACTTGTGGATGATTTCGGCTGATTTCGGATGAATCAATAGTGTGAGAGAGAATAAGCTGAAATAAGCTGAACGAAGCTAGAAGCAGTTCAGCCGAACGAAGCTAAAGTGGGCGAGGCTAGCACGTAGAGGAAGAGGAGTCCTAAAATCTGACGGAACTATAGAGATCCCTCAGCAAGGTAGATATCGTCGTCTTGTCGAACCAGCATGGGGCTGCTGGCGCTGCAGCGGCTCATCATGTCCCTACAGCACAACCGGCAGCGGCTCCAACGGTGAACCCGAGCCTTGACTAAGCCTCTTCCTACCACTCGGGCCTGTTCGGCTTGCTGAAATTTGACTGAAACTAGCTGAAAAATACTGTTCTGGGCTAAATTGTCTGAGATAAAAACACTGTTTCAGCTGAAAAAACAAGCCGAATAAACCGGTTTGTGGCATGTTAATATGTTATATCTCCTCTACCTTGTGTAGCTGTTTCTTTCAGTTCACAGCCAAAAAAAAAAAAAACTTTTCCCCCTGTTGTGCTCGCTAATTGATTCATTTTAAAAATATGTTTCTTACCTGTGGTATCCACTAATTGATTCATCTTCTTAAAAACACATGAGCCGGCGACCAAAACTTGGACTAGTCTGAGAGAATGATACGTGCCTTCGATTTTCTTTTAAGAGCGTCCGCAGTGTATAGATGCGGGGTTGGCTCTTCGGGTGGGTCCCACAGTGATGTGATGGCTTCTAGTATTTAGTTTCCAATGTGTAGAACCAGGTCTGAGTTTATAATTGGGCCCACTATTTATTACTGTCTGCCGATCCCCTCTCTTTTCTCAATCTAACTTCCGACGTGCGGGAGAGAGAAGAGAATAGGAGCGGGTTCGTTGGATAGGAGCGGCATCTTCATAGAATCAAGTACGTAGTGTATAGGACTTGGTCCTATGGTCGCATTTATTAGATCCAACCGGCTACAGAACGCCCACTGCGGACGCCCTAAGAAACAAAGGCGTGTGCTCACAGTTCGCTAGTGCTCTGCCTCCTTAGACGCCTGTGTTTGCACCGATTTTTTTTATTCATATTCAATTCTGGCATAGGCTAACCATCCTTGATGGTCTGCAGATGGATCGGTTGCTTCATCAACGAATAAAAGAAAGGGCTCACCCTGTCAACAAGCTTCCTGTTCACAAGATCGTAAACGATCGTGGATTATAAGCTAGAATAGTATTTTTCTCTTACATCAAACTAGCCAGCAGTAATAATTCATGATCGTTTCAGCCGAAACGAACATACTGATGCTCATGGTGATTCTCACGCCGCCAAAGAATGACGTGTTCAATCCCAACCCTTCCCGAGGTACTCTTGACATTTTTTTAGTGTTTGATTAGTTGCCGCTGCAGTTTGCCACGACGCGTTTTTGGCGCACCGCAGGTCTATTTGGTTGCCACCGCGGATCTAATGTGTGGCACTGTTTTTCTCCACCACAAGTTAGGTGCGCCGAGTGTGGTGCTATGTGGTGGGGACCATAATATCCCAATGCCAGCTCTAGACACACAGATTCTTTGCAGTATGTTATCTTAAGAGTTAAATGCATCAGAGGTCCATTAACTTATGAGGATGTTTCGGTTAGGTCCATCAACTTTTAAAATGGTTTTTTGGGTCCATAAACTTTGTATGTCGTATCACTTAGATACATATCCTGCAACGCGGGCTTCTCATGCTGACGTGGCCTGCTCACGTGTACTTCTGAAGCGTCTCTTTCCAATGCATTTTTTCAAACAGCTGTCCGCGCTCGTCTACGCACCCGGCGCCTTCTTCCGGTACCGCGTCACGCACCCGGCGCGCGGCGCGCCCTGGCTCTGGCTGGCCGCGCTCGTCTACGAGCTATGGCTCGCCCTCGCGTGGCTCGTCGCGCAGCTTCCGAAGCTGTCCCCGACCAACCGCGAGACGCACCTCGACAGGCTGGCATCAAGGTACGACGATGACAGGGACGGCGAGCCGTCGTCGCGGCTGGGCAGCGTGGACGTGCTCGTGACAGCGGCGGGCGCGGGTATGTCGTCGGAGCCTCCGCTGGCGACGGCGAACACGGTCCTGTCGGTGCTCGTGGCGGACTACCCGGCGCGGAGGCTGACCTGCTACGTCTCCGACGACGGCGCGGACATGATGCTGTTCGAGGCCGCCGGGTTCGCGCGGCGGTGGGTGCCGTTCTGCCGGCGTCACGCCGTGGAGCCGAGGGCGCCTGAGCTCTACTTTGCTCGCGGCGTCGACTACCTCAGGGACAGGGCCGCGCCGTCGTTCGTCAAGGAACGCCGCGCCATGAAGGTCATCGATCACTCATCACTCATAGGTCAGCAGAAGAGATTGACCCCAGGTGATCGTGAGTAATTGGCTGTGTTGCAGAGGGCGTACGAGGAGCTGAAGGTCAGGATGAACTACCTCGCCGCGAAGGCGAGGAAGGTGCCGGAGGACGGATGGGTCATGTCGGACGGCACGCCGTGGCCCGGGAACAACACGAGAGACCATCCTGCCATGATACAGGTCAAGGTCAGGATTAACTCTTATCTTAATATATTATCTATAAACAGAGAGCAGAGCTCCTAGTTCTGCAATTGTTCAGTCCAGCACTCTGCCCAACCCTCCTTAACTAGTACCTTGGCTTTGTTCAGCTCTGATGGTCTGTTCTATTTCTTAGGTATACTCACACACGGACATAAATATTGGGCTCTAAGCAAGCCCATGAGCTAATTACAATTTACAACATTAGGCAGCCCAACACTCCGCCATGTGTGAGCTCTCCACTCTGCAGATTCTTGGCATATGTGCAATGTGTACTGCAATATACCATGTGCACTCATGTGGAGGATTACCTAGGGTAGAATATTACCTCCACGTTCTGCTGTTTTCCTTTCTCTTATAACTTTATAAGTAACCATTTGGGTTTACAATCCCAATGTTTGACTTTTATCCCATGTGTGTGCATGCAGGACATTTTGCACCATATATATTCCGTGTTGCCACTGCGTGATGCTGCCCGTGCTGCTCAGCTCATCTCATGCCTTTCTACGTTTCTGGAGATGTCATCCCAATCTAACCTTTAACTGGCATATCCTTGGCTCAAATGCAAATGCATCTCAAGAGAATTTCAGCTGCATAATTGACAACATCCTGAGGAACTACTCAGGCATCAACATTAAGATACTCAAGCTTCGGTTATATGGCATTTATGGTGCCTACCAGTATCTGGACAGTTGGCTTCAGGTTGCTGTTAAACCTGGGATTGAAGAACTCACCGTTGAGCAATGTTATAGAGTTGACATGAAGCATAATGTCCCATGCACACTTTTAACTGATGGTGTCCAAAACTCAATCCGGTATCTTCAACTTTCCTGCTGCGCCTTCCATCCCACACCTGAAGTTGGCCCCTTCAGAAACCTAAAAAGTCTGCTCCTGCGTTCTGTGCATATTTTGGATAATGAGTTAGAGTGCTTTCTTTCCAACTCCCATGCTTTGGAGAAGTTAGACCTCAATGATTGCGAGAAGATAACGTGCCTGAAGATACCTTGCATCCTGCTGCAGCTCCATAGCCTGAAGGTTTCTTGTTGCCTGAAGCTGCGAGTG
Source organism: Miscanthus floridulus (assembly GCF_019320115.1). Classification (NCBI taxonomy): domain Eukaryota; kingdom Viridiplantae; phylum Streptophyta; class Magnoliopsida; order Poales; family Poaceae; genus Miscanthus; species Miscanthus floridulus. The sequence goes on along the minus strand of NC_089587.1, from coordinate 68,508,735 downwards.
ATAGAGAGCAAAGCTCCAAATCTCTCCTGTTTTATACTTGCGAACACAAGGTTGGTATGTGCCCTCGTGGTTCGGATTCGTGATTGTCAATGTGATTCGTGTCTTGGGTTGAGTTTGCGAACAAACCATGGCGTGAAGTTGAGTTGTACGACATGTCTCTTCTTGTGGTACGCAGATGTGGAGCTCAGAGGCGGTGGTCGATGGCGAGGTAAAGGTCAAGTAGGGACGTGTTGTGCCGATGGACCGGGAGCGGTGAAGGACGGACGTGAGGCTTGGACTGAGAGACCAGGAGGCCGGGTGACCACCCGCAGTGGCTGACATCTGGAGACATCGACAAGCGCAAGTGTATATGGATGAGTGACTGTGTTGACCGAGTCAAGATGCGGACGTGCAAGTCGAGCGGAGGCTCTGGATGACTTGGCGTCTGGGCGATCGAGGACGGAGGTGACACGCGTTGAGTGGCGGGGGTCGTGTATGGAGTACGCTACTTGCGGCGGTTTAGTGGGTTGAGCCTCATAACCACCAGGTGACGGTTTCGCGGGTTTGGCATTAAAACCCGGGTGGAGGTTCCGAGCAGGAACGGGGCGGCACGTGGCGGAATCACAGAGGTTGCGTCGAGGCGAAGCAAATCTGTGCAGGAAGCGTGACCGTCCGATCGACAAAAATCGGGTTGGATCATAATGCCCTCAGGCTAGGTGGTTCGCCCTAAAATATTTAGAGGCATTAGTGAAATTATGTAATAGACCTATAATAAGATAGGGTTACCTCCACTCAGTCTTACCTCTTGATTGCTTCTGATTTCCCCCTTCTAGGGTTTATTCTTGAGGTCCGCAGAAACAAATTCATCTGTGTAAACTAAGATCTTGTGTTGTGAATGGAGGCCTGAATCCTCCAGTTATCCTCTGGGATTCATAAACTGAAACTGTGATTTTCGTTCACTGTGTTCCTATTTTTCTCCTTTTTCGTCCTTGGCTACGACCTCTGAATTTCGTAGAGTTTGGGTTACTCCCAGACAATGATTTCTTGGGAATAGGTTCGTGCCTTGTTGAATTTCATTTGTGTAAATTTTGGGAACTTTTCGTGGCGTTTTGGATCGGATTTTGTTTCTTTCTGAGAACGCCTTTTTTCTGTTCGTGCTAGATGTCGAGCTCTGTTCTTCGTTGATCGGCTTTCTGCTTAACCGGTGATCACCTGCTGCTGCACTAGTTGTCAGGATGGTGGTCCCCTGTGGCTTTGCGTGTGATGTGCAGCACCATCACCTGCATGTTTCTCTGTTTGCCTGATCGATCTCTCCATCTCTCTGTTCATTCGTTTTCTGCTGCGTTCGTTCTTGAGGGCCAAATTTTTCAAGATTTCCCGTCACATCGAATCTTTAGACGCATGCATAAAATATTAAATATAAATAAAAAATAAAACTAATTACACAGTTTAGACGAAATCTACGAGATAAATCTTTTAAGCCTAATTAGACTATGATTAGACACTAATTATTAAATAACAACGAAAATGCTACAGTAGCGTTTTGCCAAAAATTTTGACATCCAAACTGGCCCTGAGTCGCAGAGCTCTGGATGGAGAAACGGTCAGGCCTCCTGCTCCCGTTTCAGGAACGCAGCGCAGCGACAAGCCGCACCGAGCAGGTACAGGTCCCGTGCGCCTCCAGGCTCCAGCGCTGAGCGCTCTTGCTCACGGTGAGCAGCCCCACCGCCGGCGTTCTCTTTTTCTCACGTTTCTGTTTCGGTTGGGCACCGGAGGGTGCGGTGTACACCGTCGGGTCTCCGGGCGGTGCACCGTCCGCTGGAGGCGGTGGCGTGTCCGGTGCCAGCTTCCGTATCTCTATTTTCTGTGAGAATTGCCGGTTCCAGCTGCTCGATTTTCCGGCCTGAGTTTCCAGCCCTAGTGTTTTGCCTGCGGTTTGCGCGTTTGGTCTCCAAATCGAGTTCCGATTTTTGCGTTAGCTTTCTACCGTTCCGAGGCATCTGTCTAATTACTATTGTTCCCGTTGGCTTGGGTATTTTAGATTTGGAAACCCATTTTTTCTCAATAGGAGTTGGGCATCCTATTTTCCGTTCCTCAATTCGGTGTGTACTCGCTCGGATTGCTTTGTGATGTCCTGCTGTGTTCCTAAAAAAATATCCACTTGCTCTTTTGGGTCGTGGACATCGCGATATTTGCTTCGCGTGTTTGGCGGCGATTTTGGGACAACAGCCTAAAATTTCACGAGAAAATTTACGGCTCCCATTCAACCCCCTCTAATCGTCATTTTCGGTCCTTCAATACTTAAAGGACGGAGTGTAAAAGTCTCACTTGGAGAAACACTGCAAGTGCATGGGCCGTTCCAACCTCGTCTGTTACGCCCGTGTTAAATTGTCATCCGGTATGCCAAACCTCAAGACTCTTTCCATCAGCTCACATTATGAGGTGGCCCCGTTTGGCTGGCAGAATTTTTGCTGAAACTGGCTGAAAACACTGTTCTGGCTGAATTGTTGTGAGAGAGAAACTGGCTGAAAAACACTGTTCTGACTGAATTGTTGTGAGAGAAAAACACTGTTCCGCTGAAAAAAGAAGCCGAACAAACCAAATATGGGGTAAGCCGAACAGGGCAACGGATTTCCTAAAACATTAGTTTTTGGAGACTAGGGGATGTATATAATATTACTATAGTCATACATTTTTTTTTTGTATATCTAATCTGAAACATCTTTTCCTCGCAGAGGGTTAATACACCAATGCTTCGTACCAAATTCCTATTCCTCAAGCGGCTGTCTATTTATCTGAGATTGACCTCTTGCCCATCCTATGACTATTTTTCTCTGGTTTCTTTCCTTGACGCTTCTCCCTCCTTGGAGACTTGGTTGTTGGATGTAAGACGTTGTTCATTCCATCCTTCAAAATATTTAGTAACTGCTGGATCCATTTTCACTCTATTTTATTTATGATGTCTTTTCCACCCCACACAGCTAGCTGAGGAAATTATGCAGCATGAATCAATTTTTGGAAGAGGCTTCTCGCAGTTGAGGCAGATGCCTGAACAGCACCATGGCCGCCTTAAGACTGTGAGGTTCAAAGGCTTCAACTCAGCCAAGAGCTTGGTTGAGCTAACATGTTAGGCCTTGTTTAGTTGGATGAAGTTTGAGATTTTGGCTACTGTAGCACTTTCGTTTTTATTTGGCAATTAGTATTCAATCATGGACTAATTAGGCTCAAAACGTTCGTCTCGCGATTTCCAACCAAACTGTGTAATTAGTTTTTTTTCGTCTACATTTAATGCTCCATGCACGTATCACAAGATTCGATGTAATGGCTACTGTAGCACTTTTTGAAAAAACTTTTTAGAACTAAACAAGGCCTTATATTGTCAGGAAAGCGAAGTCACTTGGCCGGCTCACACCGGATACCACTTATGGTGATCCTAAGTGTGATATAGCACAATGTCGAGTGGCAGGTGCACTCCCATGAGTACAGATTTTCTCATCGAAGCGCGTAGAGGGGTTGCGGCAATTAGAACATACATTGAAGATAAAGTCCCGTCTACTGATAGGCTGACGGTGGTTGAGCACTGTACTCGGTGCCATGCTGACAACTTATCTGAATAGGTCAGATTAGATTTGGCTGAAGCTTGCTTTTTTTTTTCTTGGATTGGGTTGCAAGGACTGTTCAATGTTTATCACAGAATCAGAGCAGGTGTGTAATATTTGTAGGCATGGATAGACCATGCTTTGTATCTTGTCTTACTGGACCCGCACCCCTTCAATTCAGATCAGTGTCGCTTTTCTTTGGTATATCTATCACATACGTGGATTTTTGGTTGTGGATGGAAATGAGCTGGATTCGTTTGTGGTGATGTACGTTCTCAATCTCTCTTTTTCTTTTTGAAAACGGCAGCTAGCCCGGGCGTCCGCATGTCTGCGTCCGTCCAGACACCCGCGGCTGCTCCGTCCTGTCCGCTTTAGATTCGCTGCCCACGCTGTTCGGTTGACTCGCCCCCATCTCTTCCCCACCGGCGCGGCGCCCGTCTTTCTAGTCCGCCCGGAAGACTCGCCCCGCCTCTTCCACAACAGCACCGTGCGGCCTGTGCCTCCTCCCCACACTGCCGCTGACGACCTGCGCCTCTTCCACGCGTCGGTGGCCGCGGCTTGGCCCTGCCCGCCCTCATGGGCACCAACACCGGCGGTCTGCGCTTGCAACATGAAACACTCGAATGCAACATACATTTAAAACAGATAAAACATTTGGGACATACGCTTTGCAACATGTGTGTGAAACATATGCAACATCTAGATAAAACAATTGCAACATGAAAAAACATTTACTGCAACATAAGACTGAAACAACTGAAATATTTGAAACATGCTGTTGCAACATATGTGTGAAAACATATGCATCATCTAGATAAAAAACGATTGCAACATACGTATGGAAACAGATGAAATATTTTGAACAAACGCTTGCAACATGCTTCTGAAATACTTGCAACATATGCAACATTCCCTAATCTACTTTTGCAACATCCATAAGAAACAATTGCAACATACCTTTGAAACCACTGAAACACCAAAAACATACATTTACAACATAGGGGAGGGGAAGCCTGGGCTGATCGATTCCAACCATTGGGGTCGGAGCCGGCGGCGAGCAGCGGCGCACGAGCACCCGCCACTAGCGCCACCAGTACCGGGCTTGCCTCTGCGACGTAGGGTATGGGGGCGAGGAGCTGAGCGCCATGGCTGCCGGGGTAGGGGGAGCTCTGTCACCGGGGTGAGAGAGGGCGCCGCCGGGGGTGGGGAGGGCGCCGCGCCGGGGAAGAGGAGAGTCGCCTACTCCCTTGCAACACGGTCGCGCCACCTCCATGGATCTTGCCGGAGGCAAGTGCATCTCGCTCCTGCTCCATGGATCTCGCCAGGGGCAGGGGAGAGGGCCGCGATCTACGGGCGTTGGGGGGGGGGTTCCTGGTGGGAAAGGACGCCTGGCGTTGTTGCGCTGCGGCAGGGGATGAGGAGCGCGGAAGGGGTAAGGGCGGGAGCGGAGCGACGCGTGCGGGGGTTGATTTTGTTTTTTTAGGCGAGCAGCGCATGCGGTAGTGAGTGGAGCAAGGCGTCCGGCCTTCCGGACGTCTTAATGGTAGCATTACCGTAAGCGAGAAAAGAACTAGAAATACTCTTATACATGTTTCTCTATTATCTACACATGCCATTATTAAACAGCTATCCTCCACAGCCCGTTAGGTAAAAGCTAATAAAAATACACATATACCGTATTTCTCTACTCATGCATGCCATTATTAGAGTAAGTCAAGCCAGCCATCTCATGCACTTAAGTATTTAAAGTTGACTTAGAAAATATTCATAGTTGCAATTTATTTATTTATTTTGTGTCAAACATAGTCGAAAATGAAAAATATATAGCTCAACAAATGTTTAAAAATAAAGATAAAAAAGCTTGTTAATCAGAAGGGTTCGAAGCATTGCGAGGTATGGCTCCAGGATTGCCACCACACCCACAGGTTTGCGAACCAGCATGCACATCAATAATTCAATACTGTTCGCTTGGCTGAAAAGTCAGGCTGAAAATACTATTCGTTAATTTGTTGTGAGAGAAAAACACCGTATTATGACTGATAAATTCAAGCGAACAGGGCCATCATGTGAACTTTTAAGAACTTTTTTACTATGGTTGAGGAGGCGTCAGGAAGCGTTAGCTGTGTCTATGATTGGTGGGCCCATAAGAGGGAAGGCGTTGAGAGGCGTCAATGAGGGAGGCGTCGGGAGGCGTTAGATATGTCTATGGTCGGTGGGCCCATATGCGCCGTAACGTCTCCCAACGCCTCCAAAGTTGAGAGGACTAGGACTTTAAATAAAAGAGTGATAATTTCTTTTTCGTAGTTTTTTTTTAATCAAGGGTAAAACGGTAAATTTATAAATATAAAAATAATGTTGTGAGTAGTATAGTTGGGACGTATGATTGAAGTACTATAGATGAATATTTGCTTTTAAAAAAAAGATGATTTTTTTTTTGTCTCTTTAGGGTTCATTCGCCGCCGCCGTCCGCCATCCATCTCGACACGCTGCGCCGCTCCGGCATCGTCTCCGGCGAGATCCGGGCCCGACCCCTCCTCACCAGCCCTCAGCTCCCCAACTCGCCCCATCCTATCTTTCTCTCGGTCTCCCGAGAGGCGACAGCGCCCCCCGAGCGGCGCACCGGCCGCCCCCTCCCCCTCCGTTCCTGTCACCGGTGAGTCCGCACTGGCGGCCCCCTCCCCCTCCGTTCATGGCGCCGGTGAGTCCGCACCGGCGGCCCCCTCCCCCCGTTCCCCTCGCGGGTGAGTCTCCACAGTCTCTTCTCTTCCCTTCCATCTCTCTCCCCATCTCTCTCGATGCGGCAGGGCGGCGGCACGGGCGAGTCTCCGCCCGCCGCTGACTCCAATCTGAGCTTGGCTTCAAGCTCAGTCCCATGTGTCCACATGTAGTTCAGAATTCAGATATGATACTGACACATGCATGTCACCAACACACCCTGCCCAATCATCAGCGTTGTCGCCGCCGACCCGCCGCAGACTCCAATCTGACCTTCGCTTCGAGGTCAGTCCCATGTCTCCACGTGTAGTTGAAGCCAACGAGCAGCTCCGTCACGGCGGCCTCCGTCTTCCTCTGGTCCGCGAAGTGGAGCGTCTGCAGCAGCAGCACGGCGACGCGAACGCGAAAGCTGGGTGGCCATCACCCTGTTCATGCTTTAGGACGACGGTGCCAAACCCACACCCAGGTATCCTGCTACTACTTGATTATAAGTTGAATTTTTTTGTTACATATAATGCCACTGTTCTTGTGAAGATTCTGCAATCACTGTGTACCTCCATGTTGGTTTTCTTCAGTGACATGGAAAGCTTAATGCAGTGTCTAACCCTATGTCATCATAAATTAGTTAGTGCCTTGGTTTGCTTCCTGGTTCTAAATGTCCACAGCTATATGAAAACTGAACCACAATCTATTGTCAACTGTATGCCCAAAAAGCTTAAGCATTGATCTAGTGTAGAAAAAAACTGTAAATTGATACTTGTCAGTGTCAGGTAAAGCTGTGCTATTATTGCTATAGATTTGAAATTAGTCTGTTAATGCTAGCCGTTAATATCTTGGAGGAAAAGGCATCAGCTCATACCTGATCATAAGAAAGAATATCATTTTAAAAGAAACTAACCTGTTAATGGTTTGAACCTGAAAGATGTTCGACCTCTGACAAGGACATATGGACAAGTGACTAAGGAAAAAAACTATTAGTGCTTCAGAAAAGCTCCATATAATTTGCAGAGAAAAGTGTATTAGGTTGTAATGCCTATGGTACCACTGTTATGCAACATCCTCATTGTTTCATTGCAGGTAGAAGTCCTATGGCTTTAGGTCTGTGGACATCTTGATAACTAATTATTGTTTCCCCTTGGGAACAGCTTGGACTGTCAGCCAAATCCAATGGGACTCGCATTTCATATTAGCACATATGAACTTGTAGTTGTGCCCTGTGCTCCTGTTTATCAATCTATTACATCACCAGAGCCTTGTTCTACCACAGCATAATCTCTCTTGGAATGCTAGTATCCCTCGTACTATAATGTCGTAAGGCACACCATAAATTTATATACATTTTGTTCTTTTTTTTCAGCTGAAAAATTTGGAGTAGCTGATCTCCTTCCATTTTTCAATCAGAATATGGAGGAGAATAAGCAGAATGAATCATTTCAACATATGGAAAGCAATGACTTTACAGTGGGTGTATTGGGTGTCCCAACTCATTTCCAAAATGATGGATCAGCCCTATGTTTCTGTATATGTTTCAGGTTATATCAACTATGATGAGGGAGCAACAACTGACTATACTTAGCATGGAGGTTTCTATTCTGTTCTCAATAAATATACTGCCTTTTCTTCATTCATTGATGGATCCAGTGGGATAGTTTATTCACTGCAGACCAACCAACAAGAATTCTATTTGTTATCACACATGAAAATTTGACTTGCTAATGACTAAAGGATATTTTCGTGTCGTTAGGGTTCATTCGCCGCTGTCTCCGGCAGTTAGGGTTCATTAGCCGTTGTCTCCGTCTGTGTGCCGCCGTCGTTGTCATCAGCCGTTGTTCAGGGTCGGGTCGGAGGATGTGGCGTCAGGAGGGGGTGGGGGAGGAGGGAGAGGAGGGAGGCGTTATCAATGTCATCAGTTTCAATTAGCAATATGCATTTTCTTTTGACAAATATACTGTTGTTCTCTTATCACTGGGTTGTACTGAAATGCTCACTCTTGATATGTAACTGCTTTCATTTGAAGGCACAAGCTCTTGGCAGCAGTAATTTGAAAGAAGAACCAAGAGTATGGTAGGCCACTTCTAGACAGGGCAGCAGCTCAATTTTCAGCAATAGTTTCATCATAATATCTGAAGAGCCATGTGCTTGGGAATCTGCAAGGAGAAGCATATGTGAAAGAACGATCCGGCGTTTCTGATGTCTAAAAGCTATAGAAACTAACACCTGTACTTGTTTGCAGAAAATGATATTGGTTCTAGGAAGCAGTTCACAAGGTGGGCACCCTACACCCTCTGCTCCACCTTTACGAGATGACATGCCCTGGGCTTTGGTACCATCAGGAGTTCAACCAGACCATGAGAGCCTACATTTCATTGAGGAGAAGATCAGGGACCTCGAGAACATCAGGGATGAGCTGAAGATCAAGAAACTACAAAACGAGCTGATTGTAGCCAAGAGTGAGCTCAAACAGTCAATGAGAGTGATCAATGGCAGTAATAACATTTTGCTGGATAGTGCTTTGAATCAGCTCAAAGCATACAAGAACCTAGAGGCACTTAGTCAGTAAAGTTATGCCAGCAATTCTAGGGCTTGTAAGGGTCTTGCTATAGTTGCTGCCGCAGCACCATGTTTTGTGAAGGTGCTCTGTAATTTAACTGTGGTTTGCTACTAAGTAAAAGTTATTAGTTATTGGGTCTTTTGTATCTATCAAACCTGTGCACCCTTTTTGACTACCAAAACACCATTAGGTGTCAATTTCCTTCCCAATAGGGCAGTTATCCTGCATGACCTTTTGGTGAATTACTGGATCATTTCCTCCTTTTTCTGATATCTGTAAGTGGTCTGAGAGTTAGATGATATCTAAGTGGCAGATTACACAGAAGTTTCAGCAATGGAAAAGGAAAGTGCAGATATATAATCATTTTTTTATTTTAAAATAAATGGGGGCAAAAAAATTGTTGCCACGGGCCAAAGAGATGAAACGATTGCCGGCTGGCCTCTATCGGCTGGCCTCTATCTTCTGCGGTAACCATTGCCGGCGAGATGAAACAATAAAAAAGAGATGAGAAAGTAGAGAGAGGATGCGGTTTGTGAAGGATGCTGTAGGGTTGCTGCGATCAGGAATGAGCAACTACGATCCTACAGGAAAGAGCAACTGCTAAGCCTCGTGGCCCATGTAAGCCCGCAAGGGGAGACAGGAGGCCCAAGACGAGCGGCCCATGAGCGTCGTGCATGTGGTGGTGGCCGAGCCCGCCGCCGCGTCAATGCGGTGCCTGGCGAGTCGTCATCGATCACTGGCATTTCTGAACCGAGCCCGCCGCTGTGTCAACGCGTCATTTTTTTTTTCTTTAGCACTAACAAGGAGTAGTAGTTTGTTGCCACCGCTGGTCGTTGCTGGAGCTTACATCACCGATGCATGGTCTGGAGGACAACGCTTCGCTGCTTTCGTCACCTTTTCATGGGTCTCGAGCATTCGGAGCTTGGGTGAAGCGGATCTTGAATGCATCAACGGCAAGGGAGAATAGCTCAATGGCATCGGATGGCTGGTAGACGACGCGAGCGATTCACAACGATTCTCCACGTTCTGCGTTGCTCGCAGCTTCATGATACGTGATCGACGCTGACCGTCTAGCTAACATGGTAGGAAGTGAACCGATCACTCTCATGCCTCGCCAGAGTGATGAACCACTAGCCGTAACATGATAGGAATTAACCCACCACTCTCGGCTAGCACGATAACTCTCATGCTTTGTCTGAGTGGACTCCTAATCTTGCACGATAGCTACTCAACCTACAGTCTCCGAGGCTAGTCCGGTTGGACCAATAGCCCCAACCTGAAAGGAAGCGAACCGATCACTCTTATATGTACTCCAAGTGTACTAATAGACCTAACATGATATGAAGTGAACCGGTCATTCTCATCTCTTGCCAGACTGATGAACCACTAGGCATAACATGATAGGAACTAACCCGGCACTCTCATGTGTGGTCCGAGTGGACCAATAGGCTAGCACGATAAGAAAACACATGCGATCACTCTCATGCTTTGTCTGAGTGGACTCCTAATCTTGCACGATACCAACTCAACCTACAATCTCCGAGGCTAGTCCGAGTGGACCAATAGCCCCAACCTGAAAGGAAGCGAACCGATAATTCTTACATGTACTCCAAGTGTACTAATAGACCTAACATGATATGAAGTGAACCGGTCATATTCTCATCTCTTGCCAGACTGATGAACCACTAGGCATAACATGATAAGAACTAACCCACCACTCTCATGTGTGGTCCGAGTGGACCAATAGGCTAGCACGATAAGAAAACACATGCGATCACTCTCATGCTTTGTCTGAGTGGACTCCTAATCTTGCATGATAGCAACTCAACCTACACTCTCCGGGGCTAGTCCGAGTGGACCGAACCGATCACTCTTAGCATTTGAAGGGTGAAAAATAAATACAATAAAAAGAATTTGGATATGAATTTGGATAGCCTCCCTAGCGGCAGATAATAAAAAAAATAAATTTTAAAATAAATGGTGGCAAAAAAATTTGCTGCCTCGGGCTAGCACCAGCTAGGTCGGGCTCGACCGCGGAGGGAGCCCAACCAGGCCGCGCCAGCCCGATTGGCCCAGGTGACGATTGAGATAGGTAGTGTATAGTTTAGAAGTTCAATATACGATACTTCTCCTGTTCTTTTAAGCTACGTTCTTAGCTGCTGAGCGAGCGAGGTGGGACTAAACCGGGTGCAGATGGCTGACTGCCGTATTCACATGGCTTTGTTGGGCCATGACCTCGTGATGGGTAGGCCCAGCCGCCGCCCGCTCCCCCTCCTCGCTTCATCGCGTGCGCGCAGGCCGCTAGGCCCAGCAACCGCGGTCGAGCGACCGCGCCCCCCGACGCGGTCCCTTCTTCCCCGCTACGCCGCATCGATCGGGTGAATCCACCGCCGCCCGATTCCATCGCACGCGCCCCCCGAGGTTCCCCGCGCCCGTGCATATAAAGAGTAGGGCCAGAGCACCGCGCCGCCCCCTTTGAACCCTACAGGAGCCGCCCCGAGCCCTAGCCCTAGCCCGCGCACCGCTAAAGCCGCCGCCCGGAGCTCTACCCGCCGCCGCGGCTGATCTCCGCCTTCACCGCGTCACCGGCATCTATAACCCTCCACGACCTTCGCAGCGAGGTGAGGAATTTGTCGGTGCCATTCGTGTATTTCTTATATAGGTATTGTTGGTTTGGTTGATGGAAATCGATAAGGTTTTCAGTTGCAAATGCAGTTGTTCTTCACTGTTGCTTTCAATTTAAGTATTCAGAATTCCATACACTGCAGAGGCAGCAGCAAACCTAAACTCATTTCAGATAAACACATACCATACTGCTCTAATCCAAAGTCTACTTGCAATGGATTTTATAAATAATTTAGAGGTGCCTGGACCGCCGCCCCACTTGCATCCTTACCAACAGAAAATTAGAACTTCCAATGGATTTTTAGTCTACTGGATGTAGTTTTAAAAGGGTTTCAATGTAGCATGCCACTTATTCTTGTTTTTCAATTCCTAGGTGTCATGGATCGTAGCAACAACATGCAACGAGTTCGGAGGTCCCTACAAGAGGGGGAGGAGATGGTTAGCAAACAGAAGGCGGACTGGCACGATATGGATTTAGATATACAGCTTGAACGTGTCCAAGCTGAAATCAGGAGGAGAGAACAACGATGTAAATATGACAACTACATATCACTTCAGCGTGCCGAGCTGGACAAAGCGGTAGAGACTAAGCATTCTGAATTGGCCAAAAGAGTGCGGACAGATCAGATATCCCTGCTGAACAAAGCATTAACTGATCAGCATGCCACCTATGCCCTGAAGATAGAGCAGGAGCGTGATCTCTCAAATGATGCCTTACAAAAGGTAATGTTTAAGTGTGTTCACTGTTCTGCATTATTCTTTTATCTTGGTTAATAGGTAGAGTAGCATTAATCACTATCCATTTTCTTTTTTTCATGTTAATATGTACAATAGCATTTTTCTTTTATCTTGGTTTGGTAGAGTACCTCTCTTTGTTCAGCTTTTGGAAGTTGGATTTTTCTTATTATTAGGTCTGTACCCAAATCTTTATCAATCTTGTAATCTTGTATAATTATTAATACAACACTTGTACAAGCATAACATGATTTCGTACTTTGATGTAGCATACTTTTTAGTCTACTGGATGTAGTTTTAAAAGGGTTTGAATGTAGCATGCCACTTATTCGTGTTTCTTACAAAAGGCCCATGAAGAAAATGATGCCAATATAAAGAACGAGAAACAACGCTATGAGTCGATGATTGAGCAGGCAAGGGCACAATTGGCAACGTTGGAGAATGAGCGCTTAAAGATGAAGACCCTCATTGAGTCCTTCATCCAACGAGAGGAGGTCCGTGCCAACATGAATATAGAGGTAACTACGGTACTCTTTTAATTTATATTATATATATAACCATCTGAATGCCCCACTTGTTTGCACTTTCAGGTAGAAGATATGATATATATACCACGGAGATACATGTTTGTAATAACTAATAACGAGTGTGGCCCGGTATATGATTTTTTCATATTATTTTGGTTACTCGTTGATCTGAAATGTTTCTTATTAGTCTAATCTATACATGCAGCATGTGGTAATGCGCTTTAAGATTCACTCCGTGAAGGAAATTTATTCGGATCTACAGAAGTACTACGACAGTCGAGAAGAATTGGCCGAGTTTGCAATTACAGAGCCAGCCACCGTTGAGTATTACATTCTGTCACAGCATTTGACAGCTTATTTTGGATACAAAGGAGACGCACAGTTGTACTACCTGAATCCTGTTCCTGGGAGTGAGCCATCAACTGCATTGGTAAAGATTGACAGACAAGAAGATGTAGACAAAATGGTGGATGCACATGCTCATGAAAGGACAAAGATTTGTCATCTGTACATAGTGAACGGAGTTGGATTTTATGATGAGGACGGCCGTCCATGGCAGCCTGATGACGAAGGCCATCCATGGCAGCCTTATGAGGAGGACCGTCTATCGGGCAGCGCTGATGAGGAAGCTGAACAAGACGACATGTCTCCTGTGATGAAGAAACGACGCGCTGATGAGGAAGCTGAACAAGACGACATGTCTCATGCGATGAACAAACATGCTTCTTAGCAATTGGATAGTTGGAGTTTGGTCTTTTACTTGGTCACTTGTTCTACTTTTCTGAAAACTGAATGCACTTGTTCTTGGTCTTTTATTTGGACACTTGGTCTATTAGTGTTGCAAGCTGCTACTTTTCTGAAAACCGAATGCATGTTACTGTGATTGTGCAAGCCGATATTTGGACACTTGGTCTATTAGTACAGTAACACCAGCTTGTCTATTTTTTCTGAATTGACTTTTTGTCGCTGAATTGACTTTTTGTTGCTTAGAACGCTGAGATAGCTGAAGCTGTCATTGGAGCTCTCAAAGGGGAGCTTGCAGCTTCTGCAGTCAACGCACCAATGGTTCCTGGTGAGGTATGAATCTTTCGTTATCTGCTTACCCCCAACTCATTCCTCCTGACATTTAATATGCTACATCTATTCGGTTCATGCAGGTGTTGTCAGAGCTTGCACCTTTTATTGTGCTTGCAGGTGGATGTGAGCTTGGAAGGAAGCCTGATCCTTTGCAGGCAGGTTGATCAACCAGGTATGATTGGGTCAGTGGGAAGTGTCTTGGGTGAAGAGAACGTCAATGTCAGTTTCATGAGTGTTGGAAGAATTGCTCCTCGCAAGCATGCTGTCATGGCAATTGGTGTTGATGAGGAACCAAGCAAGGGCACACTGACAAAGATCGGGGAGATTCCAGCAATTGAAGAGTTTGTCTTCCTCAAGGTCTAGGCGCAAAGCGCAAATGTATGTTTGAAGTTGCAAGCATGGTATGCAATTTTGATGTAGCTAGCAATTTAGAGGACGGATGGTTCTCCTTGAAATAAGCTTTTAGGAGTATTTTTGTAGTGGTGCTCTTGAATTTGGTGCAGTATTGATGCCTCCTTTTGAACGGGGTGGTTATTAATAACTCATTGGCTGTTTTATTACTTGGCTCATTGGGACAATACTCTGTTTGCTTGGTTGCATGCAGTCTTTATAAGACGGAGTTTGAAAGCGAGGATTGTAATTTGTACCTGGCGTGTTTTTCAGTTATAATGTTTCGCAGGTCACAAAATTTCTTTATACACGTACTAAAATATTTATCCGGCATATGTTTGGGTTTGAATTCAAACATGCTGCCCCTTTCAATGCTGGACCTGCAATGCTGCCCGGCCCTTTGCTCCTGCACCTGCGGATGTGGAACTTATCTGAATCATCTTAATTCTGCACGTGGCTCTTAGTATCGAGTGAGTTGACCATATCATCACTAATCTTCAACCTTAGCTGAAAATTGGTTGAAGCCATAGATTCGGTACCGAATTCAAATCGGAAACAGTAGTACACGCACACGACACATGCATAGGCATAAGCAGTCTGCTCTGCTGCACTCTAGTTTAGATGATCGAGGTCGTGTTTGAAAGGCAGTGGTAATGGTACTCTACAGGGCCTGCTGCACTCTTGTTTAGATGATCGAGGTCGTGTGATCAGCTGCACTTATTCGACAGGCGGCAGCTGCATGCATACAGTGGTAATCAACAGAACCTTTTAGTTTGGATTTCTGCATCAACAGCTGCAGGCACAGCTAGATAAGTGCAGCCGATTACAGCAATGGATTTCACCGAAAGCAGCACGATTGTCATGAAGGCTCAATAGAATTCCGGCACCCGGGACGAGGCCGAATTTTTTCCATGGCCATTCTCTTGGGATACAGAACTGAAAACTTTATGACAAGGAACACTGGAAAAAGGAAACAAGCCTGTCCTGTTACACGGAAAGACTTAAGTACTTCACACACGACTGACCCATACAAATGCACAGAAACACAAAAGCAGCCGCATGACCACCATACAAACGACTCATCAAGAAGACTTCAATAAATTGAAGAGACCACCATACAAACGACTCAAAAAGTTCTCTGAACTACTGAAACCACAAGAAAATTTATTTAAATTAAACTAGGCACTTCTAAGGCTTCTAAGTCTTGGCAAAGTTGGCATCGACCTCCTTTTTGAGGTCCACAATCTGACTAGACATGGCGACCTGCTTCTTTTGGAGGTCGTCGATCTGCCTAGCCATGGCTTCAGCATTCTCTTGGAGCTTCTTGATCTGCAGTTCCTGAATGTACCGGCTCGGCGATAACTGTGGCGATAACTGTGAAAGATAAAGTTCATTAATTAAATGTTTTTGACTTGTAGGGGATCTAATAATCCCCCTCAACTCCCAATCCACATGGATTTGAAGTAAAACGAACAGGCCCTAAGGAACAAACGTGCAATAAGATACCTTGTAGCTTGACTCACCGTCGGTGCCCGTATCCGAGGACAGACATCCGTTCACGCAGGTGCGCCACTCTGGGTTCAAGCAGTTGCAGCACATGTTGACGCTCCCCGGGGACAGACACGGAGCCTGTCCGTTCCTGCAGTTTCGGCATGACTTGACGCCCCTGACGATCTTAGAGTGATTGGATACCTTCTTCGCGGACGAGGACGGCTTCACGGTGGCTTTTCCTGGCTTTCTCATCTCGGCGGCGGTGGCGGTGAAGGACGACGAGGAGAGATAATGCGTAGGGGAGGAGGTTGCTATGATCAGGAAACAGCGATGGATTCTATATTTATGGAGGCGCCACGATCTCCATATGGGGAGTTTCCAAATGACGAGCACGCCACCGCCAAGCTGAGCGGCCCCTGTAACCCGCGAGAGGAGACTGGAGGCCCAAGCCGAGCGGCCCATGGGCGACGTGCATGTGGTCGTGGCCGAGCCCGAGTGGCGCCTGGCGAGCGTGCGCTCGAGCTAGTGCTTGTGCGCGTTCTAGTGTCCGCCTACGAGCTGTAGAGCTACCGCCGGCATTAGTGGCACGCGAACAGCTGTGGCGGCTCGGACTCGACAGCCACCACCAGTTACTGTGGCATTGGTGGCACGCGAACAGCTGTGGCGTTCTAGTGTCCGCCTACGAGCTAGTGCTAGTGCTTGTTACTGGAGCAGGAGAAATTGGAGAAACGAATTACAAAAGTTTTGTACCCAGTTGTTACTGACGGTGGCTTTGTCATCTCTTCGCTTCCATGCATTTTCCCATTGTTTCAGTTTTCTTCTTTAAGTAGGTTTCAGATTTAAAATAAATGGGGGCAAAAAAATTGTTGCCACGGGACAAAGTGCCAGCCAGCAGCTAGGTCGGGCTCAACCACGGAGGGAGCCTAACCAGGCCGCGGCAGCCCAATTGGCCCAAGTGACAAGAGTGAGAGTATGCATTGTACTTCAGTAGTTCGATGTCTGCAACTTCGCCTGTTCTTTTATGCTGCGTTCTTGGTTGGTCTTTCAGCAAGGTGGGACTAAACCATCCGGCGCCTGCCTATCAACGAAGGCTCTAGCCATTTATTTCATGATGGGCCGAGCATGCAGTCCGTGGACATACAAAACAGAATGGAAGCCCAACACCGGACCGGCCCGGGGAACGAGAGAGAAGCAAAGGTTGTGTGGGGTCTGCGTACCAGTGTGTGTAGAAACTTGTGGACAGGAGAAGAGCTCTTCCCCACCACACCACCCGTTCGGTCACCAGTCTTCCTCCTCTGTCCTCTCCCGCCTCACGTCTCACACCAGTAGAAACGCCAGGCGCCAGCAGTAGCGGACCCGGACCACCACCACGCCGCCAACCCTAGGGTTTACGAGGAAGGAGGAGGAGGGAGCAGCGCAGCGGCAGGCCGATGGTGTCGATGAGCACGACGCCTTACCCGTTGGATCCATCGGTCCCGGCCGTCGCCGGGGGAGGAAAGGAGGAGGAGGAGGGGCGGCTGGCGCGGGAGGGCGCCGCCGCCGCCGCGCCCACGGCCGTGCCTGTGGCCATGCCGTCGGTTGGGAACAAGGAGGATGAGGGGCCCCGGAGGGTGCGCAAGCCGTATACCATCACCAAGTCGCGCGAGAGGTGGACCGACCTCGAGCACGACAAGTTCCTCGAGGCTGCAGCTGTGAGTCGTCCCGTCCCGCTCTCTCTCCCATCCTATTCCTGACCTAAGGGCCTGTTTGGCCTAGTACACCCTAGAGTCTCATCTCTTGGGGGCAATCACTCTTTATCCCACTGTGGAACATGACTGGCAGACATCCTAAATTGTTCGTTATCGTCCCGTAGTTAGATTCTGCCTAGTTGCCTCTATATTTGACCCTACTAAGTTGTTCTGAATGGCAATGTCTTACCCTAAGGATAGCCGTTAGGATTTTAGTCACATGTATCTAATCCATTATTATGGATCCTGGTCGCATACATGGCTTGTCACCTAAACAGATGCTTTAGCAGTTTATGGACATTTCATACTTGTAGAATGCCTCGTGCCACACATCTGGAGTAGCTTTCTTACATATTAATCCTTCTTACATATTAATCCTTTCTTACATCTGGAGCAGCTTTCTTACATATTAATCCTTCTTACATATTAATCCTATCACCTAAACAGATGCTTTCTTACATATTAATCATTTCTTACATCTGGAGCAGCTTTCATACTAAGGTTTTAGGATAGTTACGGTTTTTAGTCTTACTGTTTTAGGTGAGGATATTTACATTTTTTTAAAGGAGATGCATACTGAGTAACTATTGGTTGCTCTGTATACCAGTGACCAAGTGAAGCACCTGCAAGAAAATACCTTTCATCGTATGGCCTTCAACTTAATTTTAGTTACAGTAGATAGGATAGGAATAGTTGCATGAAATCTGGTGTCAGTAGCTAGGTACCATCACTGAAAGTGGCCTCTCTTTGTGTATCCACTATGTGGTTCCTGCTATACAATTATTCCCTCCAAGGGCTACCATTGAATCGCCCTGTGCGTCGCACTCATTTATTCAAAGTTTCGGTGCTCTCCAAAGTGAGAACAGGAGTTTCGACATTCTTTCGCGGTCTTCCTCGTCCTCTTTTCTTACTTTCAGCTGCAGCTGTATTTCCTTCAAAACCTTTCGCTCGCGGTCGTCCCCGTCCTCTTTTCTTATCTTCAGTTCCCGATGTTGTCTTTTCTTTCCCTTCTCCTGATGCTTTATTTGCTTCCCCTCCTTTCCTTCCATTGCTTTCTTTCATGCTAGCCGCAGCGATTGTTGGAGTTCCCATTGATGGCGATAGTGTCTGCACATCGTCTGCATCTTCATTCCGTTCGTTCCCCCCTCGTTCCTCCGGATATTTTGCAAAGTACTCTTCCTTCTAAGTATCATCCACCAAAAAAAATGTTAGATACACCCGACAGTCTGGAACAAGTTGTTGTAACTCAAATATTTTAATATGCAGTAAAAGCACAGACCGTGATAGGTTTTCCATTTGAGGGTAAGTATTCCAGGTTGCGCTCAGAATGGAGCAACCTCGTGCATATTCTTAATCTAAAACTTTTCATTTCCTTCTATACAAGCGAAAGTAGCGCATGTCATGTAATAGTTTTTGTTTCAGTATGTAGCAATTTGGAAGTGACAATAATTCTAAGACTCACCGGTGTGAAATCATGAGCCATTTGTTCTCCGTCCCATGCCAGTATATATTTTATTACATACGCCCCACACGAAATACTGCAACGGAACATAAACATAAGTAATTGGAGTACAACGTTAATACAGCAAAGGAAAAAGAGTACCTGTCGGTTTGTTGCGGTATGTTATCATAGGGAACTATATCCCAGTCGCGCAAGTTAATTGGTTTTACAAATATAACCAAGTCTCTCTTGACTGAATACTCGATGCATGTCTGTATGCCTTCCACCTAGTGGACGGCGAGATACATGTTTAGTTTCATCAACTGGTAGTTGTAGTTACATAGAGGATCTGTACTTACCAATGCCTTCTCTAGGTCTCTGTCTCGCATTCCTGGTATAGAGTTAAGTATCTGTACCTCTATCTTTATAAAATTCAAGACTAGGAGAGCCCAGTGGTTGTTGTTTATATGCATTGGCACAAAAACCTGGGAAAAATAATTGAAAACTATTGAGTGTATGGCTATAATCCAAACTGGCAAGATTTCCAAAATTCATAGTACAACACGAGATAGCAAACAAGCAAAAGTGTCAAAACAAAATCAGTATTACGTACCAAATGCCTTCCTTCACATTTTTCGGCAATTATCTTCCTGAATGTCAAGTGTTCGTCAGGACCCAGATTATTTGTTGCCAACTTATGGGCTTGGAACGTTGTTATATATGATGCCGACTCAGTCTCCACATTGCTGATATGAACAAAGGCATTTATGACCTGCAAAAGGTTGAGTTAGTACATAGTAGGTGTGTGCATGTTTGTACTGACGACATGGATGTGAAATGATATTACCTCATCTACTATAAAGCCCCCTGTAACATTTTGGCGCAGCTGATCTGCTGTAAGAACATGGCCATCTATGTGTACAACCGTAGCGTGGTCGTAACTTGATACTAAGAAGATGGCAGCGTCTGTGTCAATTTGTTTCAAATTGTAATCATTGTCGATAATGGGCTGTCTTGGTTTGATATGTGTAGAGGGGTTGCCGATAATATGCTTCCCTGGTTCATTATCGCCTTGCTGTTGCATGATGTTTTCTGTCGTACCATTTGTTGCAGTGGGTGCTTCGTCATTTATTCTTGCCAATGTCTGTTGGAAACGTTTGCGGTGTGATTCCTGCAATTGGTATTTTTTTGTAAAATTCCAAAGTATCTATTGTAGCACCAGACATGAACTAGTGATAACTGAACTTGTGCAGATGTAATACCTGCAGATGTGAAGATGTAGTCATAGAAGATGGCTGAGCATTTGTAGATATAGGCATAGGTGGCTGAATTTTTGCAGATGTAGGCATAGGTGGCTGAACTTTTGCAGATGTAGGCAAAGGTGGCTGAACTTTTGCACATGTAGGCTTAAGTGGCTGAACATGTGCAGTTGTAGGAGTAGGCTGAATAAGAAGCCGCACTAGCTGTCGGAGTTCCTGTTTTTTGACACATTGTTAGATAATGAAGCATGGATGGGTAGCTAAAATAAGTATTCTCACGCTGGTTACCTTGATTTCCATTTTGATTTGTGCATTTTCAGTTTCAATCTTACTCACCCTGGAAGCTTCCAGTCTCATTTCTTTTTTAAACCTAGCAAACTCCTCATTTTGTGATAGTATTTTAGTACCAAGTTTGTATTCCATCTCAATAGTTTTTTTTTCCACTTGCAGTCCAAGGTGAGTTTCGGTGTCGTTTTTCCATTCTTCAAGGCTTTTCATCTACATAATTAGGATATAATGAATTAGGCACACAGAGCTTGGGCACATAAGTAGAGGCCATACTTACTTTTTGGTTGCTTAGACCCTCCTCGCGTACTGGTGAATTTATCATGTACCCCTCGTGTGCATATTTTGATTGTCGCGCTTGTGACATTGATTCTTCTGTTGGTTCATTTTTTTGATGGCTGGAGTGACAAACACGGGGCAAAATAAGCTGCAAACAATTAAGAAAGTTAGATTGTACGCATGACAACAGCATCATATTGATGCTATGTTTAGAAACTTACAGTTCCTCCATTTATCCCCTTCTTCATAAAAGCCTTCGTTCGAGCATTAGCATTGGTGTCATTCCACATCACCATCCGTGGTTGGATTGTCTGGTCGTACTTGACCCCGTAAGTGCTGTCCTCAATAATGACACGCTCCCAGTACCAACACTGTGAACAAAATGAAGAAAACACGTAAGATAAAAAATAAACACTGTTTATAGGTGTTGGTTGTACCATATAGAACTCACCTGTAGCAGAGCCAAATTGCCCTTTAGGGTGGCTTCTTTTTGTGTGTTGTAAGTATGGCATGAGTTTAATAAATGGGTCAGAGTGAATTGTCCCCAATTAAATTTCCGAATGAGTGATACATGTTCAACAGCTTGTATATAACTATAACTGACATGGGGCTGTGTATTTGGTGCTAGAATGACACCAATTGTGAACAAGACAAATGCTCTTTTGAAGTCATCATCCGGAGTTTTTGAGTCACGAATCATGCTTTCCAGATTCCTTAACTCGAGCTTGTGGTTTGCATCGGCATACCTCTTAAACAATTCATTTTCCACAGTTTTCTCTTCACTGGTCTTTGTTTGCTCTACATATTCGTCTACATCTGCGCCTTCAATTCCCAGTCCCATTATGTCTCTCACATCCTCTGGATAAATAGTAATATCTTGATCACATATTTTGAAACATTGGTTGTTGACTTGGTATGTTTGTGCAACGTCCTTTATCATTATTTTCCTGATACTCATCTTTGGCATACGAAGCAGCCCCCCAAATCCCATATCCTTAACAGCAGCCTTGTGTTCTTCCGATAAACCACGTACGACTTTTTCAAATCTTGTAGGTGAGTGTGTTAAATGAAAAGACGCAGTCTGCAGCAACCAGTTGCTCTTTGATAAGTTGCTAAAAATGTAGAGGCAACTTACACAAAAACTGGAACTGGATATGGAGATTACCTGATCGTTGTTGTCACCTCGCTCTTTTGTAGTACTACCCGTGGTACCATTGGCATCTGCATCAAATTATGTGAATAAGAAATGTTAAAGTTGGTGAGAGAAGTAGTTTTTACTTTGCTGATTAACAATGAATGCTGCAATTGTAATCTGGTGATAGATTGTCACTGATCCTGTGTTTTTATTTTCAGGGATAGCAGCAATGCAACAGCAGCCGAGCAGTAGCATTAGCAGCCAAGGAACAGCAGCCGAGCAGGAGCAGTTTCACTATTATCAGCAGTTGATTTGGTGGTAATTTACTGTAACAAAGCAATACACACCGTGGTGAGATTGCATGTGATTGCATCTTCTGATTTGTAGGACACAAGCGCTTCTGCTGTAAGAGCAAATGCAATTGGTGATTTTAAACTCCAGGGAGATGGTGATGGTCACAACTCAGGGGAAATGGGGGTTTCTGGTCTTGACGAAGAGCCAACTTGACCTGGTTTGGTGTCGAAAGGATCAATCAATGAAGGTAGACGCCTTTCTGATGATGCAATTAAAGGGATGGTAGCATCATCAGGAAAGAAGCATCTATTGCGTACAGAGGTATGTTTTGTGGCTTCTTGAGTTCAAAAGGGAAATGCAAGATTTGGAAGCAGATCACTAAGCATTTTATTACTCAATTTGTTCAGGTTGAATCTATTCTCAAGGATTAGTGGAAAAATGAAGCTAGGTTCTGCATGTTAATTTCTGACTTCCAGAAGAATACGTTAAGTGAACCAGAAAAGAGAAGGGGCTATGAAATGTTTCTGTTGAATAGTCTCCTCGTGGGACCAAATAGATTCCACCCATCACCTAGCTCTAGTCTTGGAGTAAGTATCTCAGTCATCTAGCCGACTGAATTTTGTTCTAGAGTTGACTTAATATTTCGAGTTTGTTGTATATGGTACATGTATGCTGTATCAACAGATAATAAATGTCTATTTACACTGGAATGATTTCATATGTAGCACAATAGTGATTGGTTGGAAAAAAACAGGGCAAACTTACTTGTAATCTTTGCCTCATTTTGAACCCAGTTGGCGATTGCAGTCGGAGTACGAGGCTGTCCTCCATCTGCCGCTGTATCCATAGTGCCAATTCCAGACGATGGATTACTCGGCTGGCCTCTATCTTCTGCCGTACCCATTGCCGGCGAGATGAAACAATAAAAAAGAGATGAGAAAGTAGAGAGAGGATGCGGTTTGTGAAGGATGTTGTAGGGTTGATACGATCAGGAATGAGCAACTGCGAACCTACAGGAAAGAGCAACTGTGATCCTACAATTACGGAGGCCACGTTCTCCAGTGGAGAGTTTCCAAACAAGAGCACCCTACCGCTAAGCCACGTGGCCCATGTAAGGGGAGTCAGGAGGCCCAAGCCGAGCGGCCCATGGGCGGCGTGCATGTGGTGGTGGCCGAGCCCGCCGCCGCATGAACGTGGTGCCTGGCGAGTCCTCATCGATCACCGGCATTTCTGAACCGAGCACGCCGCCGCGTCAACGTGTCATTTTTTTTTTCTTTAGCACTAACAAGGAGTAGTAGTTTGTTGCCACCGCTGGTCGTTGTTAGAGCTACATCCCCGATGCTTGGTCTAGAGGACAACGTTTCGCTGCTTCCGTCACCTTTTCATGGGTCTCGAGCATTACGAACTTGGGTGAAGCGGATCTTGAATGCATCAATGGCAAGGGAGAATAGCTCAATGGCATCGGATGGCTGGTAGACGGCGCGAGCGATTCACAACGATTCTCCGCATTCTGCGTTGCTCGCAGCTTGACATGATATGAAGTGAACCGGTCATTCTCATCTCTTGCCAGAGTGATGAAGCACTAGGCATAACATGATAGGAACTAACCCGCCACTCTCATGTGCCATCCGAGTGGACCAATAGGCTAGCACGATAAGAAAACACAAGCGATCACTCTCATCCTTTGTCTGAGTGGACTCCTAATCTTGCACGATAGCAACTCAACCTACACTCTCCGGGGCTAGTCCGAGTGGACTCATAGGCCCAACCTGAAAGGAAGCGAACCGATCACTCTTACATGTACTCCAAGTGTACTAATAGACCTAACATGATAGGAAGTGAACCGGTCATTCTCATATCTTGCTAGAGTGATGAAGCACTAGGCATAACATGATAGGAACTAACCCGCCACTGTCATGTGTCGTCCGAGTGGACCAATAGGCCAACATGATAGTAATTTGAACCAATGACTGTAGCCACGTGTTTTTAAAAGTGTGATCGCGAGTTTTTCTTTATTTTAAGTTCTAGCTTTTTACTATCAATTAGTAGTTTAACTCAAAAAATTAGCTACATAAAAATTGGATGTGAATGGTGACAGCCTCCCTAGCGGCAGATATAAAAAATATTAAAATAAATGGTGGCAAAAAAAATTTGTTGCCGCAGGCCAGCATCAGCTAGGTAGGGCTCGACCACGGGGAATAAAATCAATTTCTTTTTTTTTTATCAAAAAATTCTGATTTTCTGGGTCTAGTGAATAAATGGATAGAGCCTGGCTCTAATTCTGGTAAAATAAAAAAAAAAAGCAACGAGCTTAACTTCTTAATTGGTTAATTGGAAGGATTCCCCGATCTAATTAGACGTTAAAAATAGATTAGTGCCTAATGCAGGGAAAGGTTAGGTTTTCCTATGAGTGGACCCTTTACTTTTTTTTTCAACCTGAAAGGTAGCGAACCGATCACTCTTACATGTACTCCAAGTGTACTAATAGACCTAACATGATAGGAAGTGAACCGGTCATTCTCATCTCTTGCTAGAGTGATGAAGCACTAGGCATAACATGATAGGAACTAACCCGCCACTATCATGTGTCGTCCGAGTGGACCAATAGGCCAACATGATAGTAATTTGAACCAATGACTGTAGCCACGTGTTTTTAAAAGTGTGATCGCGAGTTTTTCTTTATTTTAAGTTCTAGCTTTTTACTATCAATTAGTAGTTTAACTCAAAAAATTAGCTACATAAAAATTGGATGTGAATGGTGACAGCCTCCCTAGCGGCAGATATAAAAAATATTAAAATAAATGGTGGCAAAAAAAATTTGTTGCCACAGGCCAGCATCAGCTAGGTAGGGCTCGACCACGGGGGGAGCCCAACCAGCCCGCGGCAACCCTTTTCGCCCAAATGAGTAGTGAGAGTAGGCATTGTATAGTTTAGGAGTTCGATCCCTGGTTCTTCTCCAGTTCTTTTATGCTGCGCTCTTAGCTGCTCAGCGAGCGAGGTGGGACTAAACCGGTTGCAGATGGCCGACGGCCGTATTCACGTGGCTTAGTTGGGCCACGACCACGTGATGGGCAGGCCCAGCCGCCGCCCGCTCCCCCTCCTTGATTCATCGCGTGCGCACGCAGGCCGATAGGCCCAGCAACCGCGGCCGGGCGCACGCGTCAGCGACCCGGTCCCTTCCCCACTGCGCCGCATCGACCGGGAATCCACCGCCGCCCGATTCCCGCGCACGCGCCCCCCAAGGTTCCCCGCGCTCGTGCATATGAAGATTAGGCCCAGAGCACCGCGCCGCCCCCTTTGAACCCTACAGGAGCCGCCCCGAGCCCTATCCCTAGCCCGCGCACCGCCATAGCCGCCGCCCGGATCTCTACCCGCCGCCGCCGTTGATCTCCACCTTCACCGCGTCACCGGCGTCTAGAAGCCTCAACGACCTTCGCAGCGAGGTGAGCAATCCGTCGGTGCCATTCATGTCTCTCTTATGTACGAATTGTTGGTTTGGTTGATGGAAATCGACAAGGTTTTCAGTTGCAAATGCATTTGTTCTTAGCCTAGTATGTCTCTAATTTGAAACATGTGAGTTGACATGTTCTTCACTTTTGCTTTCAATTTAAGTATTCAGAATTCCATACACTGCAGAGGCAGGAGCAAACCTAAACTCATTTCAGATAAACACATACCATACTTCAGAGAAAAGAACATTGTATAAATTTTGTCAAAAAAAAATTAATAGGCTATGTTGCTGTACCATACAGATAAAGTACCACCCTGCTCTGCTATGTTGCTTCTTCAGTTCGGCTCCAAAGCAATAATGATGCTATACATATCATACTCATAGATGTATTGATTCTTCAGTTGAGCTGCAACTGTTGGCTACTTGAGGTGTGGGTGCGGACCAATTTTTTATAGCAGCAGCTGCATTAGCAAATACCTACATGTTGAGTGTTACTATGAGATTTCCTTTACCATGAATACTTGTGGTCATATCAAAGGGATTTTTGTTCCCTTTAATTCCAAATTTTATCTTGTATTGGTAGATGGCCACACTTATTGCAACAAAGTCTGATACTCTGGTCCTTGGAGAACGATTAAAAATGTCCGCATATCCTTTACAGCGGCTAAACCCTTTTTTAGCCTAGTGGATAATGTACGAACAGTAGGGCTGTTATTCCGGGTGGTTCCTTGAGCCAGCCCTCAAACCAGCATCCCGGGTTCAATCCCTGGCCTTGGCACTGGAAGGCTCCTCCGTTCGCTTTCATTGTGGAAAAAAAAGATATCTATGAACATGAACGCTGTTGATGCCATAATAATATAGTAATATGTGGGAATGGGAAAGGAAAACAAGTGTTGTCATACTGTAGTCCTGAATATTTGTTGACATTGCCGTACGGATGTTTGCTGCTGCTAGTTATAATTATTTTTCCTGTACTTTGTTTCCTATGTTCAGGCACTTCACCATCAGCGCTACTAGGTAGAGCAACCGAGTGACTTGTATGTGAAAATGTAGCATGAAATCGTGCCTTTACAGAACTATTCCTTCAGACTTTTCTCAAATGTCGCTGATTGATGCAGGAGGAAATGCCGGATCTTGATTCTTTGCTGGAGTACAATGAAATTGTTAGGAAGAAATTTGGTAGTGAAACAGAAGGATATCTGTTTTATAACAAATACGCTAAGGGGAAAGGATTTAGTGTTAGGAAAAGTTATTGTGAGTGGGGCAACGGCCACAATGAGAGGACCCTTCGGAAGTTTGTTTGCAGTTGTGAAGGTTTCCGCGAAGAGAAGGAGCTGAAGAGGGAGATTAAGAAGCGGAAGCCACGGAATATAACTCGTGTTGGTTGCCCGGCTAAATTTGTGATTGCTTGGGATCAGAACACAGGGCAGTGGTATGTGAAGGATTTCATCTATGAACACAACCATCCAATGGTGGAACGAGACCTTGCTTGTCTTCTGCGTTCACATAGAAGAATCAGTGATGAGCAAAAAGCTGATATTGTGGCGATGCAGATTTCTGGGATCCGCAAACACCAGATAATGAATATTATGGAAATGCAGTATGGTGGGTATGATAAGGTTGGATTTGCAACAAGGGACTTGTATAATTTCTGTCATCGTAATAAGGTGGAGACAGTTGCTGCTGGTGATGCTCAAACAGTCATCAGTTACCTGACAGAGTGCAGACGTAGGGATCCTGATTTCTTCTTTGACTACAAGACTGATGGGAAAGGGCACCTGAAAGGACTGCTCTGGTGTGATAGTCAATGTCGCCTTGATTATGCAGCATTTGGTGATGTCATCGTATTTGATAGCACGTACAAAACGAATCGGTACAACCTGCCCCTTGTTCCTTTTGTTGGGGTGAATCACCATGGCAGCACTGTTCTTTTTGCATGTGGAATTCTTTCCCAGGAGACAATTGAGTCATATGTGTGGATTCTTAGGACATTCTCTGATGCCATGGTTCAGAAGCATCCTGTTTCCGTGATCACTGATGGAGACCTTGCTATGCAGAGAGCAATCGGGCTGGTGTGGCCGAATTCATCGCATAGGCTATGCATATGGCATATTGAGCAGAACATTGTGCGTAATCTTCACGATGATGGTGTGAAGGATGATTTCAGGTATTTCCTTTATGATTGTTGCTCCATAGAAGAGATTGAGAGGAAATGGCTAGAATTCTTGGATAAGCATAACGTTACAGATAAGGAGTCCTGGCTGTATCAGATGTATGAGAGGAGGAAAATCTGGTGTGCTGCGTACCATGCTGATAAGTGCTATTTAGGACTGAGGAGCAACCAGCGGAGCGAGAGCCTAAACTCTAGGCTTCAGGTAAATCTAGATCGTAAAATGACATTGTTCGAGCTGGTTGAGCACTTTGACCACTGCCTTTCGCGGCTGCGTAGTAATGAAGCGAATCTGGACTTTGAAGCATCGAATTCTTTGCCATGCTTAGAACCAGATGCTTCAATTATTGAGAAAGAGGCTGCGAAATCGTTCACACCAAGAATTTTTGCCAAGGTGCAGTTCAGCATAAAAGCAGCCAAAAAGTGTTTTGCGAGAGAGATTCTAGATGACTATGATGCGATTAAGTATATTGTTGGCAGGGAGGATAAAGGAGACAGAGAATACCATGTGGAATGTGAGATATGTGTTGATGGAGGCAATCTGAAGGGAATTTCTTGTTCTTGTCTTAAGTTGCAGTCCCTTGGAACCCCCTGCTCACACATCTTCTTTGTATTGGGATATCGCAAAGAACGTGAGCTTCCAGGCTGTTGTGTTTGGAAAAGGTGGACAAGGGGGGCCAAGAGTGCATTTCCTCCTATAAGGAAGAGCACCATGTATGACTATTCCGATAGCCTACAGAGATACCATGAGCTACGCAATATCAGCCACACTGCATCCTTTTTAGCATCTCGTTCACCTGAAGCATATGAGCGGCTGAAACGTGTTCTGCATGAGGAAGCTGCTATGATCCTGCCAAACGGAGGAGAGAACGGAGACAAGAGGTATGCTCCGGTGCTGCCGCAATGCATGGATGTTGATTCTGCAGAGTCCAGAAATGTCTTGGATCCCCTGCATGTTCCTGGCAGAGGGGCCCCGAAGAAAAAGTTGAAGTCAGTTTCAAATAAGAAGAGATCTAAGGTGAAATGTACCCTGTGTAAGGGTGAGGGTCACAATCGGCGAACATGCTCCATGAGAGAAGAGGTAGTTAAGAGTAATGTTCATCAAAGCTAACAACTGCCTGTCTGTGAGGATTGTGTAGTTATGGCTAATGTTACTCTTCATTTGTAGGAAACAAAGCTCCCTGAAGATGTGCTGGATATATGATTTGCCAAGGATCCGCTTGCTGTTGCACAATAGGTACGATTTGTCTATAAATGTATTCGTCAGAAATTGCAAATACATCATGGAATCATGCTGCTTGGTTTGTTCATATCGTCGGCTTTGTGTTCGTGTTGATGTGTTGCTGATCCGGGGCAATCTGACCCTAAAATTATTATCTGTCTAAACTACTTACTGTAATTAGTGCATTATCATTTTGTAGTGTGATTTTGCTTAGTAGGTAAATAAGCAATCTGTACACAATCAGTAGATGTGACCATTCCCTATACTTTGTTTTTCCCAAATGCTAGGAGGCACTGAAGGGCAATCGATTCAGTGAACCAGAAAGACCAAGCTGAAAAGCCTACTCGCTGCCTGCTTCGGTGGTCCTCACTCGGTGATGGGGATTGCTGGAATTGGGGTTGGAAGGACGTTCTGATAGAATTGTTCGAGGGGGGTTCCAGTGTCCATTGGTTGAGGATGGAGGAGAGGGTATTGTCTGAGGCAGGCGCGAGGGGTGAGGACGACTTCAGGAGCTGCTGCGGGGACGAGGAAGAGTGGGAGGACACCGAGGAGTCGTTCACGGCCGGCGTCGCAAAGGGGGAGCTCGACGAGGCCTCGGTGCGCCTCTTCTTCAAGGGCGTGTCGAGTCCCGAGGCGGAGGGGAAGAAGCTGTCTGGGATCGGGGTCGTGATGGAGAGGTCCCCTGGTGTGCCTGTTCTCAAGGTGCAGATGATCAAGGCAGGTTGTTCGCACACATATTGCTATAATTGCCTGACTGGGTATGTTGAAGAGAAGCTGCTGACCTCAAAGCTTCCCATAAGGTGCCCACAATTAAGGTGTAAATATCTTATTTCCGCTAGTGAGTGTAAATCATTCCTTCCAGTTAGCAGCTATGATTCCCTGGAGAGAGCATTTGCAGAAGCTGGCACCTCAGAAATGGAAAGATTTTATTGTCCCTTTCCAAATTGTTCAGTGCTGTTAGACCTTAGTCAGCACTTCTCTAGGGCAAGTTCATCAAGCCAGTCAGAACTCAGTTGTATCGAGTGCCCGGAATGCCATAGAGATATATGTATCAACTGTGGAGTGCCATGGCACATCATGATGGGCTGTGATGAGTACCAGAGCTTGCCTGCTGAGGAAAGAGATGCTGGAGACTTATCTTTGCATCAGCTTGCACAAAACAATAGGTGGAGGCGTTGCCAAAGATGCCGACGTATGATTGAACTAACACAGGGCTGCCTCCATATGACTTGCTGGTATGCTCTGTGTGTATATCTACATCCTCTGATGCATGTACTGTCTAAAGAAAACTAGTCAATTTATGCATAGAAGTGAGCTGTCCTGTTGTCTAAATCTAAAGTATCCAATTCCTGAACTGAGGTAATCCAAATGCTAGTGATTAGTGACCCAGCAGAAAAGATGATTATCTTTTAAAAGTACAGTAAACATTCATGATTTGCTTTGACTACTAATCCAATATTGATAGTTGTCCAAAATCAATGGAAATGTGTTAGGTAGTTATATTGTGTCAGTCCGCCATATTCTCACATCTCTGTGAAAGGTATGGTTGCTTGCATGAAAATGTTCATATTCAGTTCAGATTGTGCAGTTGGTCTCCATAATTCTGGTTCCCAAAAACTACACTGCAATTTGTTGCATGATATAAGAAGCAACAAATCTTGTAGCTGATTGAGTATAGGACCATGTTCATGTTTCTCTACACTAATATTCTGTTTGTATTGGGCATATCGGGATTCAGCCACGGTACTTCTTTTTAAGTAGCGAAGCGTGTTTTGTGTTGCCGTCACACAGATGGCCATTGCCATTAAAACGCATGTACTAAAGATTGTTCATTCATAAATACATGTGCTACTCTTTATCTTGGTGCTAAACGTCACTTGTGCAGGTGTGGGCAATAGTTCTGCTACTCGTGCGGTGCTGACTACGCTAGTGGTGTACAAACATGCCAATGCGTGTTCTGGGACGATGAAGCCATGGAGGCCTCCTCCGCTGAGCGATCCACCCAAGCAGCATCTGAGATCTGGGCATGGGACACATTTGACTGCATGCCGACCGCCGTGGAAGGGTACTCGGAGCAGGAAAGGGCACAGCTGGCGCTCATCCAGAGGTTCCTCGCCGGGGGTTTTAGCCTGGGAGACAACCACAACCCCAACCCCTGCCAGTCGCCGCCGCGCTGCGCCGACTCGTACATCGTCGACACCATGAAGGACCTCCACCAGCTCCCGTGGCTCGAGCGGTTCGTGTCGGTGATCAGCGACACCTACAACGATGACTACATCCAATGAGTGAAGAGAGACAGTTATAGATAGCAGTAAAGAAACGGCACATACTGAGTTCTCCGTTCAGAATAATAATATGTTTCCATGCCTGATATGCTTTCGTCATAAATACACTGGTGTTGTTTCCCCATTGTATGGTAACCTTTGGTGTTAGTGCATCAGCAAAAGAGTTCTCCATTTACAGTCTCGGTTATATGACTGTCTATTTCTTTCAAGTGAGTAATATATATCTTTGAGCTTTCTGAAATCACTCGTTTTGAATCAATCTGCAGCATGAGCAACTGCCTATATGATACCTGTTGTTCATTCACATAAGTGGCATCATTATGTTCTGTTGACGAAGGTTTTATGTTCGTGAATAACATACGATATTTTGGTTTGCTGGGCGCCACAGTTTTCAACGTCAGATAGCTCCGAGCAACTGGTCTATTCGCAAAGATGCATGCAATCTTCAGAAATAAGAAGACAAAATAAAGAAAAGGCTGTGGTGCCTCCATTATCCATACAAACTTTCTAGGATCCAACCAGTTATTGATCAAAATTGATCTCCTGTCCACTCAAACTTAAAGGTGATTTTTCACTACAGTTAGCTTGCATGGCGTGTCAATAGTACAGTACTGCAGTCAAATTGTACTTGAAGCAAAAGAACTACATGGATTAATTAGAATAAGCTGAACTGTTTAGGCTGATTAATCTAGACAGTTTTGCACATTGTATTGACTCCATGCCCTTGATGTGGAGGAGTGACCACAGCAAGCTTGTTCTAGGATAAGAAGGCACTCTCATGAATTGTCTAATGGACATTGCAGCACCTGTTTCTACCATTGTAGTTAGTAGAGCCCAGGCCATATAATGGGCATTCCCTGAGGGCGCTGCCTTTATCAACATTCTAATTAGAAGTAAAATAGACAAAGGACAAGCCACTGCAATTTAGTTTTCAGAAAAAAAATATCAGCTTGCACAATCACAGTAACATGCATTCAGTTTTCAGAAAAGTAGCAGCTTGCAACACTAATAGACCAAGTGTCCAAATAAAAGACCAAGACCAAGTGCATTCAGTTTTCAGAAAAATAAAACAAGTGACCAAGTAAAAGACCAAACTCCAACTATCCAATAGCTAAGAAGCATGTTTGTTCATCGCATGAGACATGTCGTCTTGTTCAGCTTCCTCATCAGCGCGTCGTTTCTTCATCACACGAGACATGTCGTCTTGTTCAGCTTCCTCATCAGCGCTGCCCGATAGATGGTCCTCCTCATAAGGCTGCCATGGATGGCCTTCGTCATCAGGCTGCCATGGACGGCCGTCCTCATCATAAAATCCAACTCCGTTCACTATGTACAGATGCCTTTCTCCTTGACGTAGTTCAGGGCCCACTCTATCGCATCTGTCTCGCCCGCCTCATCTGACTTGACGAATCTGAGATCTGAAAGCGGCTGCCTCAGCCCACTCATGTTCTCCACAACACCTAGGACAGGGACACCAACCTTCTTGCAGAGAGTTGGACTGAGAATGTGCTCTTTCCAACACCTCCCTTTCCAGACAAAACTAATAATTTGTGCTTCACAGTAGCCAACCTCTCAACAATAGCAACCACATCTGCAAAATACAACCAGCCAATAATCAGTTCATTTTCACTTAAATGATATACAAGCAGCAAGTAAATAGTGTCCCTGTATATATAATTCATTCATCCACCTACGGCTAATGGTATAATCACATTGAATTGCATGCAAACAATCCTAGCTCAAGATAAATGGCCACCAGCTACAAAAGTTAAGGCAATCACACATTTAACATGCTGCTTTGCAGTGAAATGTATCAAAAATAAACTACAATGACTAAATCACATTTAGAATTGTTGACGATTGCATTTAGGCAAAGCATTTATTTATAGTGATTGCATTTGGGAAAATCATTTATTTATAGCATTGATGGGTCACACTTGAAAACTTGATGGTGTAGTCTTTAGCATCCACTAAGTACATAATCACATTGAGTTTCCAGCTCAATCTGAAATTCTTCAATCCTCAACATTTACAACAAGCCGATGGATTGTGTACAATGTTCGTAAAGCTTCTCATTACTGAAAATGGAGGTAATCCATTGAAGCAGCTTTAGCAAATAGCTCAACATACTGACACTCAAGTAGCACAAATTGTAAAATATCTCATACTCCATAGAAAACCTCTCAAAGATCATGGAGATCCCAAGGTAGCTAAGAAGTTCATATCAGAAGTAACAGAAAATGACTGATGATATTTTTCCAAAGAATATTCTTTTTCCTGTGGTCTGATCTGCCATTCCTTGCAAGGTAAGGAAAAGGCAGGTTTGAAACAACAGAGCTTACAACCTAGCATAAAAAACCCCCACTTGAAACAAGATCCAAATAAGAAAACCATGCACAATTTTAATCTCACCAAATTCAAGATTCAAAGTTAGAACCTTCAATAACATTAGCTGTAGTGGCCTCTTTATATCCTTTTGGATTAAATGGATGTGGCATCTGGACATCACAACAGATCATAAATGAATTCTTTTACAGGAATGAACAGGCCATAATGAATTGTTTGTAAGGAATTGAACACATAGGTGAATTGTTTTACAGGAATTGCATTTCCCTAAGTCTCCACCACTTTCCTCACTGTGTTTTTATGCTAGCAAACAAAACTTTGAAGAAGTCACAAATTTAATTGCTTCAAGATTTAATTAATCAATTGGATTCGATTGGACGCTGGATGGGCACTTGTCCGGTGAAAATCTTTTATTAGGCAGCTGAAAACGATGGGAGTTGATTCTGAAGTTGTAGATCATTTTGGAATTTTGGAACATAGAGCTAGATAACAGTGAGTTGTAGATCATTTCGTTGTGGTATTCTACCACAAGATACAATTGTGTAAACAAGATTCTGGTAGTTTCTACCCACTCTGGCCACGTTTGGAATACATGAATTTCTTGTCAATTTCTTTGTTGGCATCTAGATAGAGAAAAAGGCAACATGTTCTCATGTATATGCATGCTTCTGATCTACAAAATTTGCAAATGATGGACACCAGCTTTCAGTTAATCTCATACAGATACAGAAGAACAGCTAGTTCGACCAACACAGTCTCAGCAACCCAGGTGCCACGTAAAGGAACATCCAATGCTACAATGCTACAAAAATGCAACGAAACAGAATAGCAGAGCAGCGCAGACCTTGAATGGGAGAAGCGATGCCTCCTGCTGCAAGATCTGGGCGACGTGGGCGCCGACAGCGCCTGCAGCAACGGCAGACGGTGGTGCTTCCTGCTAAGGGGCGCCGGCGCGGAGGGCAGCGTCACAGGGGCAGGGCGTCGGCGTCTGGCAGCGGGGCCGAGGGCACAACGGCCAGCGAGTGAGAGGGCAGGGCCGCCGGCACGACGCAGTGCGAGGGCGGCGGCGGCGGCTACAGCGAGGGAGAGAGCAGGGCGGCGGCTAGGGCGAGCACGCGAGCGAGGTGCGTGCGATTGGGGGAGACCGGCGAGTTCGGCGTGTGGTCTTGGGGGCGAGGGCGGGGGCGGGGGCGGGGATGGGCGCCGGTGCTGTGGGGAGGCGGATGTCGGGCAGGCCGACGACGTTTCCCTTCGCGTTGGTGCGTGGGCGGGCTGGGAGGTGGGCCGGCGGGGGCGGTGAGTTGTCTTTGCGAAATGACCATAATGCCCTTGAACGAATAAAAACAATAAAAATAGCTATTTTTGTTAGGCATCAGAAAGCGTCGACAAGCGTTAGGAAGCATTTTCAACCATCGTAAAAGGGCTCGAACTTTTAATACCAAAGTAATTATTCCAGGCACGTACGGGAAAACGGTAGCACACTTGTTCATAGAACGGATACAATTAGTGTGAAAACAACACTCCAATATATATGTTCCATAAAAATAGCGAGAAATGAAACAAAGCAAAGCACATACATACATTGATACATGTGACAACTAGAGATACACTAGTGTCCTGTGACGGAGCAAGGAATAATGCAAAGGGTTTACCAGTCACAAGTTGCTGGCTACATCTCTGACCAAGTCTTCTCAATTTCAGAAAAGAGGGGCTTGACGGTCTTCCTGAGCCCGAAATCAGTCCCAGCGAAGAGCATGCAGCTTTCAAGTTCAGACATGGTTTTCGAAGCTTCCGAAAGTGAACTCTTAAATCCCTTGTTTCTGAAGATTTCCACATACTGTTCGCACAGCATCACTGATTTAGCAATCTGACCGCAAAGCTTCACAATTCTCAGACAATCTGCTGTTGCATGTCGGTTGTCGTCTATTATGGTCTTGAGCTTTTCCACAAATGCTTCACGTCGTTGCTCCTCACTTCCTGCATTGTTCTCGTTCTGAACGGCAATCTGAATTGCACCATCCAAATCTGCGCTGTCCAGCTTATCACATATGACCTGTGCAAGGGACAAAAACGCTTCTTGCTCCTCTCTTTCTTGATCAGAAATTTCCTCTGTTTCTGTGTGGTCGCCGTCTGTACAAATGATTTGCATTTCTTCATTATTTGTGGATACATAATTTCCCTGGTTCTCCTCGTCTCCTAATGCAGCAGGATTGTTCTCACCCGCTGAAATTTTTCTTTGTTGCGATTTTGTTTTAATTGACATTATTTTTCCAAGGACCTGCAATGACAAAGTTACTTATTAGTTCTCTCTGTTTTTCTTTTATAATGGCTTCTTAGTGCATTAGCATTGTCTGGGTGCCAAGCCCAGAACAGTATTTTTTTTTTTCTTGAAACGAAGTCTCATCTAAAATGAATGGGAATGGAATTCAAATCAATGCGCACATGGTGCTTGTAATTAAATGAGAAGAGAAAAAAAAATTATGTTAACAACTTAACATGCTTCAAAGTATACTTATTATTTTCAGGAAAATTAAAACGGAAGTGTTGTGCTACTGATGTATTTTGATCAGATTAGATTAATATATTTGCACACTAAAAATCTAAAATATACTTGCGCACTCACCTTTGGCAGTATTTCCTTCATAGTACTGTCCACATTACAGTGAGCATACAGGTTCGCCATTATCTCTGCTGCTACTGTTCTCCGTGTGATGTTGTATCCATCAAGTATTCCAGTGAGATGACCAATAATGCCGTCTTGTGTGGTCATGATGAGGGCAGAGTTACTTTCCCTGTTAGCTGACAGGGATACCAGTGTCCTCCCAGCCATGGCGGCACCATCTCCATCAGCAAGGAAGAAGAGCTGCAGCTGCTTTGTGACGAGCACCTTTTTTATTTCCTCGGTGAGGTTGATAGACAAATCCAGTGCCAATTCTGTGAGGATCTCCATGGCTACCAGCTTCAGTTCTTGGTGATGAGCTTCATTGTTGCCCAGTTCAAGAATGCTCTTTAGGTTGCTCAGTGCCTGAACATTATTTGAGAAGATTTCATGGCTTCCGTCTGGAGCGCGGATGAGCTGGTACAACACCTTGAGGCATCTGGTTACAATGTCAGCCCATGCCTTATTTTTGACATCTTCAATTAAGGTCGCTGAGTAGACGGGTGCCGTGATCTTGGGAAGGAGGCCGGGTGTGCTGCATATGATCCTGCGGTTGTCGTCGTTGTTGGACGCCAGCCTCTCGAGGATGGTCAAGCCTTGCTGAACCAGCTGGTTGCTTCTACCTCCTTCCCTCTTGTTCCGATGACGGTGTTCTCTTATCGCCATTCTCTGCTGGTCCATCATCAGTTTCCTGCGCTCCAGCCACTCTGGTCCTATGTCTTCGTCTTGCTGATGCAGGGGCGGGTCATCAGGGACAGGGTCTTGGAACAGGGAGGATATGCACCGCATAGCCCCAGGGTAATTGGATAGATCATCTATGTGGGCAGCAACATCGGCCACGATCGTCGCCGCGAGCTCTCTAATCTCCTTTTTATCTTCTAGGCTGCCGGTCACTGAATGGCATCTACCGCGGCAGAATTGAACACAGGCTTCATCTAGGCGGCGGCGGCTACTGCTGCTTATCATAAGTGAATCTATCAGTCTCTGAATCCTGTGTCTCGAGGGAAGCAGCACCCAGCTCACATCTTCCCCCTTGTTAACGAAGGCGCCGAGTAGCCTTGCACCATACTGGTAGTCCTCCTGGGATTCAGAATCCAGCAACACAGCGCCGTACTTGATCAAGTCCATGCCCTTGATGGATAGAGGATCCTTCCTGCATTTCGCGCTGATATCAGAAATGTACCTGCCGATGGCATCCTCGCCCCACTTCTCTGTCAGCTGCTCCAGTGATTGGAGGCGTCTGACCACATTTGCCTCGTAGATGTACATAGGTAGCAGCAATACCAAGAACATGGCGCCTTGGAAAATAATAAGTGAATAGAATATGTTCAGTGTTGCCATCATGTCTGCCATGCTGTCAGTCCCATCCATGTGATAACCGTGATTCAGCTTCGCTATGCGCCATGACGAGATCCCTGCACAGGCCAATGGCCCGAGCACGTAGAACAGCCAGACGCACCAAAACAGGACCGTCAATGGCCATATCAATGTTATTAGTACTACTAGTAGTGCAGGAATACGAGCGATAAGGAAGTCCCCGGCACTGAATAGTTTCATCCAAAATTCCACGAAATATTGTAGATTGGTCTCCCAGTCCTGTAAAATCCTGCGGGCAACAAGCATGCATAGTCCGTCAGTGTCCTACCCATCTCATGTGCGCCCCTCCCAAAGTCATTAGTGAAAGAGTTTAGTCATTGCAACTTCGCAATATATGCATGTCCCCTTGTTCCTTTTCTCTCCCCCCCCCCTCCCTCATCTTTTTTTTTCTTTGTTAGCTAGTGTTTAGGTGACACTATAGGATTTATTTTATATAAATAAAATATCGTACCAGTTGCCTCGACCTAGATTAGAGGGCCTATTATCTTCTTAAGAAGTTGGCTTGTTTGGATACACCAGCTGGGTTAAGCTATTACAACCCAGCTAAAGCCAGTTAAAATTTAGCTAAGTCTATTAGCTGGAGCATCCAAATATCCTAGCTAACGTTTAGCTGGAAAACTTTTAGTTGACTAAAGTTGTACTTTGAAATTTTAGATAACTAAACTTTAGTTGGGTGCATTCAATCAGGCCCTAAGTTAGGGATACCTAGACGCAGGTAACATTATGGAAGCGACTCAAGTGATTCCACTACCGGACTCAGTGGCTTTGCCGAGTGCCAGGGGCACTCGGCAAAGCCCAATTTGCACTCGGCAAAGGCTTTGCCGAGTGCTGCACTCGGCAAAGGCCACTCGGCAAAGAAATGGGCCGGCAAAGGCGTCTTTGCCGAGTGTTTTTTGTCGGGCACTAGTGCCCGACACTTGGCAAAGTTGGAAACGAAAAAACCCGAAAAAATGGGATTTTTTTTATTGGTGGAGGCCCCCACCGGCCAGCGCCCCGCCCATCTCTAGCATTTTTCTGGCCCATCTCCGGCATTTTTCGCGTAAAATTCGGCTACGAGGCCGGCGGGATTCGAACCGGCGACCTCTCCCTCGCGCGTCCCCTCCTATAACCACTGCACCACACTGCCACCTATGTCGAGATTCCGTTTTGGTTCCCCACATATTATACTAAATCGAGTGTAAATTGCTTGTTTGAGGTCCTAAACGAATTCAAATAAAAAAATTGTAAACTACAAAGTTTCATAACTTTTCGAGATCTACACTTTTTGTTTAGGAAGTTTTTCCATCCGAGGTCGTTTACAAAATTTGAATTTCAAAATTTTGAAATTCAAACGCAGTTTTGCATGACAAGATGATTTCAAATAAAAAAGTTGCCAACTACAATGTTTCATAACTTTTCGAGATCTACCGAGTTTATTTTGGTTGTTTTTCCATCCGAGGTCATTTGAAAAGTTCGAATTTTAAAATTTTGAAATTCAAACACAGTTTTGCATGACAAGATGATTTCAAATCAAAAAGTTGCCAATTACAAAGTTTCATAACTTTTCGAGATCTACAAAGTTTATTTTGGTTGTTTGATCATCTGTTCATCCGACAAGGTCGTTCTAACATTGTTCACAAATCTTATATATCTCTCTTGTAGTTTCATGAACTACAAGAGATATGTTAGATTTGTGAGTAAATTTACTTTCACTTTGTCATATGAAGAAAAGACTAAAACAAACATTGTACATCTTGATGAGTTATACAATTTTGTAGTTGAAAACTTTTTTATTTGAATTAATTTACTGTTTCAAAATGTGCTTTGAAATTTTCTTTGCCTAGTGTAAAAAAAACACTCGGCAAATAGCTTCTTTGCCGAGTGTAAAAAAAACACCCGGCAAAGAGCTTCTTTGCCGAGTGTTTTTTTTTTTTGCCGAGTGTTTTTTTTCCGCACTCGACAAAGAAGCTCTTCGCTGAGTGCCCGAAAAAAAACACTCCGCAATCCACTTGGCACTCGGCAAAGAGCCGGTCTCCGGTAGTGTTCATTCGGCCTCACCAACTCTGGATGTGAATTCTTTTTTCAAAAGTCAACTCTGGATGCAAATGGAGTTGTTCAGGAACCGAGACCGCAAGAACAATCTGGTCGATCAGACAAAAGTGAATGCTCAGCTAACAAAGTGATTAGGAGTAATTCCAAAACAACATGTTTTTTCTTTTGTGTTCTTAGTGTGGCGAATAATTACCGTTGCCCTTCGGTTTGTTCTCTTCTCTCAGTTTTGAAGTTTTTTGGATGGACTCGTCCCTCGTCCCTAATTGGACCAAGTGGTGAAGTTGTAACGTGTGTTTTTTTATTGTTCTCTTGTCGAATAAAAAATATGGTAAATCTCTTGCTGTCTTCTTTTTAAAAAAAAAAAAAAAGCGTTGCAGCACACGCGGCCATACACTTAGTATTAGAAACAAAACGAAACATGCATGTTACTGTAATGTATACAAAACTGTTGTATATAATATGTAGTCTTGTGAATCTTGTATTGGAAATAAATACGTACAACGTACTTAGAGAGAGAAGGGAGAAAAATAGATCGAGGAGATTGCTCACCCGGCTGTCTGTATCACGGCAATTCCCATGATGCAGAAGAAATCCTCCTTCTTCAGCGACTGGACGTAGCCAAGGACAACCGTGGACAGCAAGAGAGCCAGGATGCCTGAGCCCTTCACAGCCAGTGAAACGTACGCCCGAACGTGTGCGTACGTCAGAGCATAGCCGTAGGCCCGAGTGTGGGCGTTCGCCGCCCCAGCGAGGCCGTACGCCGACCGACGAGCCCGAGTCTCAGCCTGACGAGCCATAACGCGGCTGAACGCCGCTCGAAAGACGCCGCGCGTGGTAACAGAAGGCCGCCGCTCCTGCTCGCCGGATCCACCGCCGTTACTCCCCTCTCCTTCGACGACACTATCAGCCGTCATATCTCACTAGCTATTGACTGGAAGCCTAGCGAGCTCGCGCACGCGCTTGGGACTGAAAACTAGAGTACTTGTTGCTTCCTGCTAGAAATATATGGAACGAAGCAGAGTGGCGGAGCGTGGCCCAAACGCAAGGGGGGGCCAAATTGCCTATTCAACAAAGCTACCTCTGTTTTTTAGTGAGAGCAATTTCAACAAAGTTTCCTCTGTTTTTTTCTTTTTTTTTTTTGACTTTGGTGTCTCATCGTGACCTCTAAAAGCACATGTCTGACATATTAGCCACTTAACAGAATAATAGCAGCTATTGATTTCGACATCTGATTCAATTTCTCAAACGTGTACGATTCATCGCGACCTCTGAAAGCACATGTCTGACATATTAGCCACTTAAAAGAATAACAGCAGCTATTGATTTCGACAAATGATTCAATTTCTCAAACGTGGACGATTTTCTTCCTCTTCCCCAACATCTGATTCATCTTCATCTCAAAGGAGTTTTCAGACGAACCATTGTTTTGCTACCTAATTAAGGAATTACATCTATGCAATTTCAATCTGAATCTAGTAGCAAAACTAAACATGAAAAGAAATAGAGCAAAAGATTGGAGATTGAAGAAATAACCTGTAGGCTAGCAGTGCTCCTGCTGTCATTTTTTTTAGAGAACGCGCTTAGGCGTGTATTTCATTAAGGGAAGTTAGGAGTAACACAGCGACGGCCAAGCTGATGGCGAGTGGCCAGCAGAAGAGACCGCCAACGCACAGGCAAAAGGAAAGGCACGCGCTGGCTGCTGGACCTATTACAGAGAGTAAAGTGGCGACAGAGGGGAGCGTCACTCTAGCATCAACCGTTCTGGGCGAGGAGCAGCGCCAAGCCGTTGAAGCCGGCGGCTATCCAAAAGTCGTCTTCTTCTGCTATGTGCTCCAATAGCGCCGTTTCCTGCTTCTGCTTCCTGTCAAAGATCCTCCTGTTGCGCTCCTTCCATAAGTTCCAGGTGATGAGCAGGACGAGGGAGTCTAGCGCTCTGGACAGGCTGACTGGGGCCCTGGATCGTGCGCGCAGCCACCACTCTCGTAGCTGGTCATCCTCTGCTGGTGCCAGGTGCTGCTCCTGCTGTCATTCAGAGTGCAGTCCTGCTACTGCTAGTGCTAGCGTTGCTGGCTTGCTTCACGGTACGGGCTGCGTCGGCGTGGTGGGGAGAGCAGAGAACGGGAGAAGTGTGGTGAGTGGCGACGAGGCGGCGACAGGCAACCAACTCTGCATGAATGCAGGAGCAGGACGACGGCGTCACGGTGAGTCGCGAGCAGGGCGGCTGCGGTCTCTGCTCTGCTGGTGGCGGCACGGCGCCATGGCGAAGGCGAACTAGCAGAGACGCGGTCGAGCGTGAGTGCGTGACTGCGGCCTCCGGCCTCCGCTCACCTGTTCTAGTCTGGGCTATTGCCTATTGGGCTTTCTTAGTTTCTTTGCATGGGCTGAAGAGGACTTGATAATTTCGTCTCGTACGAGGGGGGCTGGAGCCCAGTTTGGCCTCCACTGGGCTCCGCCCGTGGAACGAAGCTTCAGTGGTGAAGAAGACCCGTGGGAATGGGGGATGAATAAAAAGTCGTGCTACCTAATGTTCTTGGACGACCAGGAGATGCAAAGTAGGAATACTGGCTCTTTGTCCGCTCTCAGGAGCCTACTTGCTCCCGTAGTAATAAATTATAAGTTATTTCAAATTTCTTACGAAGTCAAAACATCTCAGCTTTAACCAAATTTATATGATAAAATAATAACATTTATGATACCAAATAAGTATTATTAGAATATTTCATAGTATACCCATTTGAAGTTATAAATCTTTGTAATTCTCTCTATAATTTTACTCAAACTTGATATGCTTGGACTCTCCAAGCAAAAAGTTGCAATGTCTTATAATTTGAAATGGAGAGAGTACTAAATATGTGTGAGAGGCTGACGCTCCTATTTTTATATTATATAATATGATATGTTTCAATTTTCATAACATGTGCCTGCTTGTCTTGACCTTGGCTTTGTTTACACTCCTTAGACGGCCGGCTTGACTAGTTGGTTGGCAGTGGCGGATGCACGATGCGGGATAAGGGGGGGCTAAAACAATGGAGATGTTGATTTGCATGAAGATTTAATGGTGAAATCAAGCTTTTGCTACAGTAATTAGGCTTGAAATCAAGAAATTAGGGGGGGCTGGAGCCCCCCCAGCCCCCCCCCCCCTGTGGATCCGCCGCTGTTGGTTGGGGTCTTTAGTTATTTCATCCACGCCGAGGAAATGAGACAACCACCTACTTCATTACAGGTTCAAATATGATATCAATCCATTCGAGATCGAGAATACACCAACATATACTAGTTGCATTGGCTTTGGCCCGGTTTTTAACATAACTCCTCCACAAACTCCAGGACCTGTGTGTTTAAAGTTGTTTTGTGCTAAACGAAATAAAATGAAATAGCTTTGCATGAGGAATTCTTTAAAACTTGCTCATAAGGGGTGAATGAGAGATGGAGCTAAAAATAGTAGCTTCTCCCAGCTTCCACTCGCTGTGGTGGAGCCTGCGTGGGATTATGTGAGATGATGTTTTATGGAGCTTCACATATATAGCTGTTTTGCCAAATGGTTCGACAAAATAGCTTCATCTTTATTGGTAGAGTTGCTAGTGGAGCTAAAAAAACACTTTCACTAGTGGAGTGGAGGTGTGCCAAACAAGACCTTAATGAGTGCGAGAATACAAGTAGACAAAACGATTATGTGGCATTAGAGTTAAAGAGAAGAGATAATGATGGTTTCTCATACTAGAAACCATATCTACACGAGAACCAAGGTACAAAGAGTTGTGATCAATAGATGGATGATAGGAGAGAGAAGATATACAAATGATTGGATGAAAATTTTATTTCTATAAAATATTCGTTGGGAGTATAGTTTCATGGGCAGTATCTATATTAGTTGGCAAGTATGGAAGCTATAACATATATAGTTTCATGGTTCCGACTGCCCCCTTTGGAACACCATACATACATAATAGGTATGGATGAAATCATTACAAACCAAAGTTCATACAAATATAACTACAAATGGAGCACACCCACTACTACCGGTTATTACGTGTCATGGCATGGTCTTTGTAGTGAACATCTCCGATTGTGTGACCAAACACATCGTTCAAGTATATCAATGCATTAATTAGTGTATTCTCTTTTTGCTCTCAAGTCCGCGCACATGGTGATAGATGAAACAAACTGGTTGAAAAAAAATTTGTACTCATCATATATATAATTATTGTTGAGAATCTAGGCCTCTTGACACATGGAAAGGTCAACATCACATGTTTCTTAGTAGTGCAAGATAAGCATGTTCTGTTTCTTTGAAAGGCCTATGGCGAGGTCACAAATAATAATATGGATGGGTCATGGGTACATGTTTAGTGGTGCCTGGTACGGTGCATTTTCATTCCAACCTTTCTCAACCAACCACCTTCTTGCCAGTACCTACTCCTACCTGCCTGCAAATTGTCATTTCAAATTCTATTCATATTCTTCTAGGGCCAGTTTGGTTCGGCGAAAAAATTTGGCAAAACGCTACTGTAGCGTTTTCGTTGTTATTTGACAATTAGTGTCCAATCATAGTCTAATTAGGCTTAAAAGATTCGTCTCGTGGATTTCGTCTAAACTGTATAATTAGTTTTATTTTTTATTTATATTTAATGCTTCATACATGCGTCCAAAAATTCGATGTGATGAAAAATCTTGAAAAATTTAGCGTTTTAGAGAGGAACTAAACAGGGCCCTAGACTCAGATGCATTCAGGTTCTATTTTCTCATTGGGTGGGTCATGAGTACTCTTCTTACCCTCCCAATAAACCGACCGACAACGGGACAAGTGACTCTGTCTAAAATAA
The DNA here is from genome assembly GCF_019320115.1 of Miscanthus floridulus. Lineage (NCBI taxonomy): Eukaryota > Viridiplantae > Streptophyta > Magnoliopsida > Poales > Poaceae > Miscanthus > Miscanthus floridulus. The sequence goes on along the minus strand of NC_089587.1, from coordinate 68,464,262 downwards.
AGCGGGAAGTCACATCGTCAGAGTGACAAGCGAACAAAACAAAATTGTTTGGTGATTTTGTAACCTGAACTCAACCTTTTATTTTGCAATAAAGCCCAGTAGGGGCTCCCACCCTCCTGTTTTGAGTCAAAAAAAAAAAACAAACAAGCGAACAAAAAGAAAGCGGAGGTCACATGCAAGGAAGAATACTGAATACCCTATTGTGGCATCTCCAAAAAGCTCTATATGTTTTTAAATCTTTTATTATCATAAAATTTAGAAGACAAATGAAAACATGCTTCAATAGACTTCCTATACCACCCTTCATCTTTTTTTCGTTCTCCAAAACTACCACTCTCACTCTCCACTTTTAGGGAGGCTACGTAATTCTTTAAATATAATATAGTAGTTTTGCATAAATATTTCTACACAAGGAAAAATATAATAAACTACTAAATTATATAGAGAACAAAATTGAAGAGTCTATTAGATATAGAAAGAGAATGTTCATTGAATAACTCTCTAAATAGAGATTGAAATTCATAAAGGCTCTTGAAGTTGCTCCTCTTTGTATCTTGCTTGTGATCGAACATGCTAATTTCGTTATACCACAGCTTATCTTTAGCATCCCCTTATATGTAGCGGCTTACGTCGGTCGTTATATATCTATACCGACTCTTTGCTATGTGTCGTTGATAGTGACGTCGGTATAAATCTATAGCGACAGACCGTTAGACACTATTTATAGTGGATATACCAACCGATTGTTTGACGTCTATTATAAACTTTTAGCGACCATTGTATGATGATATATATTTATAGCGACCAACTATCTATCGCTAGGCATACAAAAAATTAACCATATAATATCATTTGTTTATATGATAGCCATACAATCAACATTATTCATGTCAAACATTCAGACAATCAAACACATAAACTAGAACAAAGCTCACAATTGACAAAACATATATACCTCATAATTTTCATTGAAACCATCAGCATTTGTACTTGTACAATTTTTCACACGAAATACTAAGGCAATAACCAAGCTAGCTTGCTCAAGTACCTACACAACTAAGATGTTGCCTTGTATAGCTCACAACTCATATTGCTCGCACAACAAAATCTTTCATCACTAGGAAGTCATGAACGAAAATAGCCACCATGAGCGCCTTGATCCTCTTGCTGCACCACACTACCTGTGGGGGGTATGACCCCGGATACCCATGGCAGACCACATGGGCTGCGCCCTCAGGGGCGGCCTAGCCCACAAGACGAAGCCTTGCGGGGCACGACTCTGGTCGGCGCCTTCCGCAAGACATCTGGAAGATATCCCAAAGATACTACGAGATCTGTTAGGATATATATGATCCCAAGATTCTTGTAATCAGTTATTACTTTTCGGTTATCTCTCAGATCTAACCGACTTGTAACCCTGCTCCCCAGGCTATATAAGGCGGGCAGGGACCCCCTCCAAACAAACGCAATATCAGACGATAGCTAATACAAACCAACAGACCACAGGAGTAGGGTATTACATCATACTAATGGCCTGAACCTGTCTAACTCGTGTGTCTCTGTTGCCTTTTTATTCTTGATCTCACGCTCCTCTGTCGATCAATCTACCTTCGTGGGATACCCCTCGGAGGACTGCCAATGATATTCTATCGACAGTTGGCGCGCTAGGTAGGGGCTGTGCGTGCTGTTTTCTTATCAAACAAGATGGCTTTTTCCGTAGGCTCTTCGTCCCTTCCGCAGCCCGGCCAGATCTTCATGGTCGGATCCATCTCGTGGGTCATCAACGCTGACGGAGTTGGAGAGCTCCTCGAGCCGGTGCAGATCGTTTCTACGCCGACCACCCCCGCGCCTGCAATTGCAGATCCGATCTTGGAACCACTTCCAAGGTCGCCTTCATCAACGACCCGCCGCCCGCTTCCTCGCTACCAGAGGAGGTAGATCAACAATGACGATCTGATCGAATCCATCGATTGGGCCGGTCTGAAGCTCACCGATTGCCTCTCCGTCGTCGAATCAGCCCTGGATACTTTGGTTCAGCACCGACCACCCTCAGATCCAGATCCATCGGAGGCTGCTCAAAAAACTCTAGGAGTTGCGGCTCTGCCCTTCAGGCTCACCAACATCGCCGTTACTTACCAAGACGCCCTGAGGGGGAAATTCACTGACCAGATGGGAGATGCCCATCCACTCGCCGACCAGCTCGCCGTTCAGCCTCCGTCAGCCGTCAACATGCTACACATAGGTCGGTGCCTTGGAGCGTCCTTCCAGACCATCCCGGAGGAAAATCCAGACTCCGAGTCTTAGGGCTCTACGGAGACCCTCGCCGAAACCTTCACCGAGCAGCTCCTTTTCCCACCCTTTCGGGGTGGCGCGATCTTCAACGTCAGCGTCAACAACCCTCCTCGGAATGGCAAAACCGAGGAGGAACGCATCGCTCATGAGAACCAGAGCGTCAACCGTGCGTAGCGCCGAGAAAACGAGGCAGCTATTGCATGGGCCGAGGCTGCTCAAAATAATTAGGTTGACTCACAAGGAAGGCCACTTCCACTCCACCGCGACCTCGACGAAGAGTTTCTCCACATTGATGGCCACGACGTCTTCAAGACTCCAAGCGCCAATCTAGCAGTGGCCGCCAACGAGCTCGCCCACCTCCCATAGACGCCCGAGCTCACCAAGGTCGCCGCCATGCTTAAAGCGGCACACTGTCAGGTTAATGAGATTCACGAGGATCAGAGACCTTCGTGCTCCATGAGCACGATTCGCCGATCAGCTACGCCAAGATCCAATCGCTGCCCTAGTCCAAGCCATTTTGTCGACCAGTCACTGCCTCTACAGGGGGAGCTAGGGCCATCGCGTCGAACACCATCGCCAACATGACTAGGAGGTCGAACAGGACGCTCGAGTGCACCTCAGCAACCTCTGGGATGCACGACGGCATATCGAGTAACGTCGCTTCGGTCTCCATGAAGACAAAGTGCACCACCGCCAGGAGTACGAGCAGGAGTACGGAAACCTGGACTCAGCTCTCGAGCAGATCGATGCCAGCAACGCTATAGCCAACACCGACCACAACCCCAAAGGGCCTCTAGCATTTACGAGGGTGCTCCGAACACTCCAATGGCCCCATGGTTTCAAAATTATTGGGGTCGAGCCCTACGAGGGAAGGATGAATCCAACACAGTGGCTATAGGCTTACGCCACCGCAGTCCGCGCCGTTGGAGGAGACACTAGTGTCATGGAGAATTATCTCCCCATCATGCTCACGCCACCCGCCATTAGCTGGTTTACTAGCCTTGCCTCGGACTCCATCGGATCCTGGGAAGAGCTAAAAAAAGTCTTCACCGACAATTATATGGCTACGCGTACTCGGCCAGGCACCAAGCATGATCTCAACCGCATCAACCAGAAGCCGTCCGAGCTCCTCCGCAGCTACATTCGATGCTTTTCCGAGATGAGGAATTCTATTCCCAACATCATGGAAGCTGAGGTCATCACCGCCTTCACCCGATGACTCCACCATCACGAGCTTCACTCCAAGTTCAACCGCAAGCCGCCCATAGGCATTGGCGAGATGATCACTACTGCCAACCAGTACGCCAATGCCGAGGAAGCCGAGGTACGCTTCAATGAGGATGCAAGCACCCATCGCCAACCTCACCGCTACAAGGACCGCCCCGACGACCGATGCCACAATGACCGTCGCTTCGACGACCGCAGTTACCATCGTGACAGCGGCCGTGATCGAACAGAAATCATCGCCGCTGGCCAGACCACATCGTCGCTGCCATCAATCAACCTCGCACCAAGCGCAACTACGACAAGCAGTACCAAAAGATCCTAGATGGCATGTGTCCTCTTCATAAGAATGCCAAACACAAGATGAAGAAGTGCCTCGGCTTGGCTAAGGAATTTGAGGACAAAAAGCTAGAAGACGACACCAACGACGGAGCCAGAGACCGCCGACCACCTAGGGGTAACAACAATGCCTTCTAGGACACGATAAGGTCGTCGCCACCATCTTCGGGGGCCTCGCCACCACCGAAAATAGAAGATAACGGAAGCTCGCTGCACGGCGGGTGCTCTTCGTCACTACGGAAGACGACACCGCCAACCCCAGTTATCGCCCATGGTCCGAGGTACCCATCACCTTCAGCAGGGCGACCAGTGGGTGGACATCCCCTACATAGGGCATTTCCCCCTTGTCCTCGACGTAACCGTCCAGAAGGTGCTTTTCAAAATGGTGCTCGTGGATGGTGGGAGCTCCCTGAATCTCCTCTTCGCTGGAGCCCTAAAGGAGCTAGGCCTTGGGTTATCAGATCTCACACCCTTTGACTCCTCCTTTTGGGGTGTGGTACCTGGCAGGGCCTCCAAACCGCTTGGGGAGATCAACCTACCAGTACAGTTCGGCACGACAAGCAACTACCACGTCGAACACATTAACTTCTACGTCGTCGACTTCAACACCGCCTACCACGCCATACTTGGTCGGCCAGCTCTAGCCAAGTTCATGGATGTACCGCACTACGCTTATCTGGTGCTGAAGATGCCTTCGCCTATAGAAGTTCTGGCCCCGCGGGCCAACCTCTCTATCGCCTAGCCTGCGAGACAGAGAGTCTCGCTCTTACCGAAGCCATCGACCTCTCCATCTAGATGGCCAGCGTGGCCACCGAAGCCAAGACGTTGCCCACCGATGACATGGAAATCCTAGAGCTGGAGCCTCCCCGTGCCTCCGCCAAGTCCAAGGAAATAAAGGAGGTCGGCCTCGGCGTCGATGACCCTTCCAAGACCGTGAAGATTGGGGCTCACCTTGACCCCAAATAGGAAGGCACGTTCGTCTCCTTCCTATGTACCAACGCCGACGTGTTTGCTTGGAAACCCGCAGACATGCCGGGGGTACCATGGGAGAAGATCGAGCACTCCTTAAATGTCTCACCGACCGCCAAACCGATCAAGCAGAAACTCCACCGATTCGCACCAGACAAGAAGGAGGCTATTAGGGTAGAAATAAAACGGCTCTCAGCTGCCGGATTTATAAAAGAAGTGTATCATCCTGAGTGGTTAGCAAACCCTATTCTCGTTCAAAAAAAGAATAAGGAATGGAGAATGTGCGTTGATTACACTGATCTTAACAAACACTGCCCTAAAGACCTATTCGGTTTGCCTTGGATAGACGAGGTTGTAGACTCCACCACCGGCTGTGAACTGCTCTCCTTCCTTAACTGTTACTCCAGCTATCACCAGATCTCCCTCAAGGAAGAAGACCAGATCGAGACGTCGTTCATCATGCCCTTTGGTGCGTACTGCTACACCACCATGTCCTTCGGACTTAAGAATGCCGGGGCGACCTATCAAAGGGCCATTCAGATGTGCCTCAATCAACAGATCAGCCGCAACATCGAGGCTTACATCGACGATGTGGTTGTCAAGTCTAGGACCGCCGATAATCTTATTGCCGACCTCGAAGAAATGTTCGCCGACCTGAAAAAGTACCGATGGAAGTTGAACCCTTCAAAGTGCATCTTTGGAGTTCCATCTGGTATACTGCTGGGCTACATTGTCAGCGCTTGTGGCATCGAACCCAACCCTAACAAGGTCTCCGCCATCACCAACATGAAACGGCCAACATGCGTCAAGGATATACAGAAACTTACAGGCTGCATGGCTTCTTTAAGCCGCTTCATATCGCGCCTTGGCGAAAAAGGGCTACCGTTCTTCAAACTCCTCAAGGCCTCCGAGTGCTTTTACTGGTCGAAAGAGGTAGATACAGCTTTCGAGCAGCTCAAGGTGTTCCTAACAAAGCCTCTGATCATGATGGCGCCACGGCCAGATGAAACTCTCCTGATCTACATCGCCGCTACTTCCCGCGTCGTCAACATAGCCATCATGGTCGAACGCGAGGAGGTCGGGCATGCCTATTAGGTGCAACGTCTGGTATACTTCATCAGCGAGGTCCTTAACGAGCCCAAAACTCATTATCCTTAGGTCCAAAAGCTGCTATACGCCATCTTGATTACATCGCGTAAGCTCCACCACTACTTCGAGTATTACAAGGTCATCGTGGTCTCTGAGTTCCCTCTGGGGGACATCCTCCATAACAAAGAGGCCAACGGTCATATCATCAAGTGGGCTATCGAGCTCGGCACTTACTCCATTGAATTCAGAAGCAGACCTACGATCAAGTCTTAGGCGCTCGCTGATTTCGTCGCTGAGTGGACCGAGATCCAAGAGCCCATCACCGTCGCTTGCCCCGAGCATTGGGTGATGTACTTCGATGGCGCCCTTAACATCAACGGTGTTGGAGCAGGCATTCTATTCATTACGCCCACAAAGGATAAGCTCCGATATGTTCTCCGGATACACTTTCTAGCCTCCAACAACGCCGCCGAATATGAAGCATGTCTCCACAGACTCCGTATAGCCATTGAGCTCAGCATCAAATGACTCATGGTATACGGGGACTCTGCGTTGGTCATCAACTAGCTTAATAAAGATTGGTCTTGCTCCAGCAGAAAGATGGATGCATATTGTGCCGAAGTCAGGAAACTTAAAGGAAAATTCTACGGTATCGAATACCACCACGTGGTACGCGACCAAAATCAGCTCGCTGACCATTTATCCAAGTTGGGCTCTTCTCGCACTATGAGTCCACCGGGGGTCTTCGACCAAGATCTCCTAGAGTGGTCCATTAAGGAAGATAAGGACGTACAGGAAGTTCCCCCCACCGAGCAGCTGGTACTATCAGTACCTTCGTCGGCCGCTGATTGAAAGGAACAATTCATCAAGTACCTCACCAGCGCCGAAGTACCCACCAACAAGACTAAAACCGAACACCTAATTCGACGAAGCAAGCATTATAAGCTGGTAGATGACAACTTGATGAGGAAAAGTGCCAACGATGGGATTTTGTAGAAATGCATCACCCAAGAAGAGGGAGTGAAGCTACTTCTCGAAATTCACTCTGGTTCCTGCGGCAATCATGCGGCCTCGAGAACACTGGTCGGCAAGGCTTTTTGAGCGGGTTTCTACTGGCCCACAGCCATCTTCGATGCAGAAGACCTTGTATGACGTTGTGAAGGATGTCAATTTTTTGCCAAGCAAATACACATGTGTCGGTGTTTCGTACAAGCACCGGTAAGTAAATTTATAGTAATGCGCGTTAGGCTCAGATGGTGCGCTAAAGGACACAAGATTTATACTGGTTCAGGCCGAATGTCCCTGCGTCCAGTTTGTTGCTGCTCGTGTTATTAGCACCGTGAACGATTTGTAGTAGGAGATACAAACGATCGAGAGAGGGACTGGTCCCAAGTCTCTGATGGAAGGGTTGAAAGGAGGTCAAGAGCTTCGTAGCAGCTTGACTGTGTGTGTGTGTGTGTTGTCTTGTTCGGTCCAAAGTCCATCCCTTTGATGGGAGAAGCGCATCCCCTTTTATAGATGAAGGGGCTGGCTTTACAAGGATGAGGGCTTTACCTAATCTTGTGGCTCATGTCTACCCGGCCTGGTTCTTCATTCTGATGAGTGCGAAGGAAGATAAGTGCCTACAATACTATCGATGTCTCTGTAGAATGTCAGGTTGATTACAGAATGCTGCCCTGCATAGGGTATGGGCTGTAGTACAGTGGTTTTGACTTATTAGCCTCTCCCAGCCTTGCTCTGCACGCCTTCTGGTTCCTGTGAGTCTTCGTCAGAGGGACGAGGGGTCGGGGTCCAGAGTAATGCCGTGGTCAAGGCCTTCTGACTTGGTGGACCTAAGGGGTCGGGAAGCGGGCACCGCTCCCTTGGGTCCATAGCGTGGTGACGGAATATCCGTCATTCGTGGAGATAGCAAATCCTTTTCTGGAGCGTAGTGGTTGTCGTATATCTTCGTCGGGTTCCGTGTCCTAGGGCTGAAGGCGGCGCCTACAACTCTATAGGGCGAGGAGCACGCACCTGTACAACCTTTCGGGCTCTGCGGCGCCCGAAAGGGTCTAAAGCACCTGTCCCGTCATCCCCTGGCAGTACTTTTCCTACTAGGGCGCAGGGTATGGTCCTTGGAGCCATAGTTGACCCGAACATCTTGTCTTGCCCTATACCTATCATCTTGAGAGAACAGGGAGAAGTTGTCAGGTAAGATGAATCCAGTCTTTAGATATGGAGCAGGGTGAGGCTCGTTCCTCACCGTCGGGTGAAACGGAGACCAATCCCTATCTCTTGGGCGAGAGCGACCCTACCCCTCTAGGGTCGGGTGAGGCGGAATCTATCCCTCGGTCCTCGGGCGAGACCGAGCCCGCCCCAAGGGCGTCGGGCGAGACGAAGACTAACCCTGAGCCCTCGGGCGAGGCAGAGCTATCTCAAAAGACATCGGGCGAGGCAGAACCAAACTCCTATCATTCGAACAAGGGATGAAATGGCGCTCTTATGCGTCCAGAAGTTTTTAATGTTCGGTGGTTATTGGTTCCACCTTCTGGGGTACCTCGATATTAGGTCCCCGACAGTAGCCCCCGAGCCTCTAGGTGATTCGAGTAGAACCGCCTGGAGGGTGTTTTTTGATTTCGTCGAAGTTACTTTGCCGAAGGGTGCGCGCGAGCGCACCTGATGGGTGTAGCCCCCGAGCCCCCGGGTGATTCGAGTAGAGTCGCCCGGGGGGTTGTATTGGTCCCTTCGTGGGTAAGGCTGAAGGACTTAGTTTTTCATCAACTGGATGTTTTTCCGAGGGGATCATGGCATCCCGTTCGTGGGGAACTCATTCAGGGCTGACCTAACTGGTGCTTGCGCCCTTGATTTCGAATCGTTCGCGGACCCTTCCTTAGTTGGGCCGGCCGCCGAGCTTCTAGGCCCTAGGTGGGCCAAAGAGAAAAAAGGTCTTCGTGGCTTGCGTTTCCCAGGTGGGTAGAGAGTCTAGATTCGCCTGGGGAAGGCGAACCGTCCACCGTGATTCTTGGGGTGAGAGGATAGGGACTACGGGCGCGTGTCCCGCGATGTGACGTGGTGGTGCGCGTGGTAGGCCCAGAGATCGAGGCGAATGGTTGCCCTTCTCGCGTCTGTCGCCCCTATAAAACCACGGGGTTCGCCCCCAAGGTTCCATATTTTGCTCCCCTACCTTTGCGTTCTGAAACATCCGCCACCAATCGCCCCAGCCTCCTGCGCCCGCATCGCCACCGTCGACCGGCTTGCGTTTGTGTTTGCAGCCGCCATCAAGCTCACACCTACCCTTCTCCCCAATTGCTTTAATGGAGTTGTGGGGCAGATCTAGCATCACCTCATGGCGTTTGGAGGGTCTCGTCCGCCATGGGCTTCTCTGCCCACTGTCCGCCATCTAGGAGTGGCTGCTACCTGGCGACGAGGGTGAGCCGGTGCCGCCTGAAGGGTATGTCGTCTCTTTCGCCATCTTCCATGAGCGGGGATTCACGGTACCCGCACATAGATTCCTTCGGGGGCTGCTGGATTATTATGAGGTGGAGCTGCAGCATCTAACTCCCAATGGGGTTCAGCATATGGCGGCGTTTATTGCCCTGTGCGAGGGTTTCCTGGGTATTGATCCCCACTTCGATCTATGGCGGTATTTCTTTACCATTAGTTTGTCGAAGAGGAAGGTTGGGGGGAAGGATGTGAGCGTGCCGATGGGATGTGCCAGCGTTCATCTACGCCATAACCGGTCGAAGGGTTACCCGTCCATGTGTCTGGCGACCTCCAACAAGGGATGGCACTCGCAGTGGTTTTATGTCAGGGATGATGTGAGTGCCACCCTACCGAGGTATACTGGGCGCCTTATTGAAAAGGCTCTAGAGTCGTGGACTTGGGGCGTCCAGTACAAATACAAGAAACACCTCTTCGACCTTCTTTCCGCCCTCCAAGCCTTGAAGGAACGAGGCGTAAAGGGGACAGGGATTATCGGCGCCTATCATGCGAGGAGGGTGGCGCCGCTGATGGCGCGCGTGCTTCCCCTGCATCGGATGATGCCCGGGATGTCGTTCGAGGGGACGGTGCTCGTTGATGAGGCACTCCCTTTCTCGGAAGTGGCACAGCGTATTAAGGAGGCGATGGAGCCAATGAAGGATTCCATAGGCAGCGTCCTCGACATTGTTTATCCGGTGCCCGGACACCCCCAATACGGTCGGAGCCTGGGTTTTTTGAATTCGTAAGCCTTCTTCTCTCGTGCTCTTTTCTTTTTTCTAAATCTCTATTTATTGATACTCGCCTTCGTGACGTTGGAACCAGCCGAGGGGGCTAGTCTTCAAGGACAGTCCGGTTCCGCTACCCAAGGAGAAGGCCATGGCGGCGGTGAATCGACTCGCGGCCGAGCGGGACAAGAAAGCAAGAGAGCAGATGAAGAAGGTGAAACGACAGAAGCAGGAGGCACGGGATCGGGAGGAAGACGTGAGCAGTGATGATGACGATGATGATGATGATGATGACGAGGTAGTCGTCGACGTGGATTGGGGTGTCCTGGAGGACGAGGACACACTGACAAGTGCCCACCCGTCCGTGCAGGGACCCTTCCCGTTCCACGCAGAGGGAAGTGAGTTGGTGGAGGCCGGAGAGTCTGCCGCTTCGCACGGCGTGCCGCCCAAGGATCGGTGGATGGGGGAAGGCGGGCCTGCCATTGCCGACTCCATGGTGATGGTGGAGGGGGGTGGCTCTGGTACCGCACCCCATGAGACGATGGAGGGGAGCGGCTCTGGTGCCGCGCCCCACGAGGTGAGCCCCCTGCCCCAGAGCAGGGGGCAAGGTCGAAACGGTCCCGCCTAGACGAGTCAGGGCAAGGATCTGGGGATCCATCCCCAAAACGCTTCCGCCGGCCGAGGACATCAACGTGAGCTGTTGATTCCCCTGTTTTCATCTTTTTTCCATTTCTATTTTGATCTAATGGCTATTACCTTTGTATAGGTTCTTGTGGACGGGTCACCCCCTGGGGCTGGCACCCAAGAAGAGTCTCGCCATTCAAGTGGGACAGATGGCGTCACCTGGTGTCACCCCTGTTTCGGGCGGGAGTGGTGCCGACGTTGGATCTGTGTTGTCCAACCCAACGGTGTCTGTGGTGGCGCCCATGCCCGCGGAGGTTACTGATCAGGCGGCTTCCTCCATGGCGAACGTGGTACAGCCAACCGAGGGCCGCATACCGCCGGTGGAGGTGGTTGTGACCGCGCCAAGCTAGGATCAGCCAGGCGCAGTCGTGGTGGTGCTCGAGGGCGTAGTGCAATCCGCGCCACCGGGGGCCCAGGTGGATCCGCTGTGGCGCTCAAAGTGGCCCAGATGGAGGAGGGTCCAGTCGAAGGGTCCTCGAGTGCGGTGGTGGTGCCGCATAGGGTCAGGAGGGAGCCGCCCCCGACCCCTTTGTCGGGAGAAAGCCGCTCTCCCGTGCGGGGGGAGCCGCCGCTTCAGTGGATGGCCGCTCAGGACCCGACGTCGGCTCTTTTCTCGCTCGATGATCATTCTGAGAGCATGGAGTGGGAGGGGCTTGACATCGGAATTTTGACCATGCTGGAGGCCCTGGACCAGGCCAGAGGAGCCCTACGTGAAATCGTTGTTCCTACTACCCAGGTATTCGTTTGATTTTCTTCTTTCTTCGCATGTTTTTGTGTTTTCGCATTTTTGATACCAGTCTTCTTCCTCTTCAGGTTCTTGTTGCTCGTAGCTAGAATAAATCCCGATTCCTCCATGAGCAGAAGGCGGAGTGGGATCGCCTCTCCGAGGAGGCCTGACTACGAGCAGACATGGCCGCATAGCTTGCTGCCGCCCAGGAGCGGGAGGCCTAGGCATGTCAAGACACGGAGGAGGCCCACGGGATGTTCGAGGATTTGTCGGTGAGGTCCAAGCTAGATGGGGAGGAGATCGCCAGGCTTCAAAAGGAGCGAGATGAGCTGCTGCAGAGGAATGCCATGGCTAATGAGAAGGCTGGCGAGGTCCTGAAGGAGCTGGAGATGGAGCGGGACCTCCGGTGGAAGGCCGAGAGTAGGGCCATGGCCCTTCACCAGAAGGTGGACGAGGACGTCGAGGTGGTCCGCTCTCTCTGGGCGGATCTTGGTGACACGGTGAGCCGAAGGTTGAGCGCCGAAAACGTCTTCGCCAAGCTAGAAAAAGAGGTTGCCCATGCACGAAGGGCCCTTCAGGTTGATGGCGATGAGCATGATCTTCTGCAAGCTGCGGTCGGGGTGGTCCTTGATGCCCTGAAGGTGGTGGAGCCGGTGGAGACCAGCCCGCTCGCGGCTCGTGCCACAGGTATCACGGCTCGGGTGGGCCAGCTTGAGGAGAGTGCTTTTCATGCCAGGATCACCCAGGCCTTCACCATTGCCCATGCCCATTACGAGAAGGAAATCAACCTGAAGGTGATGAGCGAAGGTTTCCCATCCACCTATGAGGATGATGAGCTGGAGGCAATGGAGAAGATGGTTGCTCCCCTTGCGAAAAACCAAGCAGATAATCTGAAAGAGATGGTTCTCCCTCCGTGGGAGTAGTTAGTCGAATAATTTTGAGAACAACTTATATGTAATATGTGGACAAGTGTCGGTATTTTTGAGTCTGGACGCGGTTTCGTGATTTTGCGTCGTAATTTCGTTTTGTTTGATTTTTTGCGATCTTACCAATCTGTTCCCCCGAATCTTGCCACTGGTCTTGATGCGAGGAGATTGTTTCGAAAGAAAGAAAGGAGGTAGCCGTACCTTAACCAGCCCCCGAGTAAGGTCCGACCCCCTACATTTGCTGGGGTCATGGGTTACTGGAGATCGAAACCGTGGTTTTGGTGACAGGGTCGACGAAGTCCTTGGATGGCATTGCAATATTTCCCGCCCTGTCTTCCAACAGAAATCCCCAACTGGGGACTCTATGGGCTCGACAAGGTAGGGCCTTTGAACCTGTGTCCCTGTATTGATTGGCTCAAGCCCCCGGGCCTTGTTAGGGTCTGATAGGGGTCGGCCGTAATTTGCGTGTTACTGTCGCACCCAATTTTGCAAAGCAAAACCAAGTACTTATATATGTGCGCCTAGGATGTCCAAACACACACATATATCCCAAATTGCAATAGTATCAAAGTAAAGTACTTATTACATCACATATCTCATCATAAAGTTAAATACAAAGTTTGCTCGAAGGCAATATTATTACAAACACAGCGGAATAACTAGCCCAACTGCCACAGGGACTCCAACTGGTGAACGTCTCCCTAGTAGTCCTAGACATCCTCTGGAAACTCTTCATATCCATTATCTATTACCCATCTGGGATTTTCATTGGATGTAAAGCAAGTGTAAGCTCACCATGCTTAGCAAGTATAACAAAGGGATCTATGAGGCTCAAATAGGCTTGACACTGTTTGACTGCGGTTCGCAATTTTAGTTGATCAATTTTTAGTAACCTGAATTACTACTTTAATGAACAGTCCCAATTCCCAAGTGGTATTAAAGTATCATCAAGCTTTATCTCTATTCCCAACCATCCATCATCCACAGTAACCACTAATCTCGAAGGATCCAGACCGCTCGTATCCGTGAGCACGGTTGTTATAACAGGTTAATTATTTCTGCAGAAATTGTACATCTTTACCCACCGAGCCGTGATTCCCAATGCCGGGGTTCGCGAGACCCACTACACCTCTTCCTAGGAAGTGTGGCAGAGTTTCACTATGAAACCCTTAGCTAGTTGCACTAACAGATCATAGCTACAAAGGAATGGCACACGTGGGCATCGCAGCACGGTGCACACCCTAACAGAAAAAGGAAAGATACCCTCTTACCTCTTACTGGAGCTACAGACGAGCTAGTACAAACTAGATAATAGGTTAAAGTCAAAGCCATTTGACACTCGGGGTTGTACGGTCCCTCCTAGGTTGCCGCTTCAGGATTAAGTCCTTATGGAGAGGCACTAGAGTACTCAACCACGTACTCCAGCACCCTATCTGTTGCTAAAAAGTTCCATTTTATCACATTGCATATAGTCTTTAAATATGTTTAACAATTACTTCATGTAAGCGCTGCAGCATCTATCCAAAATGCCTACCCAATAGACCCAGGTATCAAGGATATGTGGTACAAAGAATCATCTAGGTAAAGTCCTTAAAGGCAATTCAAATTAAACTCATGCATGAATGTAAGTGGTAGTAGTTCATAGGTAACAAGGGGCCTTTGGTATACTTGCCTTCCTCAAAGTCGTCCTGGGAGTACTACTGATCCTGCTGGGGGTCCTCAGTCACCTCGAATGGCTCACCCTCTAATCGTGATCCAATCATCAATCAAGCATCATTCCAATCATTACATGCATGCAAGATAGAACTCTATTAGAACAGTACACCAAGCAGTGAAAACATATGTTGAAAAGCTTACAGATCTGTTCTACGCATTTCTACGAACACATGAGCGAAAGAATCACTCAAATCGGACTTAAAACGTGAAAGTTATGCATGAAATAAGATGTAATGGCAATTCTATAAATAAACCAACCTATTTTCGAATTAAAATAATTAAAAATCTGAATTTAAATGAAATCTGGACCGGGCATACTATTTCTGGAAACTTCAGGGACTTGAATGAATAAAAACAGGACTAAATAAAAATTAATTTGAACTGGACTGGACCGTGGGTTGATTACTGGAAAAAGCGGGGGCTTTTCTGCAAAACGCGCTCGGTTGACTGGGGTTTGACCCGACGACTGACCGGGGCTGCTGACTCATCGACACGCGGCGGCTGTTCACTGGGCGCGGTGCACCACGCGGGCGTGGGCGCACTGACGCGGCACGGTGCGCCGGGTCCACGAGTCTACGGTGGATCGGCCACTTAAATCCAACCGGTACCTAATCCTAGCCATCCACGCTAGATCCAATGGCGCAGGGTGAAAACCGGGCGGTGGCTCACTGGGGAAGAAGGAGAGGCCGGCGGCGCCATGGCCGGTGTGACTGGACCTTGGGCTACGGCTTCCCAGGGCGCCAAAGCAAGGTCTGAGGGCACGGGAAGACGGAGGGGCTCACCGTGAGTCGCCTGGAGGGGAACGCGGCATCCAGGAAGGCTCCGAGGTTGGTCATCGACGGTGGCCGCGAACTGGAGAGAGAAGAGGCACGCGGGTGAGGGTGTAGCCGGGCAAAACAACGCCAAAACAAGAATCGGGGAGTACCTACGGGCGTGGGGAAGTCCGGCGGTGCTTCGGGTGGCCTTGGCGTCGGCGTTCGCGCTCGGGAGGGGGGTTTTCACCGGCGGCGGTGGCTCACGGTAGCGGGCAAGGATGGAGAAGGGCTGAGGGGAGGCTTGGCCTTTATAGGTGGGCGGCTGCGGCATGAAAGGAAGGGAAGCAGGGTGGGTTCGGCACCTTCCAAACGGGCGCCGGCGGCTTTCCATCGGTGCCGCGCCATTGATGGGCAGAGAAAGGAAGGGAGCGCCGGGGAGGGAAGGTGGACGACGCGGCTGACGAGTGGGTCTAGATGCGCAGCGAGTGAACAGTGCGTGTGGCGTAGGCCGAGCAAGCCGCAGCAGCGTGCCGTCGCGCCGAGCGGGCCGCAGCGAAGCAGCAGCTGGGCCGCCGAGTTGGTGCACGCGCGGGGTGCGGGCCAGTGCGTCAGCGCGGGGCAGCCGCCGGGTGGGCCACGCTAGGCAGGGCAGGCCGGGAAAGGGGGAGGGAGAAGAAGGCCGGGCTGGCTGGGTTGGGCCAGAAGGTGACTTTCTCTTTTTTTTCAAATCAAATGTTTATCCAATTCTATTTTCTCCATTTTCATTTTAAGCCAAATTCAAATAAGTTTTGAATGCAAATTTGAAATCATCTAGCCCTACACTCAAACAAAACCCATATGATTCGGCATGAATGCAACAAACAAGTTTCTAAACTTATAGTTTATTTTATTTATACAATATTTATTATTTGGCCTATGTTAGAAATACCTAGGAAATGTATAAATAGGGCAAGAATTTAATTGCTAATTGCAGTAGAATTTTGGGTGTTACAAACCTACCCCCTTAGGATGAATCTCGTCCTCGAGATTTGGATGGTTCAAAGAGATTGGGATAGTCAGTTCTCAGATCTTCCTCTCTTTCCCACGTTGCCTCATCCACTGAGTGTCTGTTCCACTGAACCTTGCACATTCTTATTATTTTGTTCCTTGTGATTCTCTCCGCTATTTCTAGGATTCTTACTGGATATTCTTTGTATGATAGATCCCCTCGGATATCCAGTTCTTCCAAAGGTAGTTGTTCCTCAGGTACTCTCAAACATTTCTTAAGTTGTGACACATGGAAAACATCATGAACACCTAAGAGCTGCTCCAGTAACTCTAACTGGTAAGCAACTTCTCCTCTCCTGTTGATGATCTTGAATGGTCCCACATACCTAGGTGACAACTTTCCCTTGGTATGGAATCTCTTTACTCCCTTCATAAGTGAAACTTTGAGATAGACAAAATCACCAATTTCAAATGCCAAATCTCTTCATCTTGTGTCCGCATAGCTTTTCTGTCGGGACTGTGCAACCTTTAGGTTTTGCCTTATTGTTTGCACTTGTTTTTCTGCTAGTTGCAAAACATCTGGTCCAAAGACTTGGCTTTCCCCTGTTTGATTCCAAAACAATGGTGTTCTGCACTTCCTGCCATACAATGCCTCAAACGGTGCCATCTTAAGACTCTTTTGGTAGCTATTATTGTAGGAGAATTCGGCATAAGGTAAACTCTTATCCCAACTTGTCCCATACTATAGAGCACAAGCTCTTAGCATATCTTCTAAGATCTGATTTGTCCTTTTAGTCTGTCCATCTGTTTGAGGATGGTAAGCTGAGCTGAAGTTCAACTTCGTATCCATTGACTCATGCAATTTCTGCCAAAAATGTGATGTGAACTGTGTACCCCTATCCGAAATGATCTTCTTTGGTACACCATGTAAACATACAATCCTTTCCATATATAACTCTGCTAACTTTGCACTCGAATAAGTTACCTTGACCGGAATGAAATGGGCCACTTTTGTCAGTCGGTCAACAATCACCTAGATAGAGTCAAATCCTCTCTGTGTACGGGGTAATCCAACTATAAAGTCCATTCCAACTTCTTCCCATTTCCACTCGGGTATCTTCATAGGCTGTAGTAAACCTGCTGGCCTCTGATGTTCTGCTTTCACTCTTTGGCACGTGTCACATATAGCCACATGTTCTGCTACGTCTCTCTTTAGTCCATACCACCAGTACATCTCTTTAAGATCAAGATACATCTTAGTACTTCCTGGGTGTATGGAATAGGCTGAGTCATGAGCTTCCCTCAAAATAGACTTCCTAATAGATTTTACTTCTGGCACACAAATCCTTTTACCAAACCATACTGTCCCTTGATCATCCATATGGAATCCTGGGGCTTTACCAATCACTATATGCTCTGCAATATCCTTGATCCTCTCATCACCCAGCTGTCCTTTACGAATCTCTTGTTCTAGAGTGGATTCCACCTCTAACTCCATGGTGTTGGCCACAATACCCAAATTCAAGTATTTGAACTCCTCACACAACTCTTCAGGTAGTTGAGTTGTATAGGCCATGTTCACATAACTCTTTCTACTCAAGGCATCTGCTACAACGTTAGCCTTCCCTGGGTGATAGTGGATATCCAAATCATAATCCTTGATTAACTCGAGCCATCTACGCTGCCTCAGATTCAGATCTGACTGCGTGAATATATACTTCAGACTCTTATGGTCCATATAAATCTCACACTTATGACCAATCAGGTAGTGCCTCCATATCTTAAGAGCATGCACCATAGCTGCCAATTCCAGATCATAAGTCGGATAATTTAGCTCATGTTTTCTCAGCTGTCTAGATGCGTAGGCAACAACTCTGCCTTCTTGCATAAGAACACCTCCTAGACCTTGCCGTGAGGCATCACAATAGATAGAGAAACTTTTGGTGAGATCAGGTAAGATGAGCACTGGAGCAGAAGTCAGTCTCTTCTTCAACTCCTCAAAACTATCCTGGCATTGTTTAGTCCATACAAATTTGGCATTCTTCTCTAACAATGCAGTCATGGGCTTGGCTAACTTAGAGAATCCCTCGATGAATCTCCTATAATACCCAGCCATACCCAGGAAACTCCGAATCTCACTAACATCTTTGGGTGGCTTTCAACTCAACACATCTCTAACCTTCTTGGGGTCTACTGCTACTCCTCCATTAGAGATTATGTGACCAAGGAAAGATACTTCTTTTAGCCAGAACTCACATTTACTGAACTTGGCATAAAGTTGATGTTCTCTAAGCTTTTGCAACACCAATCTCAAATGTCCTTCATGTTCTTCTTCATTCTTAGAATACACTAGTATGTCATCAATGAACACGACGACAAACTTATCAAGGTACTCCATGAATACTTTGTTCATCAGATACATGAAGTAGGCTAGTGCATTAGTCAGACCAAAAGACATGACTGTGAACTCATACAGTCCATAGCGAGTCACAAAAGCGGTCTTGGGGATGTCAGTACGCCTTATCCTCAACTGATGGTATCCAGATCGAAGATCAATCTTGGAAAACACACAAGCCCCTTTCAATTGGTCAAATAGGTCATCAATTCTAGGTAATGGATACTTGTTCTTAATTGTGACCTCATTAAGTGACCTATAGTCTATGGACATCCTTTGTGTACCATCCTTTTTTTCTACAAACAGTACTGGTGCACCCCATGGTGATGAACTAGGTTGAACATAACCCTTATCTAACAATTCCCTTAGTTGTTTCTTATGTTCTGCTAATTCATTCACTCCCATTCTATAGGGTCTCTTAGCTATCGGTGCAGTTCCAGGTAAAAGTTCAATTATAAACTCGATGTCTCGGTCAGGTGGCATACCTGGCAATTCCTCAGGGAAGACATCCAGGTACTCATTTGCTATCCTTATATCTTCTAAGGTTGTGCCCTCCAACTGATTAACCCGATAGATTTCTGCAGCTGACTGAGTTGCCACATACACCACTTCTTCTCCAGTTGAAGTGATAAGATTCACAGAACTATTACCATAGTTAATAACTGCTTTCTACAACCTTAGCCAATCCATACCCAAGATGACATCGATACCGGTGGAATTTATGACTACAAGATTTGCTTGAAATTCTACCCCCCTTATGCTGAGACTAGCAGCTAAGCATATCCACTCTGCTTTCATTACCCCACCAGGTGAGCTTACTAACATGTGTTTCTTCATAACACTTACTGAAATACCATGCTTCTTTATGAATGTATATGTTATGAAGGAATGTGAAGCACCAGAATCAAAAAGTACTGTAGCTGAGTTTGAGTTGACCGGAAACGTACCGATCACCACATCCGGTGCCTCCTGAGCTGTTTCAGCAGTAACATGGTTCACCTTTCCCCGAACGTAGTTCTGCTGTGAGTTAGTCTTCTTGGGGCATCTATTGGAGTAATGTCCCGGCTCTCCACAATTGAAGCACTTGTTGTCATTAACTACATTTGGCGCTTTTGGTGCGCCATTCCTCTGCGGAGCATTGGGGGCATTATTTCTCACTAGTACATTGTTGGGTTGCTGCTGGCGCTGAGCTGGTGCCTTGTACTACTGTTGCTGCTGCTGTGCACGCTGCTGCTGCTGGTTGCGGTTGGGACCTGTCTGACCTTGATAGCGCTGCTGAAGTTGAGTTTATTGAGGGTTGGTATGGAAGCGAGAGTTGCTCCCAGATTGCTGTCCTTGAAATTTTCTCTTCTTGTCCTCCATTTGGCGGCGCTTGTTCTCAATCACTAAAGCTTTGTCCACCAGCTGCTGGAAGTTAGCAAAGGTATGGGACAACAGCTGGTACTGGAGACCATCATTCAAGCCCTCCATAAACAGCTCCTGCCTCTTTCCATCCTCGTCTACCTCAGTAGGTGCATACCGTGACAATTGTATAAACTTGTCACGATATTCAGCAACAGTCATGCTCCCCTGCTTGAGAGCCAAGAACTCCTTCTTCTTCAGCTTCATCAGTCCTGCAGGCACGTGATGAGTGCGAAAGGCACTGCGGAACTCAGCCTAAGTGATGGGATTAGCTTCGGTGCGGCCAAAGTGGAATGAGTCCCACCAATCCTGTGCAGCTCCCTGCAACTGTCCAGAAGCATATAAAACTTTCTCCCTATCATCACATTGGGCAATCTCCAGTTGCCTCTCAATGGCACGTAGCCAATCATCAGCTTGGAGTGGATCGGCAGAGTGCTTGAATACAGGTGGGTGTCCTTTCAGAAACTCTCCCCTCTTATCCCTGACATGAGGGGGTGCATTCCCATTCCCTTGCCCCATGTTCTGCATGTTCTGGGTCATCTGCTGAAGCAACTGGGTCTGCATCATCATCAGCTGCTCCATGGAGACTGGGGGTGGTGGTGGCAGTTCCTCGCCTCCCTGGTTGTTCCTCCTGGTGTTCACCATCTATAGAGGCATCATATAAGTCTCACATGTCCAAGCATATAACTCTTACAAGATACTGGTGTAACAAGAGTAGGTGTAGACAAGAGATATATGTAGGGTATGCAAGAAGATATTTGTTCTGAACTTTTCCAGCGAGTTGGATAACAGCAGTGCTGTAAAATAAGCATATCTCACTCTTTGTTTATCATATTATTGCGTAGCATACGTTTCTGGAAAGCTTATGAAATTCTCTACAACTTTCGTTTAGAACACTTTTTCAGATTCCAACGTTTACTTAGTCAAATTCAGACGATAAGAAGTACTGTTCCGGAATCCTGACAGCACAGAAACCTCAACTTACAACAGCTGTATCTCACAATTTATAATAGCTATTGAGGTGATTCCAGAGCCAGAAGAAAGATGTTGAAGTCTACTTATCTCCATAAAAATTTCATGACCTTTGAGTATCTAGATTACGAGATATGAACTGATAAAGACAGACTGTTCCGAAAGATACAGAATGGACAGCATGATAAAACGAAACCCAACTATTTATTCATAATATCCTTAAACCTTAACCTTAACTAAATGACCGTGGACATGCCCACAAGTCATCACAATCATATCAAAGATCCAAATCAAACATTATTCATAATGATAAACATCCAACCATGCAACTAACACTTGTCCAACCATTAAAAGAAAGAAACTAAATACTCTCTCGCGTAGCTACGCGTGCTTATTACATATTTTTAAGACTCTCCTATGGGTACGGGTCGATGGTGGTGCTGGTGCTAGGGTCTCCAGACTCTCCTCTGGTCCTCGGGGGTGACTGAGCGGGTACTCCTGAATCCTCCACATCTGGACCTCCTAGCTGCTGCTTCAGTGTAGCGTTCTCACGAGCTAGCTGCATGTAGGCCCTCCCCATGACATCGAGCTCATCCAGGGCCTGATCCAAGTCAGTGTGGGTCTCGGCCAAGCACAACAGGGTAGGCCTCATCCTCAGGTTTGCCTCTCCAAGTGGTGTAGCGATGTTGCATGTAGACTGTCCGCTCCGACGGCGGGGAAGATAGCGGTCATCCTCCCAGGCGATGTCGTCGAAGTGACGGTCGCGGTTGACCATCAACGCCTGTCGAGCTGCATCCCTGATGACGGCCGCATGTGTGAGCCGTGCAGTGGTGGCACGGTGGATGTAGCGCACCCGAGTCCCCTCTCGGATGTACACTTTTGTCTCCCAGAAGCCGGTGTAGTCGGGGTGGGTCCAATGCTCCGTCCTGTACTGAACAGTGCCTCCGGGGTGGTAGCGATGCACAAGTGCGAGAAGCCTAGGGTGGTAGTAGCCATCACCCTCCAAGTCGTAGTGGATCTCCGCGGTCCATCCCTAAGCCAACGGTGCATTGTGATCATCATCATTGTCATCATCCCCACCGTCTCCACTGTCTCCATCGTCTCCACCATCTCCACCATCTCCACCATCTTCACCATCATCACCTCCATCAGCATCAGAGTGATCAGAACCATCTCCATCATCAGGGTCACCTGCTCCCTCCTGGCCACCTTGTTCCTGTACTTCCTCGGGATCTTCCTCAGACTCCTCTATCTCAATGGGTCCCTCGAACATGGGTCCCTCCTCTGTTTCTTCATCCATCGGATCTTCCAACAAGTCCTCCAGAGGTTCCCCCATGGGTACCTCCACAGGTGGTTCCTCCTCTTGGTTCCTTAGAGCCTCCATAAGGTGTGCCGGGACACGCTTGCCCAAAGTGAACCTGGTCCTCCTAGTGGGCATCAGAATGGTCCTCTTGCGCGGGGTCTGCTTGGTACGGGCCATCTACAAGAATGAAAAGGTTGAGTATTAGAACAAAATAATTTTGGCAACAGATAAAGAACAGATTATAAGCAAAAATTTTATAGCAAAGTAAAAGTAGTAAAATAAAGATAATGAAATCCTAAAAACGTCCATTTCTATCTAGGTTGTTCGTCCTACAGTCAGTTATAGCTCTGATACCAATTTGTCGCACCCAATTTTGCAAAGCAAAACCAAGTACTTATATATGTGCGCCCAGGATGTCCAAACACACACATATATCACAAATTGCAATAGTATCAAAGTAAAGTACTTATTATATCGCATATCTCATCATAAAGTTAAATACAAAGTTTGCTCGAAGGCAATATTATTACAAACACAGCGGAATAACTAGCCCAACTGCCACAGGGACTCCAACTGGTGAACGTCTCCCTAGTAGTCCTGGACATCCTCCGGAAACTCTTCATATCCATTATCTGTTACCCATCCGGGATTTTCATTGGATGTAAAGCAAGTGTAAGCTCACCAAGCTTAGCAAGTATAACAAAGGGATCTATGAGGCTCAAATAGGCTTGACACTGTTTGACTGCGGTTCGCAATTTTAGTTGATCAATTTTTAGTAACCTGAATTACTACTTTAATGAACAGTCCCAATTCCCAAGTGGTATTAAAGTATCATCAAGCTTTATCTCTATTCCCAACCATCCATCATCCATAGTAACCACTAATCTCGAAGGATCTAGACCGCTCGTATCCGTGAGCACGGCTATTATAACAGGTTAATTATTTCTGCAGAAATTGTACATCTTTACCCACCGAGCCGTGATTCCCAATGCCAGGGTTCGCGAGACCCACTACACCTCTTCCCAGGAAGTGTGGCAGAGTTTCACTATGAAACCCTTAGCTAGTTGCACTAACAGATCATAGCTACAAAGAAATGGCACACGTGGGCATCGTAGCACGGTGCACACCCTAACAGAAAAAGGAAAGATACCCTCTTACCCCTTACTGGAGCTACAGACGAGCTAGTACAAACTAGATAATAGGTTAAAGTCAGAGCCATTTGACACTCGGGGTTGTACGGTCCCTCTTGGGTTGCCGCTTCAGGATTAAGTCCTTATGGAGAGGCACTAGAGTACTCAACCCTGTACTCCAGCCCCCTATCTGTTGCTAAAAAGTTCCATTTTATCACATTGCATATAGTCTTTAAATATGTTTAACAATTACTTCATGTTAAGCGTTGCAGCATCTATCCAAAATGCCTACCCAATAGACCCAGGTATCAAGGATATGTGGTACAAAGAATCATCTAGGTAAAGTCCTTAAAGGCAATTCAAATTAAACTCATGCATGAATGTAAGTGGTAGTAGTTCATAGGTAACAAGGGGCCTTTGGTACACTTGCCTTCCTCAAAGTCGTCCTGGGAGTACTGCTGATCCTGCTGGGGGTCCTCAGTCACCTCGAATGGCTCACCCTCTAATCGTGATCCAATCATCAATCAAGCATCATTCCAATCATTACATGCATATAAGATAGAACTCTATTAGAACAGCACACCAAGCAGTGAAAACATATGTTGAAAAGCTTACAGATCTATTCTACGCATTTCTACGAACACATGAGCGAAAGAATCACTCAAATCGAACTTAAAACGTGAAAGTTATGCATGAAATAAGATGTAATGGCAATTCTATAAATAAACCAACCTATTTTTGAATTAAAATAATTAAAAATCTGAATTTAAATGAAATCTGGACCGGGCATACTATTTCTGGAAACTTCAGGGACTTGAACGAATAAAAACAGGACTAAATAAAAATTAATTTGAACTGGACTGGACTGCGGGTTGATTACTAGAAAAAGCGGGGGCTTTTCTGCAAAACGCGCTCGGTTGACTGGGGTTTGACCTGACGATTGACCGGGGCTGCTGACTCATCAACACGCGGTGGCTGTTCACTGGGCGCGGTGCACCACGTGGGCGTGGGCGCGCTGACGCGGCACGGTGCGCCGGGTCCACGAGTCTACGGTGGACCGGCCACTTAAATCCAACCGGTACCTAATCCTGGCCATCCACGCTAGATCCAACGGCCCAGGGTGAAAACCGGGCGGTGGGTCACTGGGGAAGGAGAGGCCGGCGGTGCCATGGCCGGTGCGACTGGACCTTGGGCTACGGCTTCCCAGGGCGCCAAAGCAAGGTCTGAGGGCACAGGAAGACAGAGGGGCTCACCGTGAGTCGCCTGGAGGGGAACACGGCGTCCGAGAAGGCTCCGAGGCTGGTCATCGATGGCGGCCGCGAACTGGAGAGAGAAGAGGCGCGCGGGTGAGGGTGTAGCTGGGCAAAACAACGCCAAAACAAGAATCGGGGAGTACCTACGGGCGCGGGGAAGTCCGACGGTGCTTCGGGTGGCCTTAGCGTCAGCGTTCGCGCTCGGGAGGGGGGTTTTCACCAGCGGTGGTGGCTCACGGTAGCGAGCAAGGATGGAGAAGGGCTGAGGGGAGGCTCGGCCTTTATAGGTGGGCGGCTGTGGCATGAAAGGAAGGGAAGCAGGGCGGGTTCGGCACCTTCCAAACGGGCGCCGGTGGCCTTCCATCGGTGCCGCGCCATTGACGGGCAGAGAAAGGAAGGGGAGCGCTGGGGAGGGAAGGTGGACAACGCGGCTGACGAGTGGGTCCAGACGCGCAGCGAGTGAACGGCGCGTGCGGCGTAGGCCGAGCAGGCCGCAGCAGCGTGCCGTCGCGCCGAGCGGGCCACAGCAAAGCAGCAGCTGGGCCGCTGAGTTGGTGCGTGCGCGCGGGTGGCAAGCTGGGCCGCGCGGGGTGCGGGCCAGTGCGTCAGCACGGGGCAGCCGCCGGGTGGGCTATGCCAGGCAGGGCAGGCCAGGAAAGGGGGAGGGAGAAGAAGGTCGGGCTGGCTGGGTTGGGCCACAAGGTGACTTTCTCTTTTTTTTCAAATCAAATGTTTATCCAATTCTATTTTCTCCATTTTCATTTTTAAGCCAAATTCAAATAAGTTTTGAATGCAAATTTCAAATCATCTAGCCCTACACTCAAACAAAACCCATATGATTCGGCATGAATGCAACAAACAAGTTTCTAAACTTATAGTTTATTTTATTTATACAATATTTATTATTTGGCCTATGTTAGAAATACCTAGGAAATGTATAAATAGGGCAAGAATTTAATTGCTAATTGCAGTAGAATTTTGGGTGTTACAGTTACCCCGTCCTCGATTTTCACAATCGGAGGGGCTGAGTAAACGACACTTGCCTCGACGGCTCGAGTATCGCGCTCAACGAGCTCACTAACAGGTACGTTCATGTGGAATCCGGGTCCATCATTTGCTGATGGGGTCGGCAGAGCCCTCTGGTGGCACTCCACAACTTCTTAACCCCGCCTCCTAGCAGATGCCCGAGCCGTTCGATAGGCTCAGGGGGCCCGATGGCCTCTCCTCGATGGAGATTCTGTGGGTTTGGCTCAGGGTTAGAATTGAACGAGAAAAGGTTGAGACGTCCCTGTCCGCTTCTGAGCGGGGTCGGGCAGGGCCGCTGGGGCTTGTCTCAGTTATTTCTCACTGGCTCTGTTCGGCATGAGGCGACCTCGAGCCCTTCACGGGCCAACCTTCGAACCTTGGCCTGTGGCCGCCTATATCGAATGAGGCGACGGCCGTTTCGTGATGCGACACGAAGCGTTGGGATGTTTTGCATATGTATAATATAATCGAAATGAAGGCGGGGTCAGTAACGTTACCTTGGTGGTATGAGTGATGAAAAGCTCCTACCAGATGTGTCTGTGCGGGGTTCGGACCCTGATGTTCACGATGAGGTTGGAGTAACCTGCATAAGAATCGCTATTCTTTGTTTTTCGTATCTCGGTGGCGGTCCGAGCCGTTTAATCGACTTGGGCAACCTGATAGCTTCTCCTTTGGGGGAGATTCTGTAGGCAGACCCCTCCAAACCCTTCTTGAGAAGGCAGACATCGAAGCTGGAGACGCGAGGGGCGTTGAGCATGATTTTTCTAGCGAACAGAAACACCATAGCTACCGAGGCGTAGGGTCTGCTAGTTCATCCAGTTTTACTCAAAGTTTTATGCCCGTATTTCACGTCCTTAGTTTCAAGCGTACGGAGGGGTCGGGTGAGGAGGATGTCTAGACTGGTAGACATCCTCGGCAGCCCCCGAGTGATGTTCATGTCCCCGCCGTTTGACGGGGTCGGAAGCTCGAGAATGAATTTTAATGCGTTAAGTAAGAAGGCAGAGATGCTTATCTTTCTTTGGACGTTCGTTCGTTGTCTCTTCTAGGCCGAATGGCCAGCCCAGGAGATCTGAAAGGTCCTGTCGTCGGATCGTCCTATGGTCCTGCATGGGGAGGCGAAGGGTTGTCTGCCTATGTGGGTGCCTTAATTGCCGCGTCCGGAGCGGGTCAGCGGCGGGCCATACCCAGGCAGTGTTC
Organism: Miscanthus floridulus; assembly: GCF_019320115.1. NCBI lineage: Eukaryota > Viridiplantae > Streptophyta > Magnoliopsida > Poales > Poaceae > Miscanthus > Miscanthus floridulus. The sequence goes on along the minus strand of NC_089587.1, from coordinate 68,437,693 downwards.
AGTTTGACTAGGGGGGGATGCCTCATCAACCGGGGCGCGTCCCATCAGTTCCGGCGCGTCCCCTCAAGTATCAATCAGCATTGATTTCGTATTTAAAGAGGGGAAGGGAGAGGGTTTTTCGTCCAACCTTTCGCCTTTCCTTAGCTGGTGTGGCTCTTCTTTAAATAGGGAGGGGGAGGGGAGTTCTCATCCCACCTCTTCTTCTACCTCTGAGCCGCTATCTCTCCTTCTTCTTCCTTTCCGCCGAATGCATCCGCGCGTCGCGGCAGTTCCTGAGTGAGGAAGAGTAATGCCAGAGAGAGAGAGAAAACTCACAAATTCGCTCGTGAATCTGGAGCATGATGTCGAGCCGGAGGTTATCCAACATAGATGAGATGGTGTGTGCCGCCCTTGCCGAGGAGTCATTGTTGCCGAAGTAGAAGAGGCGCCGGTGGGCGCCGTACGCCGTCGACTGCGCCGTCGTTCGCTGTGCTCCTCCTTCGGTGGGAGGCGTTTCCTACCTTTACGCCATTGTCAGGGTGGTGGTTGGTGACGATGGCGTAGTCCCCGGATGCCCTAGCAGAGGCGTCACTGTCGGGGTTGCGGCTGACGACGATGGCGTAGTCCCCGGACACCCCGGCAGAGGCATTGTAGTCAGGGTTGTGGCTGACGATGATGGCGTAGTCCCCGGACGCCCTGGCGGAGGCGTTGTAGATGACGGCGCCTTCAAGGATCCTGCGAAGCGGTGGGATGTCGCTGATGGGGAGCATGGCGCGGCGGCCGCAGTAGACAAGCTGGCCCGTGTACACGCCCCGGGTGTCGCCGATGGAGAGCGTGACGCGGCGGCCGCAGTAGACGAACTAGCCTGTGTACACGCCCTGGGCGTTGCCGATGGAAAGCGTGGCGCGGCGACCGCAGTAGATGAGCTGGCCCGTGTACATGCCCCGGGCGTCGCCGATGGAGAGCGTGGCGCGGCGACCGCAGCAGTACTTGTAGTAAAGCTAAGCAGAGACTGTAATTGAATAACTTTATGGGGAAGCCCCCGAGTAAACAGTCCTCTGAATTTACAAGTATATTATTCCTTTTTGTAATGAAATCACTTTGTAAGTGACGAATTTGTGCAAAAAATGAACAAATTTACATCTTTTGCTTATGGCAAGCAATTTTTTATCTTTCTCTTTTTTGTAGAAATGATGTTAGTGCTTTCCGACCCTTCTCACGGTCTAAGTCATAAGAAGCTAGGAATGTGGGCAAACTAATTCTGATTGAGCTGGTGAGCAAAGAGGTTGCAGCCGCTGGGGCATGGGTGTCTCGCAGTCCTACCAGTTGTATTCAGAATTGGTTCCCAAAATCTTAGCCCTTAGGACTCGTTTATGAGGCGATTGGAAAACTTAGAGAATGTTTGTAAATATAACATAGGAGATTTTTGCAAGCATAATACTTGTATTACATATGTCACATGTTACGATCACATGCCCCCGAGTGAGGTCTGACCCCTCATGATTTGCAGGGGTTGGAAGTCACTAAGGATCGGGCTTTTGTTATGACAAAAACTGATAAGGAAGAGTATACGCTTATTTTAAGGGTAAAAACGACGTAGCTGCTCAATGTTCCAGGCATTGGTGAAGACCTTGCCGTTGATGGTTTTCAACCGGTAGGCGCCTAGGTGAAGTACTTCCGCGACGACGTAGGGCCCTTCCCAAGGAGGGGAGAGTTTGTGGCGGTCCTTGTTGCTCTGCACAAGACGGAGGATGAGGTCTCCGACGTTGAAGGCTCGACCCCGCACCCATCGGCTGTGGTACCATCGCAACGCCTGCTGGTACTTAGCTGAACGGAGGAGGGCGACGTCGCGGGCTTCTTCTAGCTGGTCCATGGCATCTTGGTGGGATGCCTCGGCCCCCTGTTCATCGTATGCTCTGATTCTTGGCGCTCCATAGTCAAGGTCTATTGGAAGAACGGCCTCGGAACCGTAGACCATGAAGAAAGGTGTGTAGCCGGTGGCCCGACTGGGAGTTGTCCTTAGGCTCCAGAGCACGGCTGGGAGCTCAGCGAGCCAGCGCTCACCAAACTTGTTCAACCGGTTGAAAATTCTGGGTTTGAGGCCTTAAAGGAGCATGCCGTTTGCGCGCTCGACCTGCCCGTTTGTCCGGGGGTGTGCGACGGCTGCCCAATCGATTTGGATGTGTTGTTCATTACAGAATCGAACGAATTTCCTGCCGGTGAACTACGTGCCATTGTCTGTGATGATGGAGTTCAGTACTCCAAAGCGATGGATGATGTCGTGGAAGAACAGCACAGCTTGCTCGGATTTGATCGTGGATATTGGTCGAGCTTCAATCCATTTTGTAAACTTGTCTATGGTGACAAGTAGGTGGGTGAAGCCCCCGGGTGCCTTTTTGAGTGGCCCAACCAGGTCGAGTCCCTAGACTATGAAGGGCCACATGATGGGAATCATCTGGAGAGCCTAGGCCGAGAGGTGTGTTTGCCGAGCGTAGTACTGGCATCCTTCGCAGGTGCGTACAATTTGCTCGGCATCGGCTACTGCGGTGGGCCAGTAGAAACCTTATCGGAATGCATTCCCAACCAAGGCTCTTGGTGCGGCATGATGACCGCAGACTCCACTGTGGATGTCGCCCAGCAGGAGTTTTCCCGGTTCGCCAGGGATACAGAGTTGCAAAATCCCGATGTGACTCCGTTTGTAGAGTTTGCCCTCTACAAGAACGAAGGACTTGGCACGTCGTGCGAGCCGTCGGGCTTCCGTCTTGTCTGCCGGTAGTATGTCGTGGAGGAGGTAGTCGAGGTAAAGCATTCTCCAGTCATTGGGAGGGTCGGACTCCACTGCTGGGTCCTCTTCAAGCTCCATGACCTCAGGGTTGGGTGGAGCAGTTGGCGGATCGGCCCCTGGGTCGGACTAGATGGGCCATCGTCGGCTCGTTCCGACCCTGCATAGCATACCGAGGGTTTGTGTTGATCACTAGCAAAGATGCCTGTCGGGACTGGCTCTCGGCCGGATGCTGCTTTTGCAAGCGTGTCGGCTGCTTCGTTGAGGCGTCTTGGGATGTGATTGAGTTCGAGACCGTCGAATTTGTCCTCTAGTCATCGGACTTCTTGATAGTATGCCTCCATCTTGGTGTCGTGGCAGCATGACTCTTTCATGACCTGGTTGATGACCAGCTGAGAGTCGCCCCTGACGTCGAGGCGTTGGATGCCCAGCTCGATGGCGATTCGTAGGCCGTTGACGAGCACTTCATATTCTGCAGTATTGTTTGATGAGGGGAAATGGAGCCGAACCATGTACCTCATGTGGACCCCGAGGGGAGATACAAAAACTAGCCCTACTCCGGTGCCCTTCTTCATCAACGATCCGTTGAAGTACATTGTCCAGTACTCTTGATCGACGGCTGCTGGTGGCATCTGGACCTCGGTCCACTCCGTGATGAAGTCAGCCAGTACCTGAGATTTGATCATTGTTCGGGGGGCATAAGAAATGCCCTGATTCATCAGCTCGAGTGCCCACTTTGCGGTTCTTTCCGTAGTGTCATGGCTATGGATGACCTCACCGAGGGGGAACGATGTCACTACTGTCACGGGGTGTGACTCGAAGTAGTGGCGTAGCTTCCTTTTGGTGATGAGGATGGTGTAGAGGAGTTTCTGGATTTGGGAGTAGCGGGTTTTGGAGTCAGATAACACCTCGCGGATGAAATATACAGGGCGCTACACCTTGAAGGCGTGCCCCTCTTCCTCTCGCTCTACTACTAAGGTGGAGCTAACCACTTGGGTGGTGGCCGATATATACAGCAGGAGGGATTCTCCGTTGCATGGAGGCACTAGGACCGGAGGTTTAGTTAAAAATCATTCAATCGTGTCAAGCGCTTCCTGAGCCTCGGTTGTCCACTCGAAGCGGTCAGATTTCTTCAGGAGTCGTTAAGGGAGAGTCCTCATTCGCCGAGGCGCGAAATGAATCGGCTGAGGGCGGCCAGACACCCTGTGATGTGCTGAACCCCCTTTATGTTTTGGATCGGGCCCATCCTTGTGATGGCTGATATTTTCTCCGGGTTGGCTTCGGTACCACGCTCGGAGACGATGAAGCCGAGCAGCATGCCCCTCAGGACCCCGAAAACACATTTTTCGGGATTGAGTTTGATGCAGTTTGCCCGGATTTTCGCAAAGGTTTGTTCAAGGTCGGCAACAAGGTGGTCAGCTCGCTTGGATTTGACTACGATGTCATCGACATAGGCCTCAATGGTTCGCCCGATGAGGTCTCCGAAGCAATTGAGCATACAGCGCTGGTATGTTGCCCCAGCATTCTTCAGACCGAAAGGCATCGAAATGTAGCAAAACAATCCAAAGGGGGTGATAAAAGATGTCGCGAGCTGGTCGGACTCTTTCATCGTGATTTGGTGGTAACCAGAGTATGCGTCAAGGAAGCAGAGGGTTTCGCACCCTGAGGTGGAATCGACTATTTGGTCTATTCGTGGCAAAGGAAACGGATCCTTTGGACACACTTTGTTGAGGCTGGTATAATCGACACACATTCTCCATTTCTCGCTCTTTTTTCGCACAAGAATGGGATTTGCTAACCACTCTGGGTGGTATACTTCCTTAATGAATCCTGTGGCTAGCAGCTTGGCTATCTCCTCACCAATGGCCCTGTGTTTCTCCTCGTCGAAGCGGCGTAGGCGTTGCTTTGCCGGCTTGGAGCCCGGGAGGATCTGGAGAGTATGCTCGGCGACCTCCCTCGGGATGCCCAGCATATCTGAGGGTTTCCACGCAAAGACGTCTTTGTTGTCATGGAGGAAGTCGACGAGCGCGCTTTCCTATTCGGAGGAGAGCGCGGTCCCGATATGGACTTTTTTGCCCTCGAAGCTGCTGGGGTCCAAGAGGACCTCCCTGGAGCCTTCTACCGATTCGAACGACCCGGTTGATTTCTTCGTGTCGGGTGCCTCTTCGACGACCTTCTCCCTGAGGGTGGCTAGCTCTTCGGAGGCGATGACTGCGGATGCGTGTCCACAGCATTCGACCTCGCACTCATAAGCGCGCTGGAAGGAGGTGCCGATGGTGATGACCCCATGGGGGCCCGGCATCTTCAGCTTAAGGTACGTATAATTGGGGATGGCCATGAACTTCGCGTAGCATGGTCATCCCAGAATGGCATGGAAAGTCCCCGGGAACCCCACTACGTCGAAGGTGAGGGTCTCAGTCCGGTAATTGGACCGATCCCCGAAAGTGACGGGCAGGTCAATCTGCCCCAGTGGCACGGCTTGCCTACTAGGCACGACACCATGGAAAGGCGCTTAGATGGGGCGGAGGTTCGTTCGATCGATGCCCATCTCGTCGAGCATCTTGGCGTACATGATGTTGAGGCCGCTGCCTCCATCCATCAGTACTTTCGTGAGCCGCTTTGGTCCGACGATCGGATCGACGACAAGCGGGTACCTTCCCGGATGTGGGACGACATCCGGATGGTCGGTCCGGTCAAAGGTTATGGTGGATTCTGACCACCGGAGGAAGGCTGGCATGGCCGGTCCGGCTGTATAGACTTCGCGGCGCACGAGCTTCTAGCGATGCTTGGAGTCATAGACCGTCGATCCTCCAAAGATCATGAGGGCACCGGTCGACGTTGGGAAGGCGTCTTCCTTCTCCTCTACGTCATCTATGGTGGGAACAGGTTCCTTCCCCTGCTCCCCTTTGTTAAGGCCCCCGGCCAAGTATTTGCGCATGAGGCCGCAATCCTTATATAGATGCTTGGCCGAGAAGGCATGGTTTGGGCATGGCCCCTCGAGCATTTTCTTGAAGTGGTTCGGAGTGCCCTCCGTGGGATTCTAGCCACCTTTGCGATTGGCCGCGGCCACGAGCGAGTTGTCTCACCGTTGCTTCTTGTTTTTTCTCTTAGCGGGATGGTTGGAGGCGCCTTCGCCGGCGTCCTCGTCTCGCCTCATCTTTCCGTCGGAGCGATCAAAGATGGCTCCGACCGCCTCTTCTCTAGAGGCGTGACTGGTGGCGATGTCCAGGAGTTCCTTAGTAGTCCGCAGGCCCCTGCGTCCTAGCTTGTGGACCAGGGATTCATAGGTTGTCTCGGACAGAAAGGCTCCTATCACGTTGGCGTCGGCGACGTTCAGGAGTTCATTGCACTGCCGAGAGAAGCGCTGAATGTACCCATGAAGGGTTTCATCAGCCTTCTGGCGGCAGTTCTTGAGGTCCCATGGGTTTCTAGGGCGTTTGTACATGCCCTGGAAGTTGCCCACGAAGATCTCCGCCAGATCCGCCCAATTCTGAATGACATTGGACGGCAGGTGCTCCAGCCATGCTCGCACCGAATTGGCCAAGAACAGCGGGAGATTGCGAATAATGAAATTGTCATTACTCGCACCACCGGCCTGACATGCAAGCCGGTAGTCTTCGAGCCAAAGCCCGGGATTTGTTTCGCCAGAATATTTAGGGATATTGGTAGGCGGTCAATACCTTAGGGGGAATGCGGCATTGAGGATGTGCCGACCGAAGGCCTAAGGACCTGGCAGACTGGGGCTCGGGCTTTGGTCCTCGTTGCTATCATAGTGTCTGCCATGTCGGGGATGGTAGCCACGGCGTGCTGCTTCTCCATCGTCGCTGTGGGCACATCTCCGAGCGTCGATGATGCTGCGTACGTCGTGGCCATGGCCGAGGCGTTGATGCACTGGGACGGCGGAGGGAAGCCTGCCGCCTGGCGGCGTTTGGTGGATGGACGCGTCCTTTGTGGGATGCACTGAGGGCGTGTGCTAGCTGGTGTCAGGTTCGCGTTGTCGGGACAATGAACTTTCTGCCTGCTGCGCCGCCGCACGCTCGAGCAACGTGCGAATTTCTCGGTGGGCGCGGCGATCCTCAGACGTCGCGGCCTCCGGAAGGCCATGCAGCAAGGCGGTTGCTGCGGCGATGTTCTGGCTGGCTCAGGCAAAGTGAGGAAGGGTCCCATCATCGGTGAGGATCCTTTGGTGTACGGTGCGGGCCGTGGCGCACGCGCCCCTTGTCTTTGCGGCGTTCAATCTCGCGATTGATGTCCATGTACTCCTGGATGAGCCCTTGCCTGGCCTCATCGATCTCTTGCTGATGGGCCCTCAGCTGCTCCATCCTTAGGCGAGATGGGGCAGTCATCTCTTCCCTAGATCTGTCGTCAGGGTTGTTTGGAGGGGTGACCTCTTCCCCAGAGACACTTTCGACATGACCCTCGGGGGTCTGCGTCATGAAGCATTCCCGAGAAGGGTGGTGGCTCCCCCTACTGGAATCCGAGCTAGAGAATGATCCTAGTTCCTCGTTGAGGAGCCCGTAGAGGGTCTCCATATCATGCTCAATCGCCCCCACGAACTCGATGTCCGTGGGTGACTGAACCACATGTAGTGCCAGAGGGTGGCCAACGGTCGCCGCAGTGTTGCGGAGACCGAATGGAAACGCTGTCGGGGTGCTCCGTATGGGACCTTCCGGACATAGAGTGATGTTGTGCGTGGCCTCCCTTGATGACTAGGGTCCAAGGGAGTTGCCCAACGGGTCCTTAAGCCTAAGACGGTTGAGGTCGACGGAAGGGAGAGACGGGGCGGCTGTGTGAGTCAGCGCCAGCTCTCCTCCTAGTGTGATGATGAAATCTAGGTCGCCGAAACGCACATGTGCGCCCGGGGCCCAGCTGATTATGTGGGTGGCCATCCGAGGCCTTTTCTGGAATGCGCAAGGCCCCTACCTGGAGCACCAATTGTTGGTGTTTCGTACAAGCACTAGCAAGTAAATTTATAGTAATGCGCATTAGGCTCGGATGGTGCGCTAAAGGACACAAGATTTATACTGGTTCGGGCCGAATGTCCCTACGTCTAGTTTGTTGCTGCTCGTGTTATTAGCACTGTGAACGATTTGTAGTAGGGGATACAAATGATCGAGAGAGGGACTAGTCCCAGGTCTCTGATGGAAGGGTTGAAAGGAGGTCAAGAGCTTCGTAGCAGCTTGACTGTGTGTGTGTTGTCTTGTTCGGTCCAAAGTCCTTCCCTTTGATGGGAGAAGCGCATCCCCTTTTATAGATGAAGGGGCTAGCTTTACAAGGATGAGGGCTTTACCTAATCTTGTGGCTCGTGTCTACCTGGCCTGGTTCTTCATTCTGATCAGTGCGAAGGAATATAAGTGCCTACAATACTGTCGATGTCTCTGTAGAATGTCAGGTTAATTACAGAATGCTACCCTGCATAGGGTATGGGCTGTAGTATAGTGGTTTTGACTTATTAGCCTCTCCCAGCCTTGCTTCGCACGCCTTCTGGTTCCTGTGAGTCTTCGTCGGAGGGACGAGGGGTCGGGGTCCGAAGTAACACCGTGGTCAAGGCCTTCTGACTTGGCGGACCTGAGGGGTCAGGAAGCGGGCACCGCTCCCTCGGGTCCATAGCGTGGTGATGGAATATCCGTCATTTGTGGAGATAGCAAATCCTTTTATGGAGCATAGCAGTTGTCGTATATCTTCATCGGGTTCCGTGTCCTAGGGCTGAAGGTGGCGCCTACAACTCTACAGGGTAAGGAGCACGCACCTGTACAATCTTTCGGGCTCTGCGGTGCCCGGAATGGTCTAAAGCACCTATCCCGTCATCCCCTGGCAGTACTTTTCCTGCCAGGGCACAGGGTATGGTCCTTGGAGCCATGGTTGACCCAAACATCTTGTCTTGCCCTGTACCTATCATCTTGAGAGAACGGGGAGAAGTTGTCAGGTAAGATGAATCCAGTCTTTAGATATGGAGTAGGGTGAGGCTCGTTCCTCGCCGTCGGGCGAAACGGAGACCAATCCCTATCTCTTAGGCGAGACCGACCCTGCCCCTCCGGGGTCAGGCGAGGCGAAATCTATCCCTCGGCCCTCGGGCGAGACCGAGCCTGCCCCAAGGGCGTTGGGCGAGACGGAGACTAACCCTGAGCCCTCGGGCGAGTCAGAGCTATCTCAAAAGACGTCGGGCGAGGTGGAACCAAACTCCTGTCATTCAAACAAGGGATGAAATGGCGCTCTTATGCGTCCAGAAGTTTTTAACGCTTGGTGGTTATTGGTTCCACCTTTTGAGGTACCCCGGTATTAGGTCCCCGACAACATGCTGGCACAAGAGCTGCAAACCATCCCAGCTTCCTGGCCCTTCGCATGTTGGGGACTGGATATGATTGGGCCTTTCAAGCCAGCACCACGTGGCTTTCGGTACATATATTTCACCATTGATAAGTTCTCTAAGTGGATTGAGTATAAACCGCTCGTCTTGGCTACTACAAAGAAAGCAGTCAAGCTCTTCGAAGACATCATCCACAGATTCGGTCTCCCGAACAGCATCATCACCAACCTCGGAACTACATTTACTGGCCATCACTTTTGGGACTTCTGCGAAGACCATTGCATCTCCATCAAATACGTCTTGATTGCTCATCCAAGAGCCAACGGACAGGTCGAACGGGCGAATGGCATGATCCTTGATGCCCTAAAAAAGAGACTATATAAGAAAGAAGAAAAGCACCCGGGCAGATGGCTCAAGGAGCTACCAGCTATAGTCTAGGGACTACGTACTCAAGCTAGTCGCATCACCGATGTGTCTCCATACTTCTTGGTTTATGGCTCAGAAGCCATCCTACCAACAGACATTGCCTTCCAAGCACCTAGGGTGGAAAACTTTGATGAAGAGCATGCCACAGCTGTTCGGACAGAGGACGTCGACAAGGCCAAGGAGGAATGCCTAATCACCTATGTCTGCACAGCCAAATATCTAGAAGGCTTGCGGAGGTGCTACAACCGCAACATCAAAGGTCGTTCATTCACTGTCGGCGACCTCGTTCTCCGCAAAAAAACAAAAAACCGAAGGGATGCACAAGCTCTCTTCCCCTTAGGAAGGGCCTTACATCGTCAAAGAGGTCACCCGATAGGGTCTTATTGCCTACATGACTTAGACAGAATTGATGTTCCCAACTCGTGGCACATCGAGCACCTTATACGTTTCTATCCTTGAAGCGCTCTAGATATGTACTCTCCACGTTATGTTGAATAAAGTTTTGGTCTCCATAACCTGTCTCCACTTTTTCTGCATTGTGGTTTAACCCCCACTTATGGTCGTTGAGCTCTATGCCACTCCATAATGATCTCCAATACGAAATAGACATAACTGCGTCGATCACGTTTCTCTAAATCTCCAACGTTATCGCCGAATGGTTCTCTCCAATATCGCCGAACGGTTCTCTCCAATGTCGCCGAACGATTTCTCCAAAACGCCGACACATTTTCACCAAAAATCACCAAATAAGTCTTCTCCAAATCACCGAACACTTTTCTCCAAATCTCCAAGATATTTCGCCGCATAGCGAGCAACAAACTTTCTTTTCTGTTCTCTTTGGAGAAGACCCAGTTTCTGATCTCTCCCTACATATGCCATGGGCTCCGTGCTCTGCGTTATGGGTGGTTGGCTATGGTTCCTTGGTCACGCCTGTTCATCCTACACGTCCACGGGCTCCACGCTCGATATTATGGACTTTGGGCTAGCCAAGGCTGAGAGTTCAACACAGAACTAATTGCTTGGACGCCGCTTATACTACCTATATCTCTAAGTTATTTCAACAATCACCGAGCATCACATGTTTCACTCTATTCTCTATGGAGAAGAGTGACCCAGTCTCCGATCTCTCCCTACACGTGCTACGGGCTCCGCGCTCTGCGTTATGGGTGGTCAGCTATGGTTCCTTGGTCACACCTGTTCCTCCTACACATGCACGGGCTCCGCGCTCGATGTTATGGACTATGGGCTAGATGAGGCCATAGGGGTCAGTATCGAACTAACTGCTCAGACTCTACTTATACTCCATATAAATACGTCATGGTCAACATTATGAGGATTTTCTTTCGCCAAAACTACAAGCAAACTGCATACACATGCACCTTGTAACATTCCTCACATACATAATTGTTTTTTGCGCTTTCACGCGTTCTAACTACACTGTCAAGATATTACAGATGACAATCTCTAAACATATCACCGAGCTCAACCATCACCGTCCATCTCACTGAATAGGTCTATATCACTGGCCAGCTTTTTTGCTGCATCCTCCACCTGATCCTCCAACTATTGGGTCTCCGCATCGCTCAGTCCTTCGGTGAACGCACCCCCTATTGCCTGAAGGTCGATGGTTGGGTAATGGGACCAAACCACCGCAAGGGTGTGAGTAGCGACGGACACAACATCATCGCAGTTGAAGCTCTTGAAGTTCTCCCAAGCTGCCTTGCACCTCTAGATGATGGTGTCCAAACATTGTCGCCTACCGTTGAGCTGAATACCCGGTTCTAAGTTGACGCAGTCAAGCACCGGTTTAATTGCGGCGACTACAGTGTCGAAGTTATCCCTTTGGGTCCTAGCCTCCTGCACCAGCACATCAAACTATGCCTTGGCTTTATGATGGTAGCCTACAAGCGTTACAATGTTCCATCATACAAGGAAACTACTTCGACAGTAATTCCGACTAGGAGGTATTCACCTTTTAGCTCCTCGATTAGTTTGTCTGTTCGCTCAGACTCCTTCGCCTTCTCTTGTTGAAGTTGTTTGATGGCCTAGCACAGTTGGCCGAGCTCCGCATCTTGCTCTACAAGTGCAATAGTTAGCACCAAAAATATGGCTGTTCAGCAATACCAAGTGCATTCACCAATATACTCTACCTGCTTTCTGCTCGGATACACTTCTGAGCTCTTCGGATTTCTATTCCAACTACTTGGAGGCACTCCTCAGTTGTCCAGAGACAGCAGCCAGCTACTTGGACTGGCTCTACAGCTGCTCAGACTAGTTTTGCAGCTGCTCAGACGTAGCCGCCAGCCGCTCGGACAGGACCCCCTTTTGGTATTCTAGGTCCCGCGCGTTGGACTCTGCAAGGTCTCATTCGCGCCAGGCCCTCTGGATGTTTCTCTCCTAGACGTTCATCACCTCTTTGAGTTTTTCGTTCTCCTCGACAAGGGGCTCCATCCTCTTCATCAGCTGGCGGCGTTGTTCGGTAGTCCACGTTATCTCCTGCAAATGCATAATGACAATGTCGAAATCCAGTTACAAAAGTCAAAGAGGAGCATTTCAGACACAGTACTAACCTTGATTTGCTTCATCACCCCGGTAAGGGCAGTTTCTAGTCTCCTGAACTCCCTGGTGGTGTCCTCCTCTTTGACAATTACTATGTCATCATCGTGCTTTCAGAGGATTCGGACAGTTTGGGGTTGAGGTTCCTCATGCTCAATCTCCTCCACCTCGTCCTCCTCTGCTGCAGCCGAAGGCACCACCTGGGGGCTCGACGGCCGGATAGCGGGTCTAACTATGCCCTCCAACGACTCGGGGAGCGCCGTCTACTCCTTCAACACTGCAAGATTCTCCGCTCTAGATTCTGGCGTGATGCTAGTAACTACAGTTTCTACTCCAGAGGATGCGGCGGCGCCTCTCATCACTGAGGGTACAGTCGCTGACTTGTTCATCGTCGACGGCAGCTGTTCATCGCCGCCAAGTCTGCCAACAGCGGTAATTGGCTCCACCGCATGCTGACGAGCACCCGAGGACTCTAGGATGGGGTCCACCGGTATTCCCTCTGTCCTAGAGCCAGCCTTCGGTTGCTTGTCAGTCTAGATGGGCGAGACTGGATCCATCATATGCCTTGCTCTGCATCAAGTTAGCTCGTCAATCGTCACAAAAGTTAAGAACCTACAACAAATTAACTCCAAGGCAATGATACTACGGTTTGGTCTGCCGGTTCAATTTCTTGAACCAACGGTGCTTGCCCGAGCCCCCAGGCATAGTGTGGGATCAACTCCCATACTCTGTGGAGGAGGTCTTGGCTCCTCCACAGTCGACCTTTGTTCTGCCTGACACTCTGTTGCCCTCTCCGCCTACTGCTCTAGTTTTCCCTCTGCTTGTTGCTCAGGGACTCCCATCGTCTACTGCGCGGGAACTTCCCTTGCCCGCTGCTCGGGGACTTCCCTCATCTGTGGCTTAGGGACTTCTTTGCCTCCCCTTGATTGATTCCCCATCAGAGTGCTACGCGGAGGCTCTTTCATGCTCTGTGGAGGATCCATCGGAACTTCGTTGTCATCCGACCAGTCAAACATAGTGGTCCTTCACGTTCGACTGGTCTGATCATCGCCAAGCGAGATGCCACCCAGTTTGATGGAAGCAGAACCCGCCATCTTCCTCCTCTTCTAGGCCGGCTCATCTGCCACTGCCCTCTTCCCCCAGGCTTTCTCCGACACCGGGGGAGAACTCTCCGTCCGACCAACATCCGTGCCTCCGGAGTCCGACGAGACGCTGATGGCACTTCCTTCAGGTTGAGTTGGTGGTCGTGCCTCCATAGCTGGTGGCCAATTGCCCTTTGGCACACTTGAAAAGTACACCGCCCTATCCTATGAATGGATCTTCGCATAGGTAAATCAGTCTACTGCTCGGCAATGAAGAAGGATAAAAAGCATCAGGAATACACAACTAAGATTTTTACTTGAGGAGGCAGATTTTGCAGTTGAAGGGCCTCGTATACCCTGGCATGTTGAAAGAGGAAAATGGAGCGAATAGCTTTGTAGCCCACTCTTCACAAATGTTCCTCGACAGCATCTCTAGCCTCTCTCGAGTACCGTCGGTTTCCCCCTTGAACTCGAAGGCTGGATGCGCCCTCTCTTTACAGGGCTACACATGGCGTACTATAAAGCTTGCTGCTACCAATCCACTGTTGGTTCTCATGCCCCTTATTAAGGCAAGAAGCTCCCTCACTTGCTCCATGTCAGCGCTGTTCGGCGTCTCCGACCAGCTCCTCTGACTCTCTAGGATGTGGTCAGTGTCGCAGCGGACGGCTGGGTGGCTCTATTTTATGTAGAACCACGTGGAATTCCACCCCTTCAATGATGTATTCAGCGGCATAGTAAGGTACTCGCCCGCCATCCCATCATGAAGCTGAAGGTACACCCTGCTGACCACTTTGGAACCACCACCGCCTCTCTTTTTCAGCCAGAATAGGTAACGGAAGATGTTGAAGTGGGGAAGGATTCTGAGATATGCCTCACAGAAATGGATGAAGATTGTGATGTACAGAATGGTATTGGGGTGGAGGTTGCACAGACTAACTACCCAAAGCTCCAACAGATCCCTCAGGAATGGATGAACAGGAAATCCCAACCCATGCCAGAAATAATCCTCGAATACCACCACTTGATCGGTATGAGGTGTTGGGAAGGACTCACCGAGGGCTGGCCGCCATTCGGCGGTAGCACAGTCAGGAAGAATGCCAGTCTCCACCAATCTATTAAGCTCCACCTCTCCCATTCACGATGGCACCTAGTCTTTGTCCCACCGGGCGCCGATGCTCACCTTCTTGGGGCTTGTTTTCTTCGATTTGGCAGCTCCTTTCTTTGGCACCATCTCTCCGATGTGATTGGGGTTTGGCGGCGGAAGCAAATGTGGAAGCGAATCTAGAAACGCGAGGATTGAGGATGAAGACGGAATGGCAGAGTGGCAAAGGTATGAACGCGGGATGCGGCGGCATAGTTATAAAGCACTTTCCCTACCCTCTCACATTCGAGGGTTTTTGGGAAACTGTGCCCGTAATTTGTGCCCCTCCGAATTCTCCGACGTGGATTAATGGGCCATAGCCTAGGCTTTCGCATAACTGCAGCCCATGTAGCTCATTTATCGCCGTTGCTGGTTATTACTCGCCGAATAATCTCCGCCTTCTCCACCATTTATTGAGGCTCAGTAACGGTTACTGTACAACCATTACTCTGGTTTTTTCTCCATGGTGGAATTTTTTAGATATCTCCGTACACGACTCGTGGACTGGCTACCTGCTCAGTTGGTTTTTTTAATATTTTCTATTTCTAACCCTGGCACCATGTGACTACGTCACTTACTGTCAGGCTTGGGGACTAAGTGGGCACACTTCACCTTACGGTGAATGTGTTCTCTCTCTCATTTCAGGGCTACGCTCGAGGACTAGCTGCCTGCTTGGCTGGTCTTTTGCTATTCTTCTACTTTGGACCCTAACACCATATGACTACATCATCTACTGTCAGGCTCGGGGACTAAGTGGGCACACTTCACCTCACGGTGAATGTGATTGCTTTATTCTGGAAGACTCCGTGCCTCTCGAAACTGAGGAAGATTATCTCCTTTTCTCCTGGACGGACTCTACGTGGGCACACTTCATCCACTACGAAGAAATTTTTGGTTCTGAACTTGAGCTCCTTACACCCTTATGGCAAGCCGTGCTTGGGTTATGCTGCTCGCCTATGGTTCGTGTTGCTTGGCTATGGTTCGTGCTGCTCGAAAATAGTACACGCTACTTGGCAACTGCTCACAACTGCTCGGCAACTCATCACGGTGGTCGGGCCATGAGTTCGACTGCTCGGCTTTGTTCGCACCTGCTCGGACAAGCTCAAGACGACATTGCACAACGGGTACAAGGCACTTAGGGACTAGCTGTGGGGGGTATGACCCTGGATACCCATGGCAGACCACATGGGCTGCGCCCTTAGGGGCGGCCCAGCCCACAAAATGAAGCCTTGCGGGGCACGACTCTGGTCGGTGCCTTCCGCAAGACATCTGGAAGATACCCCAAAGATACTATGAGATCTGTTAGGATATGTATGATCTCAAGATTCCTGTAATCAGTTATTACTTTTCGGTTATCTCTCAGATCTAACCGACTTGTTACCCTGCTCCCCGGACTATATAAGGCAGGCAGGGACCCCTCCAAACACACGCAATATCAGACGATAGCTAATACAAACCAACAGACCATAGGAGTAGGGTATTACGTCATACCGATGGCCTGAACCTGTCTAACTCATGTGTCTCTGTTGCCTTCTTGTTCTTGATCTCACGCTCCTCAGCCGATCAATCTACCTTCGTGGGATACCCCTCAAAGGACTGCCGATGATATTCTGTCGACACTACCTCTAATCCATTTGACCTAAAAAATCAAAGATTCCATTCATCAATAACATAGCCTAAACTTGATATTAAAAATCTGTAAAGCCCCATTTGGATCCTTGGAATTGAAATTCATTCTAATAATCAAAACTTAGGCACAGATTAATTAAGCTAAAATGTTTTATGTGGAATATATTTATATACTATTGTTGGCCATACGAGGAAGATACTTATGTGTTGCATTTCTGATGTAGGGGAGCGAGCCGAAGAGTATGCTATAAGTTGTAGAATACAAATATAGCATGGTGATCTATACAATTAATTTTCATCTCACACCCTATGAATTTGGGATAGGCTTATATGTGAACTTTAGAAAGTTGTGGGATGTCAAATTTCAAGCCAAATAGCCTAGTCCATTAAGTAGATTACAATTCCTCCAAAATAAAAGTATCCAAACAGCCCCTAAAGAACATTTTATATCATCAATAGCACAGACTAGACTTGATAGCAACGTGGCAAGCATTAACACAATATTAACCAATATTAGCATTCTTAGCAAAACCAAAACTAGCATGATAGGAACAATTGCAAGAGCAACCAAAATAGAATGAATGACTTTAATAGCAGCAGCAATACATCAATTGTTCCCTAGAAGGTGCATTATCAAGGTACTATCTCAGTATGTCTTCTCCAAGGGTGTGCAATTCAGACATGGCTTCATCAAATGCCTACAAAGAATACATGATTAGGAATAAAACTCACATGTGCAAAGGTGCTATCTTTTGATCTTGTACAAGGTTCTTGACATTTGGCAATTCAGTGGCATCAGAAAAAAAAACTGATAAAACCTATTCCATATGAGTAGGTTCTTCATCTGTTCTCTCATCAGTCTCCACTAGCGTTCCTCTTCTCTTCTGGTCAGGTTCTTCATATGTTCCTCTTTGGATCGATGTAAGATTTCTAATGGTCCTAGTAGCTGAGGCGGCTGCTGTTCCAAACCCCTATGATTCATGGGACTCGAACCTAAGACCTCATGCATGGCCTCACATGTAGCCTTCCACCACACCTACACAACACATGTGACTTTGGATAAGATGATTTCCTTTTGAACCAACCCGTGCAAAGGACCCTTTAGTCCCGGTTAGTCTTTGGTCATCTAGGTTGGTGTTACCAACCAGGACCAAAGGGTATACACATTAGTCCCTTTTAGTTTGGGTTGGTAACACCAACCGGGACTAACGTAGACATTTTAGTCTAGGTTGGTGTTACCAACCAGGACTAAAGGTCCTCCGACGCTTATGAAACTTGGACCTAGGACTGATGTGATTAGTCTCAGGTCCAACTCTAGCTGGGATTAATGTGCTAAACCGAATGTCTATTCTCTACTAGGGTGCAAAGCCCGATGGTACCTAGCTACATCTATGTGGGCAGCAAGACCTAGCACTATCATCGCCACTGAGCTCTCAAATGTCTCTGTTCTCATCTAGGTTGTAGCCGCTTATCCACAGTGAATCTACTAATTTTTGAATCTAGTGCATCGAGGGAAGCAGTAGCCACCTCACATCTTCCCCCATGTTAATTAATAAAGGCACTCAGTCTCCTTGCACCATGCAAGTAGTCCTGCTGGGATTCAGAATCCACCAACTCAGCAGCGTACTTGATCATGTCTGTGCCCTTGATGGATAGAGGATCTGTTATGACCGGCATCTCCTATGCCAAGCGCAGGCCCAATAGTGGCTAGGGGGCTGGTCTGTTAAGGGGCTTAGAGGCTCAATTTATCGCTTATTTGGTATTTTCTTAGAGATAGATATAGTTTCTTAATTATAGCATCTATAGGGAAGGATAAATACTTGTAATCAGGGATGATTGGAATTAAGCAGAAAGCAACAATTAAGTTGTTGGCTTCCCTTGAGAGCCAACCGTCCCTACCCTCTCCCTCGTGTGAATAGCACTTGCGTTACTGTAGCGCTATGGAACTCTAGGGCAGCAGCAGCAGCCGTCGCTCTCGCTGCCATGGCCCCTCACCAACATCGAGAGTACATACCACATCCTCCCCTCTTCCACCCTATAACCTGCGCAGCAACACCGATAGGGCATCAAGTCCTATCAATTTGGTATCAGAGACCTCTGGTTCGATCATGTCCAGCCCTCTACCGAGTTCTTCCCACCCACCGCCGCCACCAGTGTCTTCGTCGGCGCTGCTGCCCCACACATCAAGTGCGCCAGCTTTAGGCATGCTGGCATCCTCAGGGGCGCTCGCGCCCTCTGCCCCGGCGCCGTTGTCTTCCGCCTCCCTTGTCCTCACCCCAGAGCAGATGATGGCCGCAATCCTAGAATTAGGGCAAGTCGTGGTGGGCATCAGGGCCTTCCTCATCGGGCCCTATGCGCCCTAGCCGCAGCCTCAGCTGCCACCTCCGCCGCCGCCACACCAACAACAGCTACCCCCACCGCCGCCGCCGCCCTCGACCACGACCACGGCGCCAGTCATCTTGTACCAGTATGGGATGCCCTACGACGGGCTTGCACTGACCTCGTTCCTAGCCGCGCCACCGCCATCCAAGGACGTCCCCATCCAGCAGATCAGGTTCCCGTCGTCGCCGTCACCGCTTTCGGCTTAGATCATCGGTTCGTTGAAACCCATCTACACGGCGCCCAGTACCCAGCCGCACCTACTGCCGCTCCCGACCACCGGGGCTGTCATGGCGCCTGGCGGCGCCCTAGCTCTGGGCATCCTCTACGGCGAGGTGGACGGCCCCCTGTTCCACGACGGCATCCTGATGCCAATGCTCTCCGCCGCATCGCCCTCACTGGACAGCACGGGCGCGGCATCCTCGGCCACCGCACAGGACCCACCGCCGCCCAAGTTTTACAAGTTGGAGTTCGCCACATACGACGGCTCCGTTGATCCCCTAAATTGGCTCAGCCAGTGTGAGCAATTCTTTCGGGGTCAGCGCACGCTCGCCTCCGACCGTACCTGGCTCGCCTCCTATCATCTCTGGGGGGGGGGGCCAGACTTGGTACTACGCCCTCGAGCAGGACGAGGGCATGCCACCGTGGGAGCACTTCAAGGAGTTGTGTCATCTGCGCTTCGGCCCTCCGCGGGAGTCGGCTGGCTGAACTGGGCTGGCTACCATTTGTTTCCACTGTGCAGGAGTTCGTCGATCGCTTCCAGGCGGTGGCATGTCACGCCCGAGATGTCTCCACACATCAGCGGGCTGAGCTCTTCGTTGGTGGCCTTCCGGATCATATCCGAGTGGACGTGGAGATGCGCGACCCCCTGGACCTCCAGACGACCATGTACTATGCCCGGGCGTTCGAGCGTCGTGCGGCTGCCATGCAGCCGGTGCTGCCTCCTCGAGCCGCTCGTCCGGCTCCACGTTAGGGTCAGCCTCCTCCGGCGTGCGCACCCGACGCACATCCGTCGAGAGTACAGACCACGTCCTCCCCTTTTCCACCCCTATAATCTACGTAGCAACACCGGTAGGGCATCAAGTCCTATTAGGATCCTTTCTACATTTTGCACTGATATGGTAGAGGTACCTGTGGATGGCGTCCTTGCCGCACTCCTTTAGAAGTTGCTCTAGTGCATGGAGGTGGATGGCCATGACTCTAAGGCTGATGCCTATAGTGAGGAGCAGTACCCCAAACATGGTGCCTTGGAAGATAATAGGTGAATAGAATATGTTCAATGCTACCATCATGTTTGCCATGCTACCAGTTCTGTCCCTGCTACCATGATTGAGCTTCGCCATTCACCACGATGAGACCGCTGCACAGGCGAAAGGCCCAAGCAGGTAGATCAACTAGATGCACAAAGCCACGACCAGGAATAGCGGTACTAGTACGGAAATATAAGCGACAAAGTCTGCCATATGGGCTTCTTGATTGATCTTCTTCTTCTTTCCCAGCGAAGTTGACAAAAAGTGTGTTAACATTGGATTTTGATCCAAATCACACACCAGCAAGGGCTAGCACGCCCTAGGTTGGAAACAACCTGATACACACAGCAAGCAACTCTTGGGATCGACTAAAATGATCTAGAGACCAGTTAGGCCGATCTAAATCTTGTCCTTTGTCGCAAAAGCCTGGGAACACCTCTCGGGAGGACCCATCAGGAAGGAGCACGTCTAGGGTTGTTAGGGTCGGCAAGGCCACCTAGAACACAATTGAATCTCGCGAAGAGATGCAATGAACATCAAAGGGTTGGAAAACAATGTAAAATAGGGTAGTAGATGTAAAAACGACGATTGGATGTTGGATACCTCAATCGGCCATGTACCCAATATTTTATAAGGAGTAAGGATGATCTTATCCCGTCGGAAAACCAATGTGATACTGTTCTTATGTCCTTTTATAGAGTTTTTCGTAGACCGGACCAAACTATCATTGGCCAATTCGAAAATTGACTTGTCCCAATTTGGTCGTCAACAGGATCCAAAACAAAGTGACTACTACTATTTTTTTCTCCTCCAACAGCTCATGAAAACTCTGGTCTAGAAGGCCTAGCCCCACTCGCCAGACATCGTAAAACCCAGCTCCCTCTTGCCTTGTTTTTGGATCCGCCACTGCATGGCTTAATCTTCACTTGGAAGTTGGAAGGCCGAAGACGAGTTGCCGAGTACGAGCAGTTGCGGAGCTGATGGAGTCCGAAGAAGCTGGGAAGGTTGTGATGGCCAATGGAATGGAGCTGCATTGTTGAATGTCAATCGGTGCTCGCGTGGGCTGCGGCAAGGAGTCTAATTGGGCCTTTAATTACTGATTAGTGAGGCTTTAATTTTTTTGAGCTAGGCATCCCGGTGCCACTTGCGTCGTATAGT
The DNA here is from genome assembly GCF_019320115.1 of Miscanthus floridulus. Taxonomy (NCBI): domain Eukaryota; kingdom Viridiplantae; phylum Streptophyta; class Magnoliopsida; order Poales; family Poaceae; genus Miscanthus; species Miscanthus floridulus. The sequence continues at coordinate 68,417,004 of NC_089587.1, read as the reverse complement.
ATACGGGCCATGTACCTATGATTCAACCTTGGCGTCTTCTCCAACCTCTACGACAGCTTTGACAAGGTTAGGGTTTGGGTTCTCCGAGAAAGTCACCACAGACGCTTCTCTATCGAGAGGAACGTTGTCTACCACTGAAAACATAATGTCATTAAATCTAAAAAAAAATATTTCCACGAGAAGTCGAACCTAGGACCTGAGTGCTATTGATGCTCTTGTAACTGCTGGTCTACACGCCCTTTCGCATAAGCAATGAAATTTTTGCTATTCCTTTTGTTGTCTTGGGCCCATAGTGGTGCCGTGCGTGTAGCCTGTAGGTCTGGCTCTGACGTCTAAGAGAAGCAGCTTCAGCGTTGCTGGCTCACAGGATCTCTTCTCCTGGGCCGCTTGGAGCCCACGGGCCGGACGTCGTTTCTGCGCGCGACCGCGAAGGCACCCAATGCTTTCCGCTGCACGCGCGTATAGGATGTTGCATGGGAACGTGGTGCGGTGGGCGTCGCATAGAAAAAAAAAACCCCACTTTTATATGCCAGGGCTCGGTTGATTTTTGCCTTTGGTCTCTGCAGTCTGCACGCAGGCCAGTTCAGTTCCAAACGTATAGGAAGTGATTTCTTATTTCTTCTCGGCCAGATTAAGGGAGGAACACTACACCATAATACCGCATTAGCGTTAGACATCTGATGCTAAAAATAATATTTATCGATGAATAATCTATCGTTAAAGATAACTCATAGATCATCTATCACTATTTCCTCATTTAATGATTCACTATCTGTCGGTATAGATAAGTATATTTATTGTCATGCGGTCTGTCGCTAAAACCGTGGTCCATCGCTAAAAAATGGTCCCACATTAGTTATAGAATGTGATCGTCATTAATTAAAAATCGTAATCCTACAATTCAAATATTTTTGAACTGTTCAAATAAACTCGGATGGAGAAATGACCAAAACAGAAGTTTTAGACCGTGATGAGACCTACAACTTTGTAGTTGACAACATTTCTATTTGAGATCATTTCGATACCTAAAATTTGATATAATGTTAAAATTTAGGAGCTATGATAAATATTTTTGTCAATTGCTAGCACATAAAGGACTGATTTATGCAGTTCAACATTCAATTCAACGATCTTATGTAGTTCTGTGATATATAAACTATTCTTAGACTATCTGTGTTCCAATAGATCCTAGTTTGTTTTCCTTTACATGGGCTGCAATCGCATATTTTTCAGTGAGAAGAAAGCTTCCTGGAAACTTGAGAGGAAAAAGTCTACTTCACCATCCACCTATCAACCATGGTCTACTTCACCCCAAACTATAAAACCGTCTATTTTACCCCTTGAACTTTTTAAAACCGTCTATTTTACCCCTGGGCGGTTTTCGACGGTGGTTTTGCTACCATAACGGTGGTTTTGCTACAGTGATGGTGGTTTTGTCTTTTTCTTTTTATTTATTTCTGGTGAATCTTTAAAAAATCATAGTAAATCACAGAAAAATTATAAAATGAAAAATCTAATTTTGTTGGACTCCACATGAGTAGATCTACACAATGAACATATAATATGATATGCTTTAGTACAAAATTTTTGCTGTAGTTTTAGATTAATTGGAAAATCCAATTTTGTCTGTAATTAATTGGGACAATTCATAGCTGTAGCTTCTGTGGTCCAATTATGGTGAAATTTTTATGGTAGGCTAATTATTGTATGCTTGAACTATAGTAAAAATTTCGTACTCATTGGACCATGTATAACTTAGTTATAGATAAATTCTAATTAATTACAGATAAAATTAGATTTTCCAATTAATCTAAAGGTACAGCAAAACCTTTATACTAAAGCATACCATATTATATGTTAACTATGTAGATCTACTCATGTGGAGTCTAACAAAATTGGATTTTCTATTTTATGATTTTTCTATGATTTACTATGATTTTTCAAAGATTCGGCGAAAATAAATAAAAAAAGAAAAGACAAAAACACCATCACTGTAGCAAAACCACCATTACTGTAGCAAAACCACCGTCGAAAACCGCCCGGGGGGGGGTAAAATAGATGATTTTGAAAAGTTCAGGGGGTAAAATAGACGGTTTTATAGTTTGGGGGGTGAAGTAGACCATGGTTGATAGGTGGGGGGATTATGGGGGGATTAAGTAGACTTTTTCCAAACTTGAGATAGGAGGTGTGATAAGAAACTTGAAATAGGAGCTGGTGGCATATGTACAGTTAGTAGGCAAAAAACGACCAGACCTTGAGATAGGAGCTGTGATGAATTTTTATTTATTTTTGATTCATCTAAACTATCTCGTTGAACCCTAGTGCAAACAAGTCAAAACAAGAGATACAACGAGATCTAATTTGCATGTGTTTGTACCGCAACATTAGCTTGAGTAGCACAAGTGTTAATTGACTAGTTAGATTTCTTTAGAGCATCTATTTATTACATGATTTGACTTGCTCGGCACATAAGTAAGCTTCAAAGATACGGAAAACCAAGTCCCAATATGAGGCCTTCAAATTTTCCCTAAGTACCGATCTACATGCACATTATTTAAGATCCAATTAATTTAACAAAAAATGAAGCATAATAACTTTACCTAGTCATGGATCTATGTTAACATGTTACTGATTGTATGTTAGGTTTTGGTTTCAGGGTCTGCTACGGTGCTAGTTAGCAAGTTCGTGGATGATTTGTCACTCAAAGCTGATTTAGATGCTAGTCTATCTCTTTTGGATACAGGTAGCTGATACTATAGACTTATCATTGATGAATCAATATTTTATGATTGTAATGGCTGACCATATATGTATGTCTTAGTGAGTGTTTAGACTTGGTCATGAATGAATATATTTGTATGAGAAATATGTACAATGATGTTACTTTTATATTAATTTGCAACCAAATGGCCTTTTATTTTTTTAAATGCATTTAAATGATCTCGTCGGACCATTAGTCGCTAAAAGTATTTATAGCGTCAAATTGTCTGTCGCTACAGAGTACTGGCAGGCTATATGTCGCTATAGAGTACTGGCAGACCATCTGTCGCTATAGATATTCAGGGCAACAGACCATCTGTCGGTAAAAGTTCTATGTGTCGCTAAGAGTTTTAGCGACAGCACTTACACCGTCTGCACAAGTCTGCCGCTATAATTTTTAGTGACAGATCGTCTGTATCTGCTTTTGGCATCCAATCGTCCATCGTCAATCTCGATGCTGTGGTGTAGTGAAAGGAAGGAAGGCTTCGTTGATGGGGAAACCTATGTCCCAGCAAGGGTAGCGCCATCGGCGGCGGCCTCGTCATCGGACGCAGAAACGAGCCTGGCGTAAGCTTCCTTCCTCCTAACACCTCCCTCGATCACCCTCCCACGTTTAGCTCGATCCATGTTTTCTTCGGTTCATAGTCTTTTTCTTTTCGTAAAAAAAAGAGTTGATGATCCATCTCATTAGTGAGAGTACCTAAGATGTAAAATTGTTGCTTTTCTTCCCCTTATCGATATCTCCTTTGAGTTTGAGGTTTTTTTTTTTGGCACAAGTAAGCAACATTGAGTTCCAATTCGATTCAGGCGGGTGACACCCTTGACCCTGCTGCATAGGTTCCAGAGAGAGGAGGGATTTGATTTTGGGGGGAGATCTCAAGAGATTGGGTGCCTTTTCTGATTTTCTTTTTATTCATTCATGCCCGGACTACCATAACCATCTTGTCTTTTTGTGTCACAGGTCGGCTTATTGCCTCATCAACAGGTAAAAGAAAGGGATCACCCTGTCAACAAGACGGCGATGGTGATTCTCAAGCTGGCAAAATGATGACAAGTTCAATCCCAGACCTTCCTGAGGTACCGAGGCCATATATTAAATTCTGATGATGCAGGTTTACAGATTGCAACCATAATATCACCTAACTGTTCTCCGGGGACTAATTATTTGGAAATTTATGCTAGGCTAGCTGCATATTATGATTTATGAACAGAGAAAAATCTTGTAATTCTGTGATTTGGTCACATCCTACACTCTTACTGAACTAATGAGAAAATTGACAATTTATAACTGTTTTTCTGCAAAGGCTGGTAACGTGTCCAACGCCAACACATCTCTCCAGAATTTTATGCATAACTGCTTGTCTTTAATTACTCTCACCATTCATTTATATAGGGTGTAGTTTGCCTGTCCAAATTCACATTTTGACCAGTAACAGCACTGTGCCTCAAAATTGGTATGATTGGATTCTGTATTTAAAGAACTTTTAAACCATTATGATTTTGTAACTATTTCAGATGACTATTATAGAAAAAAAATGATGGTCAAAGGTTGATTTTGTACAGTCAAACTACGCCTTGTAAAAGTGAACCTAAGGATTATTAATTTGTACAATGTTGCTAGTTTTGTTCTGTCTGTAACCAAGTTCATATAATCATTGATTCGAATATTCATTCTAGAAGAAACCTGATAAATGGTTAATCTTTCCACCTGCTCTACAATCCTCTCCAAAGCGTCGTTCTGCTCTTGTGGTACCTAAATAAATCTATAAAAGAGTTAATGGGGTTTCACAATTGTGCTCTAAATGTTACAAGATATATTGGTTTTTTTTTGCTTTTGTGCAATTTGTGGAACCTAAATCCAGAACAAAATATGAATTGAATTATGTATTCTTTTATCATTCGCCTCTTTTTCTTTGTCTTTTTTGTCTTATTTATTATCAAGGATATCTTCATCTTAGCCAACCAAGTTCATGTCTATTGTGCATTGTAACTGTCAAAACAGTCAGATTCTATTTGATGGGCTTCAATTTGTTTAATTTTTAAGATATGCTATTGCAGCCTCAGAATTTACATATTCATTTCTGTTTATTCACTTTTAGCATCTTATTACACAATAGTACTTCATCATCACACTGCACCGAAAACATTGTTGTTGACTACTAATACAAGCAAAAGTAAGTTTACTGAAGCTGTTGTTAATTGGGGCTAGCTGTTTGCAACTGTGCTGCATTACTGAGTTTACCTAGCACAGTTATATTCCTCTGAACAATGTACCTACATAATGCAGTGTACCACGTGCCATTGTGTGGAGAGCTACCTGGGAACAATGTTACTCTGTGTGCTTGTACATTGTACTGTGTTTTCCTTCTTCAGTTGAAGTAATGGCTTTCCAATCTTAATGATGATCTTTTATCCAATGGTTATGTGTGCAGGAAATGTTGTTTCACATACATTCCCTGATGCCAATGTGTGAAGCTGCTCATGCTGCTCGTGCATCTCGTGCCTTTTTACATTCCTGGAGATGCCATCCCAATCTCATCTTCAATAAGGATACAATTGGCTTGAAGAAAAATGGACGTGGAGAGAATTTCCACCACAAAATTGACCGCATTCTTAGGAACCACTCAGGCATTAGCTTGAAAACGTTCAATCTTGACTACACTGGCATGAGGGGATTCAATGGCACTAGTTATTTTGATACTTGGCTTCAGATTGCTCTTAAGCCAGGGATTGAAGAACTCACCCTCTTGTTGATTAAAACAGAAAAACAATACAACTTCCCATGCTCACTATTATCCGATGGGGTTCGAAATTCACTTAAGTGCCTTAAACTTCGTTTTGCTGCCCTCCATCCCACAGTTGAACTTGGCCCCTTGGGAAGCCTAACAAGGCTGCATCTGTCGTATGTGAACATTACATGGGATGACCTTAAAAAAAACATTACATGGGATGAGTTAAAGTGACTTCTTTGCAACTCTCTTGCTTTGGAACAACTAGAGCTGGAATGCTGTGCGGAGATTGTTTGCCTAAAGATACTTTGTGCCCTGCAGCGGCTCAGCTGCCTTAGTGTTGTTGGATGCGAGAGACTGAAAGTGATAGAAAGCAAAGCTCCAAATCTCTCTAGTATTTTCCTTCGAGGACACAGGTTGAACTTTTCACTTGTGGAAACATTGCAAATGAAGAAACTAGTGTACTTTTGTTCAAACTTTGTCCATGGTGCTCGTGCCAAGCTGCTAACCATTATGCCAAATCTTGAAACTCTTGACATAATTTCAATGGTTGAGGTATGTTCTCTACAAGATAGGGTGTTCTAAGCTAGTAACACGTAAGGATTACATTTTTCATATCTGATACATGCCTTTTTTGTGTGTGGAGGTGGTTGATGCACCAATGCTACCTACCAAATTCCTCAACCTTAAGCACCTAAACATCTGGTTGTCGATTACAGACGACTCCCGACCATATGACTACACTTGTCTCTGGTTTCTTTCCTTGATGCTTCTCCTTCCTTGGAGACCTTAGTGTTAACTGTAAGGCTTTCTTCCTGCAAAGCTATGTGGTCAGTCTGGGTCCATTTAATTTAATCATCTTATCCTTTTCATCGTCAGGTGCCTCGGTCAAGTATGATGCATGAATCGGTTTTTGTGGATTCACAACTGAGAGACATGCCTGATCGCCGCCATGGAAACCTCCAGAGTGTGAAGATCTTTGGTTTCAGCTCAGCTAAGTGCTTGGTTGAACTAGCCTGTTATATTCTCAAGAATGCGGTGTCACTTGAGTGCCTTACGTTGGACACCATGTATGGCCCTAGGTGTGGTCAAGGCAAGTATAGATATTGTCTTCCCATTGGTAATGGTGTTCTCATGGAAGCCCCTAGAGCGCTGTCGGCTATCAGAACATACATTGAGAATAAAGTTCCATTTACAGTTAATTTAACTGTTCTGGGGCCTTGCTGACGATGCCATGGTGGTGGGATCTAATATATTTTGGAGGAAGATGGCGGATATCATCGCAGTCATCATGCTATTTCCATTTATAGAATTTTAAGTGTACCATGCTTTGTTTCGTGTATTTATGGCTGTCGCCCAAATGTAGAACAAATTTAAGTTAACTTTGGATGGACCATGCTTTGTATATGAATACCAGACTTATTTAGTAATCTTTACTTTTTGTAGTAGGACATGTTGATTTGCTCGTATATATATGGTGTCAATTTGTGTGTATGATACACACAAATGTCTTTATTTTGACACACAAATCTCTGCACCTGAAACCAAGGGAATTGAGACTGCCATGGTAGATTTTTTTTTGAGGAAGAACTACGGAGGGGAGAGATTCCCCGCCTGGATTTTATTAAAAGGGAGCACAAGAGTCAATTACATAACAGCGATCCAGCGATCCAGCGCTAGCACTAGACGTGGGCTGATCAATGATACATGAACGAAAATACATTTTCCATTGTCGCAGACCAGGGACCATGGACGCCGAAACAAACCGCCCTTCCCAGGTTGTCATCGCATACCCGAGAGACAATGGTGCGTCTCTCCTCTGAAGATGGCGGCCTTCCGAGCATCCCACAGGCGCCATAGAAGTGTAAGAAGAACCGATGGCCAAGTAGCTCGATCAGCCTCCGGAATAGCAGGAATGTCTTGATTTTGGAGGCTGAATTTGGACTTGAAGCAAATGCCTCTCTAGTCACTCAGATACAATGCAAATTGTCATGGGATGGAGCTTCTAGGGCACTGTGTTGAATGATTGAGTGCTAATCCACATGGTATGTTTAGGCTTAATTTTTTTTTATCACACAACGGAGACTGAGACTGGCTGAATGCTTCTAGCGCAACATCAGTGCATCAAGCTGATATGTCTCAACAGAAAGAGAAGAGAGTTGTGCACTTTTTTTTTTGCAGCTATGTAGAGAGAATAAACTTACCTAGCCATATCGGTTATGTCTCTGCAGGTATATATCCTAACTAATGTTTTAATTTTTGTAGTATGATGACATATCGATTCTGTTTGTGGAGATAAGCTTACAGTTTGCCTATATGCTTAAGGATAAATTTTTTCAGTCGAAAGATGTGTTGTAATTCGTTACTCAAGCTATTTTTTTATGGGGTTACTCAAGCTATTTTGTTACTGGCAGTATCAGCAGAATTAAATTTGGTGCTCGATCGACTGTAACCATCCTGCCATCTGACTGAGTTACTACTAAGCCAGCTATCTGATGAGTGGGTAAACTAAGGACAGGTTTTTTTTTTTTTTTGAGCAATGGGAATTTTGCTCTTCTTCTCTTGGGCCCACACTGAGTACAAGGCCCGTGCCAATTAGTATGGGCCTGACGATAACCTACGGGCCTGTAGGATCTCTTCTCTTGGGCCGCTTTGAGCCCACGGGCCTGAAGTCATTTTTGCGCGGGACCGAGAAGGCACCCGTGGCCGTGGACACCACACGCCAGTCCATTCGTCTCTGCCGATCGATGGCACGATATCCAAACCACGCGCAGATTGCTGTGGCCGTCGTGCCACCTGGAGAGGTTCTCTCGTCCACCGGCCGCACCCTCGCAGCCTCACAACGCGGGCGGGCATCTCGGTCTCTCTTTCTGTCTCGCGGCAGAGCCACTGCGCCAGCAACACAGCCCGAGCCCGGCGCCGTCGTCCCAGTCCCAGCACCCACCGAGTAGCCCGTGCGGTGACAACCAGTGCGCGTCGCAACTCCGTCAGCTTGATGGCCGCGCTGCCGCGACCCATGGAGCTCTGCTTCGCCGCGAGCGCCGGGACGTGCCAGAGGGCGCCGACGATCAGCCCGAACAAGCGACGCGCCGGCGGCAGCACCGTGCGGTGCGTGGCGACGGCGCCGGCGCCCATGGGGGAGAAGACGGAGTACCGTGACGGTCCGCTGGAGCGCGCGTTCATGGGGCTGTTCGCACGGAAGATGGAGAAGTACGCGACCAAGAAGAAGCAGCCGCCGGGGCCGGAGAAGAAGAAGGCGGTGTGGGATTGGGACTACGAGAGCTTCGTGGACGTGTCGCGGCGCGTGATGGTGGGGCGCACCGGCGCGCAGCAGCAGGAGGCGGTGCGCGAGGTGCTGCTGTCCATGCTCCCGCCCGGCGCGCCCGAGCAGTTCCGGAAGCTGTTCCCGCCCACGCGCTGGGCCTGCGAGTTCAACGCCGCGCTCACCGTCCCTTTCTTCCGCTGGCTCGTTGGGCCCTCCGAGGTCATCGAGGTGGAGGTCGACGGCGTCAGGCAGCGCAGCGGGGTGCTCATCAAGAAATGCAGGTACCTGGAGAACAGTGGGTGTGTTGGGATGTGCGTCAACATGTGCAAGATCCCCACGCAGGACTTCTTCACCAACGAGTTTGGACTCCCACTCACCATGAATCCAAGTGAGTACCTGAAAATGCAGTTCTCACTACCTGAAAATGCCCTTTTTTCTTCCATTCAGTTTTCACTACCTGAAAATGCAGAAACAGCCTTGTGTAGTTTGTGTGTGTGTGTGTGTGTGTGTGTGACTGAATATGCTCATGATGTTCAGGCTGAACAGTTCAAGGAAACAATTGGCCTTTTTATCTTTCAGAAACACCAGTCTAGCCTACTGTTTGTCATATCATGCACATTGACCGTACCCATCTGCAGATTTTGAAGACATGAGCTGTGAGATGATATACGGTCAAGTGCCACCTCCTCTGGAAGAGGATCCAGTGTCAAAGCAACCTTGCTACCCTAACCTCTGTGAGTGCTCCCAAATTCACCGCAACCAATTTTATTAAGTGCTGCACACTTGCAAAACGGGATGGCTATACATATACATTCTGATCGTTTTGTTTCTTCAGGCTCCATGTCGACGCCGTCTGTCCCGGTCTGTCCCAAGCTTCAGGCGTAGGTAGACGAGGTTGAGGGTGTGTTTGGTTGAGCTGTGGCTGTGGGCAAAAAGCTGCTGTGGGCTGTGAGCTGTGAGAAAGCTACTGTGAGCTGTGAGGTGTAGAAAAGCTGAAAGCTGTTTGGTTAAACAAGTATAAAATATACATTTTATCCTTATCTCTCTTGAAACAACTATGGAAGAGCTTTTTATTCCACCAATTTTGAAAAGCAGAAAGCCAAAAGCAAAAAGCAAGGTCAAATCAGCTTTCAAAAATGTACTACGGAAAAACAGCTGCTTCTGAAAAAAACAGCCTCCAAAAGCAGTCCATTTGGTTGGGCTTTTGGCTTTTGGGGCCAAAAGCCAAAACCAAAAACCCAACCAAACGGACCCTGAGTTCATGTCCAGTGCACATTCAGTTTCGTCAGAGAAACATGCATGGGATAAACTGCAGTTCAAACTTAATATGGTAACTATTACATAGTAGTAGTATAGGTAAGGATCGGTTGCATTGTGCCCTGTTCGTGCTGCGCTGCTCTCTGATTCTCTTTGTTATGCTGCTTGCAGGCCGTTGCTAGGAAACCGTTGGCTTGAGATCGAGGGTTTGCACACGGAAACTGGTTTGGTGAGGTAGTATCATTAGTTTTTATACAGAATGTACATAACGTAACTTGTACCTAAGGTTACAGAGCATTCTCTATATATGTATGTAAAGAATAAAGATCAATCCAACAGGGATCAGACTCTATTTTCTACTACCCATGCTACATATCTATTTATGTTTTTCCTTTTATAAAATTTTAAATCTATAATTTATTTTTTGATGTCCATGACATCCATAACATAAGTTAATAGTGCCAATAATATAACAATGCCCTATTAAATTTAATCAAATTAAAATATAGATTTTTCTCCCTAGTAAGGTACATAAATATTTACTTGTAAATATATCATAACTTTAATTTCCTTACTATACATGTGTTGGTAGAGTTAAATATCGAGTTCAGTGACTTCATTTGAGGACCCATAAAAATATATAATTTTGATATTTGATTAAAATTGTCAAAAAGTTAGTTATCGTCATGTCAAGGATTAATCTGTCCGGAGACCTCTCTCGATTTCCTCCTGATCAAAGGTTGCACTGGTATATAAATGCAACCTGGAAATACATTTATTTAGATTAGATTAGATAAGAATTTGCTCAAGAATTTCAACCCTGGTCAATTCACGTTTTTTTTTGTCATGAGCCCCCATATTTAGCTATGGGGGCTCAAGCAGGGACCCTTTCTGGAGTTGCACTAATTTTATTGTTAGAGCAACTCCAACAGATGGTGTATATTTGTCTTAAGTCTAAATTTAGATGTTTTTAGGAAAAACAGGGCTCCAACAGCTAACAGGAGAAACTACGTGAGCACACCAACGTACATCTAAAAATATAGTTTCATTTTTTTTTTCTGGTGGGCTAATTCTTGCCCGGCAATCATAAAAAATGCAGACATATTGTGTATCACATATGGGCCTAGGGCCACTAGGGCTATAGCCCTAGGCGTGGCCCAAAAACCCCACTTAGCACCCTTCAAATAGAAAACGTCCACATTACCTCTCTTAACATTTGCAAAAGTCTGTTTTTCCTCCCTAAACTTAAAATTGGGTAAAGCACCTCCCTAAACTTTTAAGACAGTTCGTTTTACATCCCTGACCAGTTATAAGCAGTTTTTAAAGACGATTTTGTCTTTTTCTTTTTTATTTATTTCGGCTGAATCTTTGAAAAATCATAGTAAATCATAGAAAAATCATAGAATGGAAAATCAGATTTTGTTGGACTCCACATGAGTAGATCTATACAGTGAACATATAATATGGTATGCTTTAGTACAAGTTTTTTTCTGTAGCTTTAGATATATGCTTATCTATAATTAATTCATAGCTGCAGTTTCTGTGGTCCAATTGTGATAAAAATGTTATGGTGGGCTAGTTATTGTATGCTTGAACTACAGTAAAAATTTCATACATATTGGATTATGTATAACTTAGTTAACGAGCATACACCTAAATAAATCTATAACTAAGTTATACATGATCCAATAAGTATAAAATTTTTACTACAGTTCAAGCATATAATAATTAGTCCATCATAAAAATTTCACTACAATTGGATCATAGAAACTGCAGCTATGAATTAATTACAGAAAAACATATATCTAAAGCTACATAAAAAAACTTGTACTAAAGCATGTCATATTATATGTTCATTGTGTAGATCTACTCATGTGGAGTCCAACAAAATTGAATTTTCCATTTTAGAATTTTTCTGTGATTTACTATGATTTTTCAAACATCCAGCCGAAATAAATAAAAAAGAAAATTTGTCTTTTCCTTTTTTATTTATTTCGTCTGAATCTTTGAAACTGTTTTAAAAGTTCTAAGGTGGTGGTGTACTGGTTTTGGAGTTCAGAGAGGAAAAACAGACTTTCGCAAAAGTTATGGGAGGTAATATGAATTTTTTCCCTTTAAATTTAAGGGTTTAATTAGGTAGCATACCCGCGCGTTGCTACGGGATAACTAACAATTTATACTAAAAACACACAGATCGCACGATAAGATAACAATACTGTTAAATTAAATATCAACGTTAAAGTGATATTTAATCCAAAAAGCAAAGTTTATGAATTTAATACAGTCACGGAGTGCGCGGCGTCGTAAGCTTACAAACTCTACATCTTTTCCTGGACGGGCTTCACTTCGGATACGCCGATAGCAATATCAACGATCTCCAATCGATGGACCAAATTATATGGATCCCCATACAATGGCTCAGACATGTAGATTTTGTTCTCCTTTTACTTGGATACACTTATTCCACTGAAGCTTTCATTAAAATATTTAGACACGAACAGTGTCTGATCACCGATGTCCCTCACCTTGGACTACTCCGGCGTACGGTCGTGGAGGTTGCACTTGTAGATCGCGCTGCCGTAGGTGAAGCTCTGTGTCTCATGGAACATGCTCACCATGGCACCCACAATGTGCAGCTCACCGTTTGATTCTAGGTAGCTGTGGTGGCAGAGCCCCGCAGGTGGCGACGGCGATGGCAGCAGCGTCGCGGTTGGAGTAGCGCCGACGGTGTTGCTGCTACAGATGGAGATTTCTCCAGTGCAGTCGATCGCCAAGAACTTGTCTTAGCAATAGACGATGGACCCCACGGAGAACTCCAGTTTGGTGTCGAGCAGCGTCCATGCGCTGTCGACTCCAACCCGGTAGAATGCGACCTCCATGGAGCACCCAAGCATGGCCATGGCCATGCATTCACGGCCGACGGCGTCAGGAGGCGCCGAGAGCACGATCTCACGAAAGAACACGTCCCTCATGTCTTCTAGCTTGATGGCCCTACCTGCGGCATCCGCGTCCCCGTAGCCGTTGGTGGGATGGAGGACACACCGACCGTGGACCCTAGACACGCGTTCTGATGAGGACGCCGCCGCGACGTGTTCGCCTGCTGGCGGGAGCTCAACGCGGGGGGGGGGGGCACGGGCACCGACGAATGGATTCAGCAGCGTCACGAACACCGCCTCATCCATAAGCGCCACCCACCCACACGAGGAGCCACACGCCACCTTGCCGCGCACGTTGGGCAGCGTCTTGGACAAGACCTTCTTCTCTGGGACGCAGTAGAAGCCGACGCGGTTCAAGTTTGGGTCGAACGGGAGCCGCAGGAGCGGCCCGAAGGTCGCGAACGGGACGACGGCGCACCATGGGGAGCAAGCGGATCAGAAGGACGTCGCGTCGTAGCCTGACACGAGACGCTGGCCGATGGACTCGAGGAGATCCTCTGGCAGGCTAGATCTCCAGTCAGGGAGAGGTAGGGACCTTCTCTTGGGATTGAGAGGCTGAGCCATGGAAGACAGATGACATCAACTATGGTTCACGCAAGAAACAGCAAACGGGGGCGATGGAACACGTGAGCGTGAAACCAAATGAAAGGAGAAAAAAAACTGTCCCTTTTGCAAATGCAAAGAGGGGAAGTAATTAAATATAGGCAGATTTGGCAAGGTTCTTAGAAATGCAAAGAAGTTCCTTTTGTCTTAATTCTCTTTCCTTCTGTGTTAATTCTTTTTCTTTTTGCTCGTTGTCATGTATGCTGGTGCATGCAAACATGTAATGTGTATATGGATAGCACAATAATTTTCTACTTCATATTTTACCGTGATTCCTCTATCACATGATAGGCAATATTCAATCAAGGAGAATAACACGATCAATCAGTAATTAAGATGTCGTGGGATCGCAGATGTCGACAGACGAACGAACCAAAATAAATATCGTATAAAAAAATATCTATATTTTTTTTAGTCGTAGGAGATTGATGGGCCGATACTTGGCCCAGTAAGTCTTCGTGCCCCAATCCATCAGCCTGCCCTAGCGACGCCGCTAGTCAAATCGAACCCCAGTGTTGGACGCTGGCCAAAAATCAAAATCGAGCGGCGGCACGGCCACATCAGGGGCTCAGCGACGGTGCCGCTACTCGGGCAGCCGGCAGGCGGCAGGCGGCGGCGCACTGCCATATCGAGGAGCTGGTCTGGTATGCTGCGGGGGCGGAGCCAGGCGGCCAGCCGCAGACGGTCAAGGGCTAGCGACCCCTACAATGCTGTGCTGCAGCCTGCAACAAAGGCGCAACCGCAAAGCCCAAGCTGACCAACAGCTTTTGGCCTCCCGCACTGCAGACCAACGACACACCGCCGCGGCCGGCCAGACCAAAGCTAGCACCTAGCAGTCAGCAGGTCATTCACTTGTTCCTAATAATTTCCAATTATGCAGTGTTAAATTTTCATTCCAATTTTGTTCTCAGTTGTTTGTGCCTAAGTACAGGCTGTTTTTTGTTTATAATAGCAAGTAGCAAGCTGCTTATTTACTTGGCTTTGTAGCAAGTACCTAGCAGATTCAAAGATCAAATGGTTGTTGTACTTGGCTTTGTAGCATGTAGCAATCAGATAGAAAGATCATGTGCCTGAAAAGTCCACCAGGTCACCTTCATATGTGATAAGTATTAAGTAGGTTCAGGGTCACCTTCATAAGTAGGTTCGTATGTTGATCCAGATATAAGAGGTGAGGATAAAGCAAAATCATCTTTAGTTACGTATTTATTTTGCACCACATTATTGTTTTACCAAGTTTGTTGTATGATTAAGCGGGGAATTGATATCACTAAATTATGCATCTTTTCATTCGCGTTTGTAAATTATCTGTACATGGCTGAGCTTGAGTTGTTTAGGTGCTTAGATAGTTGCCCTAGGCGGCTAGGCATCAAGATTCACGAGCTCCGCCACTGATCACACATGCTTAATCTGCATAAAGCTCTGCTTCAAGTACCTAGGCAGTCATTAGTGCAACAGCTACTCAGCTCGTTTGAATCAACTGATGCCTACAGTACAAGTAACTATATCATGACACAAGCCAGTTCGTCTTTGAGCTGCAGAGCCCAATCAAAGCATACTGATATATATCACACTTTACATTGATATAAGAAGTCAAATGTGTCCACAAACAGCACACTTATTACATGAACTGTACACGAATGCATAAGATGCTCGATATAGAGGAAAGGCACACAAATTCAAATCCAAGCATAAATACAACCATTTGTACAGAGCAAGTAAACGGACATACTCAGTTGTAAACTTGTAATGCGCCCAGGACGCAAACACCTGTTCATGTGCAGCAGAACAAATGGCAATCCACCACAATAGCACACACGCAAACCACACCAATGGGATCAAAGGTGAGAGGCCCCTCCAGCGTGAAACCTGTTACTTCCAGCTGGAAGAGAACCGATCTTGTTCATCTCCTTTTGCTTAGTCTTGAGTTTCTGGTCCATTAAGTTTAAGAATGGGCTTGTTTTGATGTTTGTCAATGGCCTCTATCATCTCATCAGGGACTGCTTGGTCACCCTTGAACTCGAGTTCCTTCAATCTGGGAAGTTTGTCGATGCTGGAGAGAGATGTGGAAGAGGACCAGACAATCTTCTCGAGCCTAGGAGCAGATCCGCTGGTGAAGACGATCTTGGTGATGGCCGAGCAGTCAACAACAAGAAGGTTGAGCCATAATAAGTCATCCTTTTCTAATATAGTCTCGTTCTGTATTCCACCGAAAGACCCTTCCAAGAGCACCAGACTGCGTATATTTGGGTTCTTGGTGAGGCTTTGTAGAGCGTCTTGCTCTAGCTTTGTACCACGAAGAGTCAGCTTGGCTATTTGTGTGGCATCGTCAAACGAGGATAGCAACCTGCCGCAGAAGCTGTTGTTCAACTCAAGCTCTTCCAATTTTGAAAGCCAGTGAACTCCAGAGATAGAACCTGTGCTGGTGAAAGACAGAACCATCTTCTCAAGCTCAGGGGCTGATCCATCCACAAAAGTGATATTAGTCAAGTCGGACCCCTCGACGAGAAGGTACTTAAGACTTATGAACTCATCCTTCTCGAAGGCGAGCATGTGCTCGGTGTCGGTGCATGCAATGTGTTGGAGCCTGACACACCGTAACTTGGGCAGCTTGGCAAGGAATTTGAGATCATCTTTGGTCAGCGGCGTGTCACTTAGAGTTACCTTGGCCAGTATGTTTTTATTACCTTTTATGAACAATGAAAGAACATTCCCCTTGTGCGTGGTTCCCCTGATGCTTAAACTATGAAGAATCTTGGGATGTTTTTTTAAGAGAGAGCCAATGCCATTGACATTGCCATCTGCAGGTAACTCATCTGCACTAGCAGGACTAGGAGTAGTACCCAATGCCTCGCGTGGTGTGGGTGTGGCTACGGGAATAGTAGTGATTGACAGAGAACGGAGGCACTCGTGTAGGTCACTGATCGTCTGAAGCAACTTCCTGAGGTGACTATCCTTATCATCGATAACCACACCCAGCTTCCTCAGCTGCCATAGGTTTCCAATGTCTTGTAAATCATGACTGCGCTGGGCCTTGACATTAGACAGTACCTCCATGTTTACCATTTTGTAGATCTTGTGAGGGATCTGGCCACTAGCACTAGCAGAGCCAAAACTGCTTGGATAATTCAGACCAACGTGACCAGCAAGCAGACGCTTCAGCTTCAAGAGCAGGATATTTGCTGTTGCATGTGAAGGCACCTCAGTTTGTCGGATATCCAATACCTCTAGCTCACGGAGGTTGTTGATTTCTGTAGGTAGCTGGCTAATATTTGTTCTCCTTAGGCTCAGATATTTCAGCAGTAACATCTTTCTGCAGATGTCCTTGAGGTACCGTTGGTTCTTCCCAGTAAAGCACTTACAGCCTTCTAGATCTAGCACCTTGAGCACGGACACTCGAGATGATCTATAGAGCCCCTGGAAGAATTTATCAATCCCGTCAGAGCTGCGAAGCTGGAGATCGTTGAAGACGGAGAAGTGGCGAGCCAAGTGATGTGACAGACGTGTCTCCAGGATGTGTTGTTTTCTGGCGATGGTGGTAATGATTCCATGAACCGGTTCACCTACGATGCAGCTCTTTACATTTCCTGTGGCACCTATATCAGCTGGATAAACAAGGCACCGGTCAACTAGTGCGTCAAAACATCGGTTGGCCTGACGCACGGAACTGTGCCAATCTTCCTTGGAAGTTAGCCCTTCTGCAACCCACCGTCCAATCAAGGTTGACCGCCTGATCTTGTGTCCCGGAGGGAAGATAGCTAGGTACAGCAAGCAGGACTTGTATTCTTTGGGCAGATCATTGTAAGAGAATTTGAACATCACCCTGATGCTATTGAATGATGCTGGCAAATCCCGCAGGGTGATGTGCAGCTTGAGTAACTCCTCGGTGCTCCTCTTGGGGTTAGCATACAAGGCATGCGTGAAGATCTTCATGCAGAATTCATGTGGCTCACACTCGTCCAAGATATCATGAAAAATTCGGAGGTGGTGGTCGTCGTAGTGCTTGTCTTCATTCTTCTTCTGCAGCTGGCCAGTAAGCTCTAGAACTGTATCATGGTAGAGGCCAGCAAGAGAGTAGTCTATAGGTTCCAGCTGTGGATAGCAATATTCTTTAGCCACCTGGCTGTCCACCTTTGTGGTGGTGACGACCATTATATCGGAGCTGGTGTTTAACAGGCTCAGAGCATTTCTGGTATCCTCCAATGTGGAAACATCCATCAGCTCGTCAACTTTGAGGATAAACAGGGCACTTGCATAGTTCAATTGTTTATTGATCTCTTCCACGAGCCCTTTGATCTTGAGCTGCTCTTTGAACTCCTGCTTCATGTCGTCAATCATCTGACCGATTTTTTCAGAAACAGTTTCTGGGTTTTGATCTGGAACAGCAAATTCACCTGTCCCTTCACCCTTGTCATATTTTCCTTCCTGCAGCTCCCGTAAGATGTCTTTCTTTGCGTCATGGATCATTTGTTTGATTTCATCTTCACCGAGTAATGTAGCCGTTGTGGGCTTTGTGGCTTGCTTGCCCACCAACGATCTGTCTTGAGCTTGCAGGGGCCTGCTACTGCTGCTTATGCTCTTGGGGAACAGATTCCGCAGGATGTGTGCATATTGTGCCTCATCGAGGTGAATCCATGTCGTATCCTCCACCACCACCTCCTCCTCCTCCTCTTCTTCGTCTTCGTCTTCTTCTTCTTCTTCTTCTTCTTCTTCTTCTTCTTCTTCCTCCTCCTCCTCCTCCTCCTTCTCCTCCATGTTCTTGCCTGCGGCTTCTCCTTCTTCCAACCCCATATGTTTGGCTACTTCTTCCTCTTCAAGGGTCTTGTCCTTTTCCTCTGCTTCCATATGCTCCTTAAGCTTCTTGACGATCTGCGCTGGTATATGTATGTTTTTGTTCTTCCCTTGGTCTTGTTGGGACGCAGCAACAGCTGCATGGAGCAGCAGCTGAAGGAGGACGTCAATGTCTAGGTGGTCAAGCTCACCCTGCAGCTTGTCACCCTTGGGTAGTCCGTCGCCATTCCCTAGTCGACCTTGGATATCACTTTTGATTTTGTCAAGCTTCTCATGAACCTTCATCTCTTTGATATTCTCCTTGATTTTAAGAAGAGAAAGAGCCCTCTTTTTTTCATGGTAAATTTGCAATTTTCTTATGTAAACTTCCCAGTCCCCTTCGCCTTCATCTGGGCCTGGCTCCTGGGGTTGAGGTTGGGATTTGGCATGCTTGAGCTCGTGCTGAATGTAGAAGAGGACTTCCTTGGCTCGTAGCGGCATGAGATCGGGGTGCACGGCCGGGATGTCGACCAAGACCATGCGTTGGTAACCGATGCCCTTGGAAACCCAAATTTCTTGTACGAGAGCGAGGAGGTCCTGATATGTATACGGTGCCACGATGACCATGGACAGACTTTTGCCGGCATTTACAGTAATTTTTCCTACCCACTCCCATAGCTTTGCCTTGACGTAGTCGTCAAGAGTGCGAGGCTCGGTGAAGGCTCTTCGACCAGAATGACCGCCGGCGGTCGTTGCCCCCATGAGTTGATCGTCGCCGTCTTCGTATTCTTCTTCGTTGTCGTCTCCGGCAGAAGAAGCACCAGCAGCATAGCCACCGCGCACAGGCGCAGCAGCCCGAGCTGATGAAGATGCTGTCGCCGCCACTAACCGGCCAGCGGTGGGAGGCGATTCCCCCGACCCTGACTTCACTGGCACCTCCACGCCGTACCTCAAGCGTCGCTCGCCGACATCACGCGCCCGGTCCTTGAGCTGGCGTAGCTGGACCGCCGCGCGGTGCTGCGCGAGCAGCTTGCGCAGGAACCAGTAAACCCACCAGAGGTAGCGCCGGAGCCTGCCCTTGGCACGGTGGATGTCGGGGTTCCCGCTGTACAGGTAGAGGTCGATGCAGTTGTGGCAGTCCTGAGCTAGCAGCCGCACCTGGTTCATCCAGGTGCGCACCTGCTCGTCGTGCTCCCTGCCGGGGGGCGTGCTCCGGGCTAGGTGCGCCAGGAAACTCTTCATGCTCTCCATCTCCTCCTTGATGAACTGCACGTCGTCCCGGACGCCGCCAAGCAGCAGCGCCTCGTTGCGGACGACGACCAGCAGTGAGCTCACGGCGCCAGCCGCCAGCTCAGTCATGGTTGATGGCGGCTCCCTGCTTCCCTCCCCCGGTCCCCCCTCCTTCCGTCGGCCGGCCGGCAGGCTTGCTGCCTAGCTGGGGTACGGTGGAGATGTTTTGTGTGCTGCGCCGCAATGATAGTGTGACTTGGGCGACATGCGAGTTATCATAGACTTGGGGCCCGGGGCCGTCTGGTTATCATGGACATACGAGTTATCAAGCATTATATGAAAAGTAACAACTTATATTAATTATATATGTCATGGTTATTAATATAGTTTTAATTAATTTGTTAGTATCATTAGTATAGGAGTCATTAATTAAGAAAATATTAATGAAACATAACGTTTATATACATATTTATTGTTCATACATACATGTGTACTTGATCTGTAATATGGTACAACATGTATATGTACTTTAATCAAAATTTAATATATTAAATTAAAATTAGCAGAAGTGGATAATGTAGAAACATATATGGTTTATGATTATTTAAATTTTTTCATAATAGAAGACGTTGACATTTTAGATGTAGATTTGAGGTGATATTTTTTTTATTAATGACAGAGGTGGTAATTTAGATGCAAATTTAAGGGGTTATGTAGATTATCTATCATAATAACAAAAGTGGGTAATTAGATGCAAATTTAGGTTTACTTTAGATCATGTTTGTTAATATTATAGGTGGGTAAATTAAATATAGATTCATGGGTTAATTTTGTGTTGTTTTACACAACTACATATGTGGGTTGAATTATCTTTCATAATGCTACAAATGGGTAATTTAGGTAAAATTTTAGGGGATTCTTTTGAATTATCATTCATATATGGTAAAAATGGGTAATTAGATGCAAATTTAGGGGGCATTTTGAAACATTTTTATAACGTTAAAGGTGGTAATTTAGATACACATTTAGGAGGCTTATTTGGATTATCTTTCATAATGGTGGAGGTGGGTGATTTACATACAAACTTAAGGGGTTAGTTTATCTATTTTCATAATAATAGAGCTGGGTAATTTTTTATATAACATAATGATCTAATGGCTCTTATCGAAGATGATGATTAACATCTACCAAATTAAAGACTAATCGTTTTTTATTATTGTGAGAATTTCAAGAATCTATCTTTTTTTTTCTCTAGCGCATCTGGTGCGAATTGCCCTGGAGGCTCTGATGGAGCCTCTAATTAGTAGTAGTAAGATATTTTGACAGATGAAAATATTATATTTTTCTTTATTGTGCATCTCATGAAGATTACAATCTTGTAATAATGATAATAATATTCTGTCATCGTGACAGGCACCCTTGACTACTCTCTTGATAAATTAGCTGATTATGTCACTGCAGTGACGATGTCACCACAGTAGTGATTATGTCACTGCAGTAAAAGAATTATAAAATTTGGACCCAGTGTGTTGTTGAGTGGGCACTGGCCTTTGGCCTCTCTTCAGAGATGGAAAGGACAACCGTCGTTTTCATTGGGGCATCAAGCAAGATCAATGATGCATCAAGCAAGATCAATGATACATTTCTTTGAAAGGCCTATGGCGATGTCAGAATTAAATAATGTGGATGAGTAGATGTCGCCAGCCTGTTCAGTGCCGAGATAATCCAACCGAGCGAACCAGCTTCTTGCAAGTACCTGCCTGCCAGCAAATTATCATTCGAACAATTCAGTGAACTTGTTATCCTTGACACAGAAGCAGACTGGTCTAATTTTCTAAGTCAATGGCGTGTTTATCCTACCCTCCCGAGGAACCTACGGAGGCAAGTGGTCGAAAATAAAGTGGAGGGAAGTCACATCGTCGGAATCAAGCGTCTCAAAAGGAAATCGGGAAGTCGCATGGAAGGAAGATTATAAACCCTTTTTCTATATGCAGTGGCAAGAGAAAGGTGAAAAACCAATGATAGAAAAGGTACGTTGGTGTCCGCCAAACTCTGAATATGTGAAAATTAATTTTGATGATTCTTTTATAGTGTGGAGCCTGGGGCTTTATTGTGAGGGATCATGAAGGATCCATGATTCCGGCGGGAAATTTGGATAATGTCCATGATGCTCTATATGCTGAAGTGCATGCTTGCTTGATAGCTATCACCGTGGCAGCAGATCCAGGAATGATGCAAATTCAGCTTGAATCGGATTCTATGGTTCCGGTAAAGGCCCTCAAATGTTTTGAATATGATCTTTCCGCTGGAGGTATTCTGTTTAAAGAAGCTAAATTTCTTTTAGACACCTAGCTCTTTTTTTATGTAAATTATGTTCCACGTTTTTGCAATGTTTGTGCACATGAGTTAGCTTGTTGTGGTTTGTTATAGGACCCGGATCAATCCTATGTTTGGATTGATCCCCTCCCAGAGTTTGTAATTACTCTGGCGGTTCATTCACGATCCACCTGAGACATAATAAAGCTACGGGTCTTTGCTTTAAAAAAAAAGAATCAT
Source organism: Miscanthus floridulus (assembly GCF_019320115.1). Lineage (NCBI taxonomy): Eukaryota > Viridiplantae > Streptophyta > Magnoliopsida > Poales > Poaceae > Miscanthus > Miscanthus floridulus. Next base: position 68,394,901 of record NC_089587.1, on the reverse strand, counting down.
AACTATGTGTATTAATTAGTCCATCAACCACAGCCGGTGGCGGAGTTGGCAAATTCTCATGGCTAGGGTCACTTCAGTCTCAATGAAAGTTTCATCAGAGTTTTATTTATATTTTATAAGCTACCACATAAGCGTTTTTGATGATGTGACAACGTTTTAAATAAGAGAAGAAGTAATTTCATGGGGATGAAACTCTTTTGACACGGTTACCATCTCTCTGTAAGTCATGAAATTAAATGTCTATGAAACCTTATAATAAAACTTTTCATTGAGAGTTAGTGTTTCATCTATATTTCATTTTATTTAATATGACATGATAATCATGTAAACAACGCTATGAAACTACTCACCGAGATTGGCCTTAGGCTAGATTCAATGAAGTTTTGAAAAAAGTTTTATTCTCATTTAATGATGTGGCACATTAGCAAATTTGTTTAGGTTGCAAAGTATTTGTGAGGAGAGAGGGGAAGACAGTTTCATCAGGATGAAACCCGCTCCTCACCGTTAGCATAAAACCCTCATTGAGGCCGACGAGTTTTGATCTTAGTCGATCAGGTGGATCCCATACAGCGCGCAAGACTTCTCCCTCCCGGCGCCACTGTGAAAGTTTGTGGAAGCGTTCAACCTCTCTCGAGGCCGCGTAGCTCTATTAATACATACAGAGAACAGCCCTCTGCGTGGCTTACAAGTAACCAACCGTGATTCATGAATAGCCAGTACTATTTCTATCTATTGTTACAATAACCATATATATCTTTCTCTATCCTAGCATGCACGGCATCCATATATCACGGTTGGTTTGTTACCATACAAGGTAAAACTCCTATTGTTGCTAACATCCTCTCTCAATATCAACCTGCTGATCCAAGTTTGAGATTGCGTTTTAGCTCCTCCATTTTATAGACATTCAGTGGCTTGGTTAATCCATCAGCGACTTGGTCTCCTGTTCCAATGAGCCGAATCCGCAATAGTCCTTGTGCTACTCTTTCTCGAACAAAGTGATAGTCGATTTCGATATGTTTGGTCCTTGCATGAAATACCGGATTTGCCGACAGATATGTCGCACCAAGATTGTCACACCATAGTGTTGCAGCTGATGGAGATTTGATGCCAAGCTCTCGCAGTAGTGACTGAATCCAGATTACTTCTGCTGTTGCATTTGCCATCGCCTTGTACTCCGCTTCAGTGCTCGATCTTGACACTGTGGGCTGCTTGCGTGCACTCCATGACACAAGATTACCGCCAAGAAATATGGCAAAACCACCAGTGGAGCATCGGTCATCCACACAGCCTGCCCAATCTGCGTCCGAGAAACCACTGACTAGTGTAGACATAGATTTGGTAATCCTGAGTCCCAGTCCCAAGGTGTGCTGAATATACCGTAGTATCCTTTTTACTGCCTTCCAATGTATTGTTGTAGGTTTATGAAGAAAATGGCACACTTTGTTTACAGCAAATGAAATGTCTGGCCGTGTAAGTGTCAAGTACTGGAGTGCTCCTACAACACTTCTGAACCGAGTAGAATCTTCAGGACCCAGTGGCGTACCTTCATAGGCTGATAGTTTTTCCAAGGTTGCCATGGGAGTATGACACGGCTTGCAGTTGAGCATTCCTGTTCTTCTCAAAACATCCTTGCTGTATTTTGACTGAGTCATCACCATCCCATTATTGATTTATTTACTTCAATGCCAAGAAAGTAATGTAGATCACCCAAATCCTTGAGGGCAAAGTCGGACTGGAGAGCACGAAGTAACCCCTTGGTACCTTCTACTGACGAACTGGCAACAATAATATCATCAACATAGATGAGAATAAACATGACCAAGTCATTGTTGCGGAAGTAAAAGAGAGAGGTGTCGCCCTTAGATGGTTTAAAACCTAACTCTTGCAACTTTGCACTTAACCTGTGATACCAGGCTCTGGGCGCCTGTTTCAGACCATAAATAGCTTTGTCAAGCTTGCAAACGTAATCAGGGAACCTTTTATCTTGATACCCAGGAGGCTGTCGCATGTAAACTTCTTCCTCTAGAACACCATGGAGAAACGTGTTCTGCACATCCAACTGATGTAGGCTCCACCCTTGCGATACTGCAATGGAGAGAACCAGTCTGATAGTTGCTGCCTTGACTACAGGACTGAATGTGTCCTCGTAGTCAATGCCATATCGTTGTTTGAAGCCTTTGGCCACTAGCTGGGCTTTATACCTGTCGATTGTGCCATCTGTACATCTTTTAATTTTGTACACCCACTTACAGTCGATGATGTTCCTCCCTGGGACAGATGGGACAAGCCGCCAGGTTTGGTTCTTCTGCAAGGCTGAGAATTCCACATCCATGGCATGCTTCCAATTTGTATTAGTGAGTGCTTCATCAAGAGTATTCGGCTCACCATTAGCAGCAAGGAGACCGTACTTGACAGTCCCATCAGTGAATTGTTTGGGCTTGCAAATGCCGGATTGGAGTCTAGTGCAAGGTCGCGGACGGTGGGCAGCAGGCGGCGATGGCACAGGCAATCCGGGAGAATCGTCGTTGAGGGAAGCGCCCGCTGCACCGGATCCGGGTGCGGGAGCTGTGGTGGCTGGCCCGGCATCCATGGGCGCAGAAGATCCAGCGCGATCTGCTCCTCGCGGTTCGGCGATCCGCGGTTCGGGAGATAGAGGTCCTCGTGGCGCCCCATCGTTCGATCCTAGCGTGTCCGACGCGCCTGTCATCGTGGATCGCCGAACCCCGTTGTCGGCGTTGGTTGGCGGATCATCTCCGGGAAATGCGCTAGGCGGTATACATGGCGTAAAATCACCATTTCCTACGGATTCTGCACCAAAAAATACTGGATTTTCTTCCTGGATTTCTTGGACATGGTTAGCGGGATTAGTATCTGGAGTATGCAACTCATTGTCATGCACTTGTGCACCCTGGAAGCTAGGAGCACTAGAAGGCAGCAAGAGGGATTCTGGCAGCAAGAGGGATTCTGTGGTGAATCTGGTGCCGGCATTTTGGTGCAATTGAGCAAAGGGAAAAATATGTTCGTCAAAGACTACATCACGTGATATATAGATGCATCCTGTATTGATGTCGAGACACTTGAACCCCTTATGCATGTTGCTGTACCCAAGAAAGGCGCATTGTTTGGAACGGAACGCTAATTTGTGCTGGTTGTATGGCCTAAGATTAGGCCAACAAGCGCAACCAAAGGTTCTAAGAGAACTGTAATCAGACTCTTGATTGAGGAGGCGCTCAAGAGGGGTGGAATTATTGATCACCCTACTTGGCAATCTATTTATAAGATAGGTGGCGGCTAGGAAAGCTTGATCCCAATATTTCAGAGGCATAGAAGCTTGGGCAAGTAAGGAGAGCCCGACTTCAACAATATGCCTATGCTTGCGTTCCGCGGAACCATTTTGTTGGTGCGTATGTGGGCAGGACACATGATGTGAGATGCCAAGTTGACGAAAGGAGTTTAAGCTTTCATACTCTCCTCCCCAATCGGATTGGACGGCTAGGATTTTCCTATCGAGTTGTCTCTCAACAAGGCTTTGAAACTCACGAAAGCGCTGGAACACATCTGACTTGTGTTTCAGAAGATAAATCCATGTGAATTTACTATGATCATCTATGAAGCTCACATAATATTGATAACGTCCAAACGAATCACAAGCTGGGCCCCAAACATCTGAGAAAATAAGTTCTAAAGGAAATGTAGACTGACTCGAGGACCTTTGATAAGGCAACTGATGGCTCTTGGCCATTTGACATGAGTCATAAATAGAACCAATTCTAGGCTGCGAGGAGCATGGTAGTTTGTGTTTATTGACTACTTGTTGAACAATGCTAAAGGACGGATGACCTAGGTGATGGTGCCACCTCTCCAAGGATGGTTGGGCGCCACTCGACACACTGAGGACGTGTTTATTCTTGAAGGCCGCAGCTGGCAAAGGATAGAGACCTACCTTACATGTTCCTCGCAAAAGAGTTTGCTTCGTTGCTCGGTCCTTAATAAAGAAAAGATTTGGATGAAATTCAAGATATGCATCATTATCAGCAACTAATCTATGAACCGAGACAAGATTCTTTGCGGCACTAGGAACATGAAGAACATTCTTAAGATGTAGATTCCTACCAGGAGTGCGACAAATAACATGGCCAATGTTTGCAATGTCCATACCTGACCCATCCGCTGTGCGGATCTGCTCATTGCCATGGTAACGGTCATGGATGTGAAGCTTGTCCAGTTCGCTCGTGACATGGTTGGAGGCACCCGAGTCGGTGTACCAGTTGGAGTCCACGCCATAGCTGCCATAGTTTGCTGAGTTCGCGCTCTTTTCTTCTGGCATGACGAATTCCTCGTCAAAACGGTGCCAGCACTCGGCAGCGGTGTGGACGCCTACTTTCTTGTAGATCTGGCACTTGACCTTCTCCTTGCCGGAGTTACTGTTGTAGGTGCCGCGGCTTCGTCCTCCCTGATCTCCGCGGCCACGCGAGCCACGGCCACGCTGCCCGCGACCAGCACCACGGGTGCGAGAAGCAGCGTTTGCCGAGGAGCCTGAGGAAGCCGAGCCATTGTTGCCGTGGAAGAGGTTCACGCGCTGCTCAAAAGCTTGGAGCTGGACAGTGAACTCGGTGACGGTGATCGGCTCGGTACGTGCCAGCGCGGCGGAGATGATGGGGTTGTAGTCGAGGTCGAGGCCGGTGCAGATGTAGGAGACGAGTTCTTCATCATCGACAGGCTTGCCTGCCGCTGCCATCTCGTCGGTGTAGCCCTTCATCTTGGTGACGTACTCGTCGATGGTCATTGACCCCTTCTTCGTAGTGGCGAGCGCAATGCGAATGTTGACCGCACGCACCCTGGCCTGGGAGGCACACAATTCCTCAATCGTGCGCCATAGATTAGCTGTGGTTTCACAGCTGGAGACCTGTTTCATCAGATCCTTACCCAGAGACGTGATGAGATAGGTGAAGATTTGCTAGTCGGCTGCCAGCCAGGCACCATACGCCGGGTTGGGCACTTTGCCCTTGCCATCACTCCCTTCTACCTCTTTGGCCGGAGCCAGGGACGAGCCGTCGATCATGCCGACGAGTTGAGCACCGCGGATCGTAGGAAGAACATGTAGCTTCCACAGCGCGTAGTTGTTCTTGGTGAGGCGCTCGGTCACTGGATGGACGAGGGGCGAGATGACGCTGTTGTTGGACGGCGTCGCCATGGCGACTGAGTTGTTGGACATGGCTCAGAGGAAAGCTCTGATTACCATGTCAAAGTTTGTGGAAGCGTTCAACCTCTCTCGAGGCCGCGTAGCTCTATTAATACATACAGAGAACAGCCCTCTGCGTGGCTTACAAGTAACCAACCGTGATTCATGAATAGCCAGTACTATTTCTATCTATTGTTACAATAACCATATATATCTTTCTCTATCCTAGCATGCACGGCATCCATATATCACGGTTGGTTTGTTACCATATATCACGGTTGGTTTGTTACCATACAAGGTAAAACTCCTATTGTTGCTAACAGCCGCCTCTCGCCTTCCCCATTCTTGTTTCACGCTAAATCCCTCAATCCCTAATCCTATATCATGCCTTACCCTTCTTATTTCACGGCTGCTGGGGCCAGCGCTACCATTGTGTGCGCAGGGTAGCATCGTTACGCGGTGGGGCGACGTCGGCAAGCGGTGTGGTAGGGCAACATTAGCAAGCGGGGAGGACAGGGGTGACGTCGATGAGCTGCTGCAATGAATCAGCGCTCGGAAGGGTGACATGGCGAGCAAAGCGACAATGTCTTCAACATCACGCCATAGAAGAAGGGTGTCAGCAACTCCACCACGTCTCCCTCTTTGCCGAGAGCCCCACAGTTGTCGCCGGCAACTCCATTGTCGGCTGCACCACCTCAGTCGAAATTCGCCTTCCCATCGCAGCCTTGAAAAGTCCTAAATGGCTAGAAGGGGGTGAATAGCCTATAAAAATTTCTACAACAACACTAAAGCCAAGGGGGTAGATAATTAAATAGCGAAACGAGTGTTGCGCTAGCCTACTAAAAATGCAAGCCACCTATCCACAATTCTAGTTACTATGATCTCTAAGTCACACAATGGCTAAGTCACTACTCTCTAAGTTAGTGAGCTCTCAAAGACTAAATAAAGAACATCACTAACTAAACTAACAAGACACAAGCTAGCTCTCAAAACTAATTACACTAAATAACTTAGCTACATTAGGAATATAAATACAAGATAGATTGAGATAGATATACCACCGTGGTAAATGACAATCAATCAATATCAATGAAATCCTCGGAGACAAGATGACACAATGATTTTTCACCGAGGTTCACTTGCTTGCCAGCAAGTTAATCCCCGTTGTGGCGATTCACCCACTTGGAGGTTCACACGCTAATAGGCATCACACGCCTAACCCGCAATCGGGTGCCGCACAACCAACACAAGATGGAGATTGCACAAGCCACGCGCAATCCACTAGAGTACCTTTTGACTCTCCATCGGGGAAAGATCAAGAACCCATCACAACAATAATCCTTGATTGGGGGCAGACACAATCACCAAATCCCCTCACCAATCACCAAATCACCAACCGTCTAGGTGACGGCAATCTCTAAGAGTAACAAGAAATCCACAATTGCAATCACCACCTAGTGCCACTAAATATGCAATCACAAATGCACAACACTAGGGTTTCCCTCAAATCCTCTAAAAAGTGAGCACCACGCTTGACGAAGGAGAGGAGAGGGAGGAGATGCTCTTGAAGCTTTCAAGATCAACACTAGAGCTTCTCTCACTTGATTGGAGCATAAATCAATAGGAGTGAGAGAGAAGGAGACGAGAGCTTTCTTTTTCTTCTCTCAGGGTTCTTGCAAGAACGGGGAATGGGAGAGTTGCTGGACAGAGAAGGGGAGGCCGAGCCTTAACCCCCAGCCAGTCCAGCGCACAGGCCAGGCGCACCGGCCTCCCCAAGCCCAACGGCTCCAAACGCAAGACAGACGTGCCCCCACGCGGGGCCAACACAACGGGACGAGCAGGCGCTCCTACGAAGCTGCTGGGAAATCTCCTGACGACGCTCCCTGCTCGACACGCACGCGGTCAACGAATGGCAGCGGCACCGCTCCAAAAATAAGTCTCGCATAGTACTTTTCCTATGCTCCAACGGGTGACTCAACCACACGACGTATTTTGCCTGTCAGCCCAAACAAAACGTAAAAAAACGTCGCATCTCTCCTCGCTACGCAACTCTCCGAGCGGAGTCTGCCGCACCTTCTTCTCCGCGCGCGACCTCCACCGGCACGCACGCGAGCACGCAGGAGCCTCCGCGGCAAGCACAAGCACGCGCGAGCACACAGGAGCCTCCGCCGGCAAGCACGAGCACGCAGGAGCACGCTGGCCTTCACGAGCACGCAGGAGCACGCAACATCCGCCGGCTAGCACGAGCACGCCGGCAAGCACTAGCAACAGACGAGCAACGGCGGGCAAGCACAAGCACACCGTCCTTCACGCGCACGCCGGCAAGCACGAGCATGAGCACACCGGCAAACACAAGCACGAGCAAGTCGGCAAGCACGACCTCCACCGACCTTCTTCTCCAGCTCGTAGGAGCCCAAATCGAGCCTCCCGACGCCCGAATCGAGCTTCCCCGCCTCCGAATCGACTTTCCCCACCGCCGAATCGAGCTTCCCCGTCCCCAAATCGAGCTCGTCGTGTGGTCCGCCGCCACCTTCCTCCTCTGGCTCCACCGCGCGTTCCTGCGCCCAGGCAGGGACCTGGCCGGGCGGTACGGGGGGTGGTGGAGGCGCCCGTGTGGGAGGCCGTGGCGCGGGTGAACGTCGAGGCCGCGGCGGGCGAGGTAGGCTGCTCGGCGGCGTCCTCAGTCGTGCAGTCGTCCTCTGCTTCGGGATGGGCTCTGCTTTTGCGTCGCTGTTGGAGAGAGCTGAGCTATGTGTGCGTTACCTTTACCTGTGTATAACCAAAACCGAAACTGGTGTCGTATTTAGGTCTCCCTTGCCGGAGACGGTATAAGGGAGCGGCAGCAGACAAACCAAAACAGCGCCTGCACTCCGCCGCTCTCTCTCACATTCACTTCGGCGTGGGCCCCACACATGCATTTAAAATTGGCAGCAACACCACGCCGCTCCACTCTTCTGTCTTCTCCAACAGGCATGCATGCGCGGTCAAACAGCCAAATAAACGAGCGGCCACGAGGCCTCCGCTTCCTCCCGTCTCACCGCGCTCCCTCTGTCCTACGCGGGGTCGACGGGCCTGGCCCAAGGCCGCCAAAGGCCCACACGGCCAGCAGCCTAGCCCAGCAGAGCGACCAGCAGACAGCTCACTTCAACAGAGCACCTTCTGTGAATTTCCAACACCACTTTTCAAACCTTTTCGAGTGCTAACTTCACCAAAATATTCCAAAATAAATTGGACACTTAAGTTAGCTTTTCACAAATATGTTTCATAGGCTTTCTCATGCATCTCACCACGTCACTAAGTTAAGTATATGCAAAAAAAACACATACTTAGTGGCACTAGATAACCATTGCAATTAAAGATTTCTCCTCTTTATAGTATGGTTATCTATCCTAAATCCACTCACACCCTCTATGGTGTCTTGAGTGGCAAAACAAAATGGCTCTATCAAATATACCTTTGCCTTAAGCCTATTTTGTTTTTTTCTTTCTTCTTTTTAAGTTGGAGCACATATCATCATCTTTTGGTCACCTCCATCACCATGACCATCATCTAGCTTCATCACTTGGTGTGTACCAACCTATCTTTACATTTCACTCATGACAAAAGTTAGTACACTTAGGTTTTTTTCAATTAACCAAAACAAAACTAGGACTTTCAGCCACCGCTGCCATCAATTGAAAGTTTTTGGCCCAGATACGACGATAGCAGTGGTGCAAGCTTGAGTGAATTTGAGGCGCCCCACTATGGAGATACTGAGCGTCTACTCAAAATTGGTCAGAAATGAGGATTTTCTAGTAGGGATGAAACTAGATAGAATACATAATGATACCAGTGATCCTGCATTATATCCCATATCTCATATTATATCCCATATTTTTTTATCAGATCTTAGAACTAGAAACAGATCATTTGGATATTGATACCTATCTCATATATGAAAGGACATAGGATGCCGCCTAGAGGGGGGTGAATAGGCGTTTCTGAAAATTAACACCTTTAAATGCGGAAACGATTAGTAAAGAGAGTTTTCAAAATGAAAACTCTAAATTAAGTGTAGTACCACCCCTCACAAGTTAGCCACAGAGTAAACAAGGTATAAAGAATATATATAGAAGTTACAACCCTGTAATACAAAGTTAGAACAGAGAATGAATATATTCAGCACAGGCAGGAAATACCGGACGTGTCCGGTATGCACGTGTTCTGCAGAACAGCCTGGCACAGTGATCAAAACCGGACGTGTCCGGTAGCTATACCAGACATGTCCGGTATACACGGTTTCAGTGGAACAGCCCTAAACTTGCTCCTTTCGATTTCTAACTTCAAATCAAATTGCAGGTACCTACTAGATATGACAATGTACACAAATAACCTGCACAAGAGCAAGAGCAACACAAACATCAAATGAAATGCGAATTGAGACACGATATATGTTTTATCGAAGTTCGGACTCGTTCGAGTCCTACTCTCCATTGAGGAGGCTACGGGCGACCCAGCGAAGGTCAGCCCTAGAGGGTACCATGAAGGTCACTCTAGCCGGAGTCTTTTTCAACTTCTTTTCCTCCTTTCACTAGTTGATTCTGAGGCGGCGAAATCGACTGCTACAAACTTTCCGAGGCACACCACAATCTCTCGGGTGCTCTCCGGTGACGCCTAACCGTCTAGGACCGAAGAGTCCAAGAGTAAAAATACAAATCACAAGATTGACAATATGCACAAGTGCTCAAATGGTTGGATTGCTCTATTTTTGAATTTCTCTCAACCCACTAATTGATTTGGCAATTTGGATCACACACTCACTAAGAGAGGGTTTGGGAGAGTTGGCAAGGCTCAAAAACGTGTATTTGTATCAGCAGAATCAGCAGCATCCAAAGGTGGAGGCTTGGGGTATTTATAGCCCCCTTGGGAAAACTAGGTGTTTTATAGCTGTTGCCATACGCATACCGGACACGTCTGGTATGACTTACATTGCGCCAACGGTAACTGAGTTACAGTAACATTGTGAGGCGTCGGAACTCCCGAGCCTCAACACATTTGAAAACTAAGGTAACTGAGTTAAAGTATGTGAGGTGTCAGAACTCCCGACTCATGCCGGAACTCCCGACTCATGTCAGAACTCTTGACCCTCAAGGCATTTGAAAACTAGCCATTGGCTTCTGGCCGTCCATACCAGACACGTCCGGTATGAATAATGAACACGTCCGGTATGACCACCACAGTGAACTCTCCAAGTCAATTAAGCACGAGACGTTGGAACTCTCGACGAACCAACCTGAGATCAACAATATTACCATTGCTGGGCAAATACCGGACACGTCCGGTATCAATACCGGACACGTCCGGTATCAATACCGGACACGTCCAGTATTGCCAGACCAGCAAAAATCTGTTAGCTCTTTTTGTCTCTCAAATACTCTAAAAACTCACATGGATTGGCTTGAGCACTTATGAAACCTTATCTATCAACATGATGCATCCCTCTTAATAGTACGACATTCTTATTAACTCAAATTTAAAAGTATAACAAATTTAAACCTTTTGAGTTGATCTCTTTCAACCGAAGCCGTGTATTCCACTCTTCATCAAGTGAGGGTGCCACCATGTTGATATTGATCTTTTCACTTGAGCATAGCCATCTTGAGCACATGACTTGATTCCATTCATCAAATTTGAATAATCCCAAATGTATCAAGTCACTTCCATCAAACACTCCAATAGTGATTTAATCCTCCACATAGACATGACCATCATAGCTTGATTAGTACCTCAACTAAATGCAAGTACTTCCTTCTTCACCTTAGCTAGGTTCTTTGGCCGCCAAGCCGTCTCTTGCCCTTCACCCTTGCTTAGTACCTCGAAGCCTTTCCTTGCTATCTTCACCATCTCAAGCCATCAAGTTACATCTTGTGTTGAATCATCCATTCATTTGTATTGTTATATTTTTTATTTCAATTTAGCAAGCTTCAAATATGAGACCATTCCATATGCAATCCCTCATGTCTCGTTAATTAATTCTTACGAGCCTGCTTTCACATAGTACATAAAAATCCCACAATAAATAAGCCTTTGTATGATTCAATTTGCATTGTTGTCTTATGTTTGAACTATATTGTTTATACAACAACACATCATTTTGGTTTTCATTAAGTACCTGTGAGATAACCTATTACCTGTCCACACTTAGCAAACGGGTTAGACCTTTAATCATGTTGTCATTCAATCATCCAAAACCCACTAAAGGGCTAGATGCACTTTCAATATACATATAAGAAATTCATCTTCCCTGCCGGCCTTCCTCATGCTCGCGGTCGTCCTCGCCTTCCTCCTCGTGCTCGACGCTGTAACAACCCGAGTTCGTTGCAACCCAAACAACCATTTTGGTTTATCAAACGGAGACGACCACCAACCATCTGTGAAGACTTGCAACGTGCAACGCAACACTCGACATCAAGAACCCATTGAAGCACCTTGTGAGAAACCTCGGATAACCATGGTCAGGCTCATGTCCTGAGTGGAAGAGAACATCTACGTGGATTAGCAATCCATCTATTGACATCATCAACACCACAATCATTCCCAAGGACATACCTCAGCGTGATTGCATGGTCATCGATAACATTAAGTTAATGACTTAGTTAATTCAGCAAAGATAGGGAATACTAGATCGTCCGCTAGCACACCGGACCATCTGATAAAAGTTAGGACAGAATAGAGCTAAGTGGAAATTAAGTTGTTTCTTATTTGTGGACTTGGACCCACATGTCAGCACGAGTTGGAGTACTTCACTAGCTGAAAGAACACTCTCCCACCCACCCTCTCACTTATCCACTCATTTGCAAACACCCTCTCTCTACCTCTCAAGAACAAGGAAGAACCCTAGAACTAGAGAGTGAAAGGAATGAAGAGAGGATTAGAGGAGGAGAGGAGGAAGAAGAAGAAAAGCATCAACGCCTTCCCATGGATTCCATCAACCTCTTCAACATAGTCATGGTGAGTTCAAGAGAGTAGCTCTTATTTTGTGGATTTTCCCCAAAGTAGTTAATGTGTGGTTTTTGATGGAGGTTAGAAAATGATGGAGACTTGGATGGAAGAAGAGTTGGATCTTCAATCTCTTGGCTATGGAAGCTCTTAATCTCATGTGGCAGAACCGCCTAAAATAACTCACTTCTGGAGATGCTTGTCTTCCATTAGGCGCTAAACACCCCAAGAGTGAGCGAATTTAAACAGTTCTGTCGAGCACACCTCATGGGAGAACCTGAAAATCCATATTTTTCAACAGGATCATAAATGGGAGAATAAAGCTTACAACATTTTAACCATTTCTTACATCACTTTCCATGCAACATTAGAGTATAATATTTATTATTTATAACAATAGAATATAACCATGTTATCAGAGTTTTAGCGGAAATAAAATCATTTAATGACAAGTTAAATATTAACATGATGATCCGTTACATACATCATAACCGGTTATAAGTTTTTCCATTGTAAAACATTTTGGGTGGAAGTTTCAAATAAACTCTATGCCCACAACGTTAAGGAAATCCTTGCTGAGCCCACCAGGAGGTTTCCACACATAAGTGTTAGCTCCACATGTTCCTATCACCTACAATAGGGTAGAACAAACCCTGAGTACTCAATTGTACTCTACAAGACTTACCCATTAGGAGGAAAGAAAAGACTCCAAGGATATGCAAGGCTATCTGGCTTGTGGTTTTATTGCATCTGCAGGAAGCATTGCTAAGCGTGCATCCTTATATTCAATTTCATTAGCAGTCATCATTAGTTCATTAACTAACCATTCTATGTAAGCACCTGTGCTACTTTCTAGCTGGTGGTAAGCAATCAGAACCATTAAACCATCTTTCATATTCCAGTTCTTACTACGGTGCTAGATCGTAGCCAAGCCATACTGTATCACATGGTGATTTGTGAACCAATGTATCCTAGCTGGGTACCCTAAAACACACGCCCCCTTGTACTCAGGCACAAGTAGAACCAACCCACCACTCTCCTGTCAAGGGGTCCAGGTCCCTGTCCAAACTTGGACTCTAAGCTCCCACACCTGAGTCCCGGACTTAGTGTGGTGCTTAGACCTCCACCATCCCCGCCTCTAATCAATTGGTCCGAAAAGAGCCAGAACCCACGACAAGAGAGCAATGAGCCTTCCCCCCCCCATAAGCAAGTATGTGCTCAGAATAATAAGTCTGTGACCTGACTAGAATCCAATACAACGAGCGGTCCTTAACCGACACAGGCAGAACAAGTGCAATCCGAGCCTCGCTCAAATGCCAAACCAAGTCTAGATCCAAAGTACCATTCCACCCGGCCTCCAATTATAATTCACATATATTCCATGTGATAGTAATATAATAACAATAATAATATCTTTCCTATCTCTTGCGAGTGACAGGCAACCACTCGACTTCTACCAGAGTCCTATAGCATAGTAATCTACATGATCCTATCATACTAGTAAGACTCATAGGATAAGGATATATATATGCAAGTGGGTTTCATTCAACTCCTTAAACTTAATGCACAAGCATAAAATAAAGTGTAGAATAATAGGGGTTATGCACCGGGGCTTGCCTAGGTAAAATATAACTAAGTTAGCTTTTCATCATGGTGGCATGATCATCAAGTCACCATTTGCTTCTGCTACTTCGGTCAACTTCATGATCCATCGTTGTTCCTATTACGATATATGTGGATGAAACACAGAAACGTAAATGATCATGGCAATCGCAACTCTAAAATACGATTACGCTACTAAACTAATGAGCTGGCTCTAGCGACTAATGCACACGGCTATGTATGCATGTTGATGGGCGAGGCATTACTTCCCAATAAGTATTTTAGCTACAAAATCCCCAGATATATCCTTAATTCATTTTATTGATTTAATATATTTTTAAACCAGGGCTTAATAGGTATTCTAGCAAACTAATTATTCTAGAGCTGCAAAAATTACAGAAAGCACATAATAATATTGTGAAGCTACCGTAAAAATTTCAAAGCTAACACTATCATTATTTTACCACAAAAATTCCTACAAGTTCATACTTTAATAATTTTAGAGCATGTTAAAACATTTTAAGCATCTGTGAAATATTTTAGAACCACGTGAACCAAGTATACTAGTAGGTAGACCATGATTTTAGAAGCTTAACAAAATTGGTTTTACAATTTTTGGTCCACTGCACAAATTTATATTGAATTTACAATTTGCCTTAGAAACTAAATTAGAAAATGCCTAGAAAAGAAAAAGAGGTCGGCAGCAACCATATCGGCCCCAGCGGCCCACACGAACGTGGCATGCGCGACAGCTGGCCCAGCAATGGCCCAAGGCGGGGGAGCCCGCGCCCACGTTGCACTTTTTGTAAAATAGCCCCTAGCCTACCTAAATATTATGCGGCACCTCCGAGTACTATTGCACCAGAGAAAGCCTTTGTAGAGAGCACCCCAACAAACCTATCTTCGTAACAAGCTAGAGCTTGACACCCCCCCCCCGCGCACACAGCGGCGCGGCTCCGACCGTCGTAGCGTGCCCTCGTCGGCCATCAGAGCGAAGCACCCGCCCTACGAGCAAGCCTACGAGCACCGTGGGGCCAAGACAAAACCTAGAGCGGTGAATTGAAGCTTAACGATGACCCCCAGTGTGCTGCCCACACAGGTGGGCAAACCTCCACGACGGCGCACCTTCTCTGACGAACTAGGGCTACAATGAGTATAACGGACCGGGCAAGAGAAACAGGAGCTTACCCCGAGGCTAGCTACGGTGATGGAAAAGATGGGGAAGTGACGAGGTGACCGGGCCACGTGCGCCCACACCACGCAGTGGCGCTCCGGGCACGACATCAATGCGTCAGCCCATCACCGGTGAAGGTTCTAGCCAAGCTAAGGCGTGCACTAGATAGAGGGGTCAATGGTGAGTTTGTATGGCCATCAAATGAACTACAGTGGTGAGAAGAGACTCACCGTAAACCAAACCAAGACACGATGGTGAAATGGATCGGCGGTGAGCAAAACTCGAAATTGGCCGACAATAAAGCTTGGCTATGCCCTAGTGCGGGACGGGCTATTAGCTAGCTTCCACACCTAGCTACTGGGGCATTGAATCGAGGTGCGGTGCCCCATGGAGCATGAATTTAACTCATGGAGCGGTGTAGTTCCATCAGCGGCTATGGCAGGCAGGCAGCAACACGATAGGACAGCAAAGACAGGCAACGGCTCGGTAGTAGGTGGATTGAGTGGTCGAGACGGGTGCCACGTCAGCTAAAGCTATGGCTCTTGGCTAGTAGTAGTCATCGGCCTCACGCATGGCAGCGCACGTGCAGTGGCACCACAGTGCAGCAGCACGACCTGGCTTGCATGGCTCAGGCATGGACACTACACAACACCGAGAGCGGCAGCAACAGCGACATCCCGCGGCGCGGCGTGCAGCTAGAGCCAGCGAGGGAGGCCAGCGGAGCAGCGGCCATGGCCAGGAGCGGCTAGCCCACGATGACATTCTCGCGTGGTGACCGGGGTAGTCAAGCCGAGAGCCTGGAGCGGCATCTTGCATGCTTCTTAAAGCAGCCCAAAGTTCACTTACTAGCTCGACAAAAATCCACCAATTCCACGAAACCTATATTGGCACTATCGACTTGCTAACGAAGCAATTGTCGTCACCACTGGATGCCCCGAGAGGAAGTTGGAGAGGCACCAAGGTAGGTTTGTCGCGCCGAATGACAGTTCACGAACAGAGCGGCAACGACATAGCTAAAACGCGTTCTGACGTAGTTCGGACACTACTTGCGTGAACATTGCAACTCAAACACAACCACAACCTTCACCACGCTCAAGTTCACACCTTGATGCACCCAATCGTGCAAAAACATAGGTGTGTCACTTAACCAATTTTGTTGAAATTTAGATGCCAAAAAACGACATTGTCTATCATTTCCGATTTAGAAAAGTTAAGAGATCAGTTTGATCTACAACTTTTAACACTTTAGCCGTAATTTTCAAAGGGTCTAAACCTTGTTAATTTTAACTAACTAACATACCATGACCTAGTCCATATTTCATACTAACTCGTAGGAACAAAATATTAAAGCACTATTTAAGTATGTTCCACTATATAATTCACCAAAGATAACACTTTAAACATAATCATTTGTTTGTCGAGTTAACCATGAAGAGTGGATTTAATTCAATTCAGTTTCTGAGCTTCCCAAAAATACTAGCTGGCATTATTATTCTCCAAGATTTAAAATTGCATGCCCAGTTACGTAATTTGCCCTCAAATCTTTATTTCCACACTATACTCCAGTTATAATTGGTCGTTGTTCATAGAAATTGTTTTCATGCCAACAATTAACAAAACTCATTCTATTCTTTTTGTTAGGTGTTTTCATCACCCCCTCTTTACGCTAAATAAATGAACTCACTATATTATTAGATCTATCTCTTAGGCCATAATCTCGGTGCTTAGCGAGCTCGTAACACTAGAGGTGTTACATCTCAAAGCCAAGGATCTCTATCTCGATCTCAAGGTTTATCTCTTATCTCATGAGTTTTGGTTTAATCCCTAAGCCTTAAGCCACACTTAGTGAAACTAGCTTACAACCTAGCCATAGTGAGCCTAGTAATCCACCTAAACTACCATAGGAATGTTTAGCACATGCAAGATGCACGACTCTACAAATCTAAGCTTGAAGCCTAGGATTTCCCAAGAGCATAGGTTCTGTCATCCGTGTGACGGAATGTCCATCAACCCAACGGAGTGTCTGTTAGCCCTTAGGAAACCACCAAGGAATCTTATTTTCTGTCAGCTTAGCACAACAGAGCATCCACAGAATTGCGCGGAGTGTCCGCCGACCCAAGCAGGGAGCCATGTAAGTACCATAGAGTACCCAATAGCACCACAGAGCATCTGTCACTCACAGCGGAGCATCCATTGAATTATAGGGATAAGTACCTAGCAACCCGAGAGTACCCAGTTCATATCGGAGCGTCCGTCGATTGAACGAACTATCCGATGTGGACAGAGAACTCTAGATAAGCCTAAGTCCCAAACCTATCGGAGTCTCCGTTAACTCCATGGATAGTTCGTCGATCAGTACAGAGCAAGACCAGAGACAACCCATCTCGGTATCCAACACAACAGAATGTCCGTCGGTAGGACAGAGTGTTCTCTAGTCACTGGAAGACTGAGCCCACTTAAGCAACCTACCTGAGTAATCAACCTACAACCAAGAGAGCTTAGTCATGCCCAATGCAGTAGTAGAGCCACAGTTAGATGACTCTCCCTAAGTTCTAAAGTAGTAACCTAATCCTATCCACCCATGTTCCTCCTCACTGTTTCGATCATCGATGAGTCTCTTAGTCGATCTCTTGTATTCTTTCAGGACTGTCTCATGTAAGGAACGTGCGTAAGTCTTCATCGTCGACTCCTAAATGTCTAAACGGCAACACCATCAGGTAGGCACCCCACTATTATGAACCCTACTTTGGATACTTATCAAGTTACATTATGAGTCATGCATTACATGTAGTCTTGGATAATGATCACCTTCACACTACACCTAGAGTAGCTCAATAATCTGCTAGAAGCCTCTAGCCTAAACAATGGGAAGGGAAACGCTTAATGCTTATTGCTTAGTTGCTTGGGCAATGGTAGAAGTCGAGCATGAGAAGGGAACTCATACTCACGCGTGTAGGATGCTACACCTGGATAATTAACTACTAAAACCAATGAGGGTACAACTTGACTTACCTAATGAATCTGGCTAAGGACTAATATTCCTAATATGATAATCCTGATGATAACTTGGATATCTTGCTCATGTGAGGGGTAGGTCATCGTGAGTGTGGGATGTCAGATGACATAGCTCGTGGAGTAGTAAGGACCGTGTATTGGGATACATAAGTCCAAGTAACCATCCATACAGACCACATGTCGTGGATGGGGTCGACAAGCTGAGTAACTAGTTGCGACCTGTTTGTCTGTGAAACTGGCAAGGGGGTGGCTTCGGTCGAGAATGTCTAGGACATTGACTGGGAACCTAGTCGAACCTTTTGTCGGACATTCGGGTTAGATTAGGGAAATGTTGGAGACGTGAGGCAACCCTTATCACTGGTGCATGAGATATGGAGGTTCATCCCGTTTCTCTGTGTGGGTACAGTTGTACACCTCTACAGAGTCTTGAAAGCATGGAGTCCCTTGGGACAAAACTGTTCGCTTGTTCTTTCTTTCTATACCCATGGTAGAATGGAAGATGGTTTATGAGCACCTTGCTATGATGATAAATATCTTTACTTCTAATGTTGAGCATAGATGTCATAATCTTAACGAACATCATTGCTTTCCGCACTTATACAAATGTCTGATAATTACCCTATGCATCCACCAAATATTATGTGTTGGAATTAAGTCCTGCGAGTACGCAATGTACTCATGGTGCAGCCGTTAAGTTGTTTTGCAGGAAAGATGTAGATCGATGTGAGTCGAGTCTCCATCGCCGCTGCCTAGTAGCGTCGGGGAGGGGTGACCCTGAGCATGCTACAAGTTAACTCCGTAGTTTGTTCGAGTGACTTTGAGTGATCAACTCTAGAATGGATTCTAGATCTCACCTAATGGTTGGTTTAGACCATGTAACTTATGTAAACTTTCTCTTGTAATTTATCCAATATAATCTGTTTGAGCATTATTCATTAGCATGTGCTGGTTTGGTATGTGAACCGTTGTATGCCACTCAACCTGATCCTGAAGAGGAGTTGCTTAGTGCGCTCCTGGGGGCCTCGAAGTGTGAATTCGACAACCCTCGTTGGCTTTGATGTCGATTCCTGACAGGATGGATGTCGGTGACCGACAGACGCCGTCCTTGACCTCACCCCCGCCCCTACCGTGGCATGGTAGGGTTTCATCGGAGCTTTGCCGCCATGGCCCCGAGCCCCTTCCTTCTAAGCCCGCCAGAGTTGGAGACGAGGGAGGGAGAGAACTGCCGGAACCCTAACAATGACAAACTTGAGCTTGGGTCGGAGCGCGGGTGCGGGCGTGGGCGCGGGCATCGATGAGAGGAAGACGGCCGTGGACAGGAAAGGAACGGGAGAGGAAGGGAGTGGGGGAGAGGAAAGGAGCGTTTAGACAGAGACTCGGGTCTGAAAACCCGATGATTTCTGAAACTGAGTACATAGTACGGGCTAGAAGATAATAACCCTTACGCCCGCAGGATGAAGAAACCCTTACTTGAGAACATACTTCATCCATTCTGGCCCGCAGGATCACTTCTCATGGGTCGATTTCAGACCATGGGCTTGGAGATATTATTTTGCGCGCGTACCAGCTGGTGGAGAGGAGGCACCGGCCACTGCATTTGCCACGTACTACCACTTGAGAAGATACACACTTCATTCGAAAATAATCGTATTTCCGAGTATGCAGCTGAAACTTAGAGCTTGTTTGTATGCACGTATCCACCTCTATCTATGGCTATGTTCGGCTGATAGAAAAGCCGGCTGAAGCTGTTTTGTTGTGAGAGAAAAATATTGTAGATTCTAGCTGATAAGCCGTCTGATACAAATGTTGGAGTGATTAATGAAGAAATTTGTTAAGTTTTCACTTTAATTAATTCACCTCAATATATATGTATTAAGGCCTCGTTTGGTTGGCCGTGTTTGGGCGTGGAACAGGCCTCAAACCCACCCAATCCCGTTTGTCCTCTATCGTCGCTTCGGATGGATATGGCAAGGAGATCTCCCGTGGTTTTAAGATGTGGATCGGGTGGGTGGGATGGTTTAACCCAATCCACGTGTGGGTTAGGAGACAGGTGTATGAAACACACGCGTAGTCAAAAGAAGTCTAGGTCTTGTTTGGATGCATGTGTATCTAATTCAATCTATATGTGTTAGAGTGGATTAGAATGAAACTTAATTTAACTCCACTCTAATCCACTCAACAAATGTGGATTGAGATAAATATATGCGCATCTAAACAAGACCTAAAGTGGATACGCGTGTATCAAATAATCCCTTATCCGTGTACAACTTATCAAGGTGATTTTGGGACGGAGGCAGCAAGGACTGATCGAGATTGAACATCTCCTTTTTTTTTGGTAGCTTGATCTAGAATCACCATGTTTAGCGGAGACAGGGCAAGTCATTTTTCAAATCCACTTTGGTAGGCGACGTTTCTGTCGAATAGCGAGGCGCTTGTGGTGACTTTGTCAATTTTGACTCTCGAGATATGTCAGCATAGTCTTTCAGGGATGCTCATAAGGGTAAGGTTTGCGTACGTGTATTTATAGGGGTGAGTGCGTGCATATTAAGCGCTTGCGTCTGAAATTGTGTAATTTGCACACAAAAAAACTCAAAATGAAAATTCTAGATGAAGCAAAGCAAGTAGAACTTGCGGAGCAACCGGCGAATGCCAATAATCATCGGCAGCCTGGGTGCAACACGTGAGGACCGGATCGAGACCGAGGCACGAGCCCGTGAGGCCGTGAGGGTACGGTTCCCCGCCGATTGAGTGGGCTGGACCTGGATTTAAGTAGTAAATCTTGAAGGCCCAGCGCGTAGGCGTAGCCATTGGCTCAAAGCCCGTTAAGTCCAACTGGGCTGTTGCTTCTTTTTTTGTTTGCATCTTTTTAGTGACAGCGAATTTGGATTCGAAATTTCGCATCTATATTTTGCCGTTCTCTCCACGTAGGAAAAAAAGTGTCAGCTAGGTCGCTCAGAGTCCCTTGTTCGGGCGGGATGCCTGCCTCCGGAGACAGAGGTACACCGTGCACGGACGTCAAAGGTATTTGCTTGAATTGAATAATTTGCCTACGGCTTGTTAGAATCTATACCTCTACCTATACCTAATAATAAAAAAATAAAATTTCTTTTCACCTATTTTTATGGTCCGTCTCTCCCTATGTACCAGACAATAGAGAGTTTCTTCCGTTTTTTATCTATATCTATATTTTTTTTGGCCAGCCTTTTCCTAACTACTTATAAGGATGGTGGAATTTGGATAAAAAAACACTTCCGAAACCAACATGAAATCGAGCACAAGACGGGTAGGAAGAAAAGAAAATTAAGGCTGGCACAACCAAGCAAACCGAACAGAACACAAACGTGAATAAAAAAACAACTGACGCGCTATATAGAAGATGGAAAGTTGGAAAAGAAATTGGACACGTTCATTAATTAATTAATGGACAAAAAACAAATAAAGAAAAGTGGAAAAGCGCTACGGACGGAGATCCGGCCTAGAGTCCTAGACATTTTTTTGTCCGTGTAATAATCACAGGAGGTTTCTTGGTTCATTAAGAGCAGGTATTTTTTGCCCATATATATAAATCTTTCTAAGCCAAAATCTTGTGCCATCGATCGATCGCTTCCAGTTTTTAAGAAGAGCCTTTATTTATGTTCTACCCAATTTGATCGGTGCTGGGGCGATGTCGCCGTTCTCGACGAGCTTTTTTTACGTGCCCCTACACGGTGCCGATGCCGATGCCTATGCCAATGGCCTACGCCGCACGTCGTCTCCATAGATCTCTGTGTCCACCGTCGCCGCAACGACGGTCGGCACCAGGCACCACGTGTTCAATGTCGAGGGTTACTCGCGGCTCAAGACGACGCATAACGGCAAGAACACCATCTACATAGAGTCCTGTGCGACCAAGGCAGGAGGGTACTTCTGTAGGCTCCGCCGGGACCGTCGTCCACATCAAGTTCGACCTTTCTCCGGCGCATCATCACCAGGGCATCACGTTGGTTTTTTTTATTTTTTATTTTGAAAGCACGGGAGGGGCCTTAGCCCCTACAGGAAATTTATTGAACTTTAAAATGGGAGAGCACAGTACAATAACTTATAGGAAACAAAAAAAAAAAGAGGGCATCACGCTGGTACGGCGACTGTCATCATAGTACGGTGTCTCGGGCACCTGAGGAAGTCCGTGATTCATCGAGCAGTCCAGTTTGTATCCTTAAGGACCACTGCTTCGCCGTTCAATGCACGGCCACCATCGTCGAGGAGACACCGTATGTGAAGGATCGTGAAGGCACAGGACGTGCAGAGGCTGGGGTTGCTCTGCAAGTGCCACGCGAGGACCAGTGCAGACGCCACCAACGCGATGCCTACAGAGACGCTTTGGGAAGAGTTTGCTAGGATATGTTGTCCATCTTTTGGATAATTTGTGTTTGTTGTCATATATAACTTTTGTTTTGGGTTCGTGTACGATGGGAGAGAGAAAAACGTTATGCGTTTACCAAAAGTCTTTATGTCTCGCTTGCATCCATGTCTATCAAATATTAAAGCATAATTTCTTATCCATTCGTCCTAGCTAGAGGTGAGGGTACGGACATTAGAATCCTTATAATGCACTGATCTAACCCACCGTCGACAAGATATGACTAACCTCCAGCCCTCATCTAAACTTGAGTCAACAAACATATTGACCACGCATGGGCACCGAGGATGAAGAAGGCTTATTTTTAATAGAATTCCGATATATATGGATTTATTTTTCCCCTGTTGTAACGCACGGTCATATTTACTAGTTAAATACAAATATTTAAGTAGTTTGATTTGATTTGATGACTGCACGGATCTTTTTGGATCCTACACGGATCTTTGGGCGGGCTAGCTGGAGAGGGACCCAAATCGAACCTTTTCCCTTTCTGTGATGTCACCGTCGACGCATGACTTGGTGCTTATAACTAGCTAGCTTAAGCGGCTGCGTGTTTAGTTCCTAAAATTTTACAAAATTTTTTAAGATTCCCCGTCACATCGAATCTTTGGACGCATGCATGAAACATTAAATATAAATAAAAAATAAAACTAATTACACAGTTTAGACGAAATTCACGAGACGAATCTTTTAAGCTTAATTAGACTATGATTGGACACTAATTGTCAAATAATAACGAAAGTGCTACAGTACCATTTCGCCAAAAATTTCGCCAACTAAACAAGGCCCTAGCTTACATAGTTATATCGCATTCACAATTTCACATCGATTGCGAGCGACGATAGAGAGAGACAGATCGAGAGGGAGAGTTGCCGAGCCGGAACGAAGGAAGAGGGACGCATGCAATGGCAGCGTCGCCGTCGTCCAAAGACTCTAGCTGGAGAGGGACCCAAATCGAACCTTTTCCCTTTCTGTGATGTCACCGTCGACGCATGACTTGGTGCTTATAACTAGCTAGCTTAAGTGGCTACCTAGCTTACATAGTTATATCGCATTCACAATTTCACATCGATTGCGAGCGACGATAGAGAGAGACAGATCGAGAGGGAGAGTTGTCGGGCCGGAACGAAGGAAGAGGGACGCATGCAATGGCGGCGGCGCCGTCGTCCAAAGACTCCAAGCAAAATGCAATTACTCCATGTTCAGGCGAGTCTAGTCTGGTCTCGCCTCGTCCAGATGAGACCGGCACGGGGGTTTCCATGCCCAAATGATCCTTCCCGAGACGGCTTAGCGGCTGTACATGTGTCATGAGATCGCCGGGGGTCTGCCTAATAATAATCCACCTCACCTCACATCAAATTAAAAGAGATAATTAGATGAACAAGACACAAACTCAAGCTAATAAGCACCGTACACACGGGCAGCTTCCTTCCTTCATTCCTTCCATCCTTGCGACGGTTTGTTTCGAACCTTAGGATTATTGTTTGTTGAACTAATCCTATATATTAGCAGGTTGGAGATCCATGGATTATAGAATTCTTGGAATCTACTGTATTCCATACTAATCTGAGGTTTTTTTTACAGAGATCAATTTTCTTAAAGAGTCAAAGCCTCTCAAATTTGATCAAATTTATATAATAAAATAATGCATTTATAATACTAAATAAGTGTAATTAGATTATTCATAGTATACCTAGTTGTTTGATGTCAAAAATCTTTATAATTCTCTCTCTATAATTTTAGTCAAATTTAGGTATGGAGAGTACTGTAGCATTGTTTATAAAAAAAAATCTCGCTTCTCTCTCCCCGTAAGGAGTCCTAGTCCGAACTCCAAAGTGGAAAATCGGCATAATGTGGTGTATATACATAGTGCATGTCTATACGTCGCGGCACAACGGTCGGCGCTTTTCCCTTCCACGTATCGTTCTGCTGCCTCAACAAGTCGTCAAGAATCGTATATTCATGCAGTTCGTTCAAAGCTGGTTGGCTATCATCTAATAAAGCTCGGAACAAATTCAAATTAGGAAGGTTCCACCTATCTATTCTTCTTCAGCTTTATCTAGGTAGCTAATTTCCACACAGCATCATATGCAACAACGACCTGCTGCTTCTGTGTGTGTGTGTCATCCATTGGAAATTGTAATATATATAGAACGTCAGTCACCAACTAGATATAGCGACCAGTATATAAATGCGACGTTGAAATTCTTCTGCCTTAGCCACAGAACTAACAACTAGCTGACTAATTTTTAGTCCTTAAATATCTAAATAGACGAACTAATTGTTGGTTCACTAGTTATGGATTAGTTGTTAGTTCACTAGTCCACTTATAAGAGCTAACAAGACTACTTGTTAGTCCATGGGATCCAAACAGGCCTGTTGACAACCAAAAGTGGCCAAAGCATATAATGGACTCCGCTATCATGTTTCTATTGTAGAGACGGTCAGCAAACATATTTGGATCATCCCATTTGAAGCCTGGACGAAGAAATGGCGTTTCGGAGGTGCTGGACCTGCTGGAACTGGCCAGGCCGGTTCCCAAACCAGACAGGCCGGTTTGTACAAGTTGTTCAAACGCAAGATTGGACTGCACCATTGCGTTCCTCTTGTCAAGCTGATCGAAAGACATATATGTTTCGCCTCATTTAGAGTCTGGATGAATTAATTACAATTTTTGAAAGATTTTCTGCACCGGACTACAGTAGAACTGGCCAGGCCGGTTGGGGAACCGGCCATGCTGGTTTGGACCAGCCAGACCGGTTTGTAGACCAGCCAGGCCGGTTTGCCTGTTCCAAACTGACTAAGACTCGTTTTGATTGGGATTTTTGATAGAAAACTTGAAGATTACGATTTGGAGTTGTTTTCTATTGGAATAAGACCACCCCCTTTATATATATATAAGAGGATCATGGCCGATTGAGGGATCCGACACTCAATCATCAAAAAATCAATCTACAAACTCCCTTTTACCCTCTTTTTCAATCCCATGATGTTCGCCCCTTAATCCAACGATCAAGGATGGCATCCTAGGCTTGCCGGCCGACCTAGGGCAACCCGGCGACGTCCTTTCCGCGACGAGGTCCCTCTCGGGCGAGAGCTTCGATAGTTCCTTTGCTAGTTTGCTTGAAAACTAGCCGGTTCTTCATCACGCAAGTACGTTGGTTATCCTTTGGTGGTTTGCTCATAAACCTATCCGTTCGTCATCACGAAAGAGTGACAACCTTGTTGTGTTCTTCGGTCCGTGGCGGCCCGGGTGTTCAAAGCCCTGCTGGTGTGTGATTCGGACCACATCCGACGTCAACACAGTTTTTGGCAACTCCGCTGGGGAAAAATTTGCTTCGGCTCTACTTTGTGGCCGAATCTTCTTGCCCTAGCCCTACTCCTCACTGATTTATCTTCTTGTGCTCGTCATTACCGTTGCATCTAGCCCAAAAGACCGATCGCATCTGGTTTTGACCCCTTGTGTTCTCGTTTGCTATTTTGCAACGTGTTGCGCTTGCTATTGGAAAATTCAGCAAGGCGGTTAAGTTCTGAATCATGGAGTACCGAGGTGTTGCATCATAAAACTACTACAATTACCCTGAGGTATAGCTTGCAAATGCATCTCATGACACCAATAATTATTTTGCAAGTTCTATAAACTCTCATGTTGATGTTGCTAGTCATAATCATACTACATATGTTGCATCAGCTAATACTTTTGTTAATCATCCTCATTATACACAACATAATTATGGATATTATGGTCAAGAGCCGATGCCGATTATAAATTCTTCGAGTTTTGATGCTTCTAGCAACATACAATATGTAAACCTTTGTTCATCGGCTATAAGTTCACAATATGTGGTTTCACCACAAGACATGCCGATGAATGAGAGAATTGGCTATGACAATGCTAATTATTTAGCCAATTACTCTTAAAATTCAGCATCATACGCCAATGCTCCTATTTATAATTCGGCTTCATATGTTACTCCCAACTTGAGCCGAATTAATGAAAATTCAGCAAGATATGCTAATGGTAGTACTCATGATTCGGCTTCAAATGTTGCTCCTAACTCGTGCCGAATCAATGAAAGGTGGGTAAATATTCATACTCATGATTCAACTCCATATGTTGCCAGTAATTCAAGTCGAATCAATAAGAATTCAGCAAGATATTCTCAATCAAACATTGATTTCAAAAGGGCAATGTTAGAGTTTGAAATAAGTCTTGAGAAGCAAAACAAAGATTTTAAAAATAAATACTTTGGGAATACTAGCAAGAGGCCGATCACATCTAAGTCATCGGCCATGAGTATGAAAAAAGAAGCTTTGCCCATTAGTACAGTTAGTAAAGTGAGAATTGATTCAGATGTAAGCAAATGTTCGGCTACCAAAGCCGAACAATACAATATCCTTTTCAAATCAATCAAATATCAAGAAACAAGTCCAACTGTAGAAAAACATAGGAAGCGCAAGAAACTACCTAGACTTAATTTTTCAGGAGCTAAAGGGAGGAAAGACGGCTGGCGGCTACGGCATTATTGATAGGCCTCAAATTATAGCCGAACAAGCTTCGGTTAATAAAGCATATCAAGATGATGAAGATGAAGCTCCTACAAGCAAGAAGAGAGGAAAGACGACTGGTGGTTTAGATGAAACCAGGCAGGCTAGTTCTGGAATCGGCCAGGCTAGTTCATCCCTTATTGTTGTTGCTGCCATATCGGCCAGGCCGGTTTCTGAACCAGCTAGGCCGATTCCCCTAGCTGAGCACACTACCAAACTGGCCAGGCCAGTTTCCGAACTGGCTAGGCTGGTTCCACTGGTTCCAGGAGCCACCGATGCATCTTTGAATGATTTGGCACCTGTTGTTGATGATTTTCTAGAGATGAAGAGCAACATCATTCAAATCAAAGACCCACACTTCTCCAACATGATCAACAAGGTACAAAATACAAATATTTTGTTCAAGTTCCAATCCAGTCATACTATTTCAATTTCTGCATCTATTGGTGATATCCTTAGAAGTAGTTGTAAAAGACCAATTAAGAATAGCATTTTATTTGTTGATGATAAAATAAATTTAGATTCTATCGGCCAACACATTGTGCCATATGGCAAGGCCGATAGTGCTAGTTTGTCAAAGCTAAGGCTTGCCAAAAGCAATTGCAAAGGTGTGGCCGAATGGATTGATATTAAATCTGATCCCTTCGTTTGCCTAGCTTTAAAGCCGGCTCCACAAAAGAATCAACTGAAGAAATCAAAGTACACCTTTGACTTTATTTTTTGTGATCATGTCTTTGATGTCTTGCTCAAAAATAATTTTATTAGAATTATTGATCACAATGCTTTGCCATCTATTCAAAACTTAGAAGAGCTTACATATTGCAAGTGGCATAACTCTTTTGATCATAATACTTATAATTGCAATATATTTCCTCGAGTGATTCAATCGGCCATTGATAAAGGGCGATTGAGATTTTCTGAAGCTTAGCAAATGGACCAATTGGATTCAATTGGTCATGATGGTAAAAAGGTTTTGAATCAGCTTACATTAGCCGATTCACTCAAAGCTCAAGGCTCAAATGCCCAAGAGAGATGTGGAGCCCTCAAGTGGAAACAAGGTTGTTGTCCAAGAATTGCAAGTTGAACATATTCCAGTGGACAACAAAGTGATCACAATTCCAGAAGAAACTAGGTGGCAGGTGAAATCTCTCCAACTAAAGCAAAGGCCGATGGATCCCACTGAGCAAGAGGAATCGGTCAAGGATCCTCCTTTGAAGCATATCTATCAAGATGGAAAGAAGAAGGATGATGCCCATAAAGGTAACAGAGGTATAGGTCATGACAAACAAAGAAGTAGAAGGCCGAAGCTTAGCTTCGAGGAACTTCTAGCTAAATACAAGAAGGAAGTAGAAGCAAATGTCACCAATCGACCAAGCAAGGTCCAATCATCAAAATTACCTCCAAAATGTAAGTCTCGAGAGTGGAATTGGCAAGGAGATAGATCTCACGTAGTAGCAACATATTCTCCTTTTGAGCAGCCAATTCCCATGTTAGATGGACCACAACCCATATATTTTCATCCTTATTCATATTGGGGCTGGTTTGATCAAGTGGCACATGTTCCACCATATTTTAGGCCACAATATGTAGAGTATGCAGTTCCTAGACATTCAGAGAGGTCATCATCTTGTAAAGACCGTTTTGATCAAAATCGGTCCGGAGCTCAGCCAAAGAAGAAAGTGGTAAAGCAAGTTTACCGTGTGAAGTATGATGGCCAAAAGGAGAAAAGTTCAGAACTGAATTCAACTATTAAAAAGCCGATTACATTGCTGAAAAATCTGGCTATTGATGGCAAAGACATGGGAAAATTATCTATTGATATTCTAGATTCCAAATCTGAACGAAAGAAGGTGAGAGTGCCAAAAATCAAGAAAGAATTGCTATTGTCCAAAATAGAAATAAAACCGATATGCTCAATCGGTTTACCAAGGTGATAAGAAAAGAAGTTACATAAGCTTAGTGCAGAGAAGCTGAAAGGAAAAGGCTTGGCATGGGTTACTAAGAAGTTAAAAGAAAAAGGCTTGGCATGGATTCCTAAAGGAAATATTCAAGTTCAGAAAGATGATGCTCAAGCAAGTGCTGCAACAAAGGCAAAGAAGAGAAGGAGATTCAAGAAATAATTGCCAAGTTAGAGGTTTGCACCAAATCATCAAAATCATTGGTCCTGGCATCATCCATACTCTTGCCTATGCCTATGTGGAATTTATCCCCTGGTATGTATGGTTATCCCTTAGCTCCTTATTTTGATCCTTGGTCTAGAACTTTATGTTATGGAGGGTTATCAAATTATTTTGCTTACCGATGATCAAGAGCTGAAATATTTATTTTGGTAATGCATACTTTTGTGGATGAATTGATATGACCGATATTTTGATATCGCCCTTAGTGTAAAAATATAGCCGATGAATGCTTGCAACCATCGTGCTATTAGTAAGACCCCCATGGAATTTACTTTGATGGCTTTTAGGCCCGAGGGCATGATATATGCATGTTGATTTACTTTATGGATATGACAATATGATTAATCGGCTTGCAAATAAGGCTAAGGTGTCGGCATAATCATTATTTCTCACAATGGTGCTATTTGAGATGTCAAGCCAATTAAAACTATATTTGCACCAACATTTGAGTCGAATGTGAAGTTTTCTTATTCGGTTTGGCCATATTGCAATCCATGGGGTATGACATGTTGAAGCCATTGGTGATTCCTTGCTAGTGGCACATCAAGTAGTTGGTGAGCTTCAATGCCTAGAAGGATCACTTATTAATGCTCATCTTGATATGTGCCTTGATATAATTGCTTCTTTTGCCGAATTTCGACTTTGGTATATTTCCAAGGCATGGGAATTTTAAGGTCAACATGTTGGCTCAACAAGCATCAGGTTATGACGTTGGTGGGCGGAATTTCCACATCAAAAGGGAGCCGATGCACTACATCGCTGCTTCTAGGTCTACCAAACTGGCCAGGCCAGTTCTAGAACCAGCTAGGCCGGTTTTATTGTATGTTGTGGCTGATGAACCGGCCAGGCCGGTTTGCCTGTAGAATTTTCCTCAAATCGGCTTAAATTGCTCCTTATTGATGCTAAAGCCAATTCAAGTGATTAGAGGGCTCCTATAGTTGCATATTTACATGATCCAAGGTTAAAGTTGACAAGAATGTTCGGCGGAGTGCTTTCAAATTTATTTTGCACAATGGTGAATTATATAGGACAACTGCTAAAGATTTGTTGATTAAATACTTGGACGATGATCAGGCTATAGTAGCTATGGGAGAAGTCCATGAAGGTGTGTCGGCCCCTCAATTTAAGAGTCCTAAGTGCATCCGTATTTGTGCTAGGATCACACACAAATACGCATAAATCACAAGAATGGTACATAGATATATAATAAAAGGTTCCAAGCTTTATTGATATCTAGAAATAAGGTCTTACAACAGTGGCCCAAAGGGGCCTGGTCATGGGCTACATATCTAGTGGAAGACTATGGCCGTGAAACATCATTATTGGTGGTCTCTAGAGCGGGATTATTATACAGCGAAGCAGTGTCTTGGCGCGTGACTGTTGTAGGGTATCCTTCAACTCCTGGTGATAGGAGTCTAACTTGTTCTTTATAATTTCTCTCTCTTGTCTTACTAGAAATAACTCCCAGTTGGTGTCACGTAACTCATCTCCAATCTCCTTTGCCATAGTAATCCATCTTGACAATTCCCGCTGCTAGTTTTCATAGAGGGAGTCAAGCACATGTAGATACTTGACAGTGGATATGGCTGTGTACTCTGGTGTCTGCGGGTTGATCTTCTCCATGGCCCGTACCTTCTCACACCACATGGGGGTGGTCTAATTAGGCACCAGGAAGAATCTGGTAGGGGTGTGCTCAATGTCTTCTTCAAAAATCTGACAGTATTCTGCAAGAGCCTGGCATGTTGCTTTCTGGCTTGTGTCCTGTAATTCTCTTCCATAGGCTATGAGGTACTGAGTCTAAAATGCTGGGCATGATGGATGTTCTGGAATTCACACACAAATCTCACACTTGGGTGCACCATCCTCGATGTACTCACGTCTATAGTACATCGGTGCCTCGGTGTAGCCAAGTCACTAGAGCATCTCCCATAGGAGCAGTGGGAATCCTTCGGCTTGCAGGCCGTCCAACTTAACCCAATTGTTAACCATTTGCTGCAAAAGTTCACCACAAGGGTTAGAAACATTTTTGCGGCGCAAATGAGGAACGACAATGAGAAAAGGTTCATTGACTTTACTAGTATTAGGTTTGGTGTCATTACTATTACTATAAAACTATCTAACGCGTTCCAATCCTAGGGCTTTGTCCTACAGTCAAGCTCGGCTCCGATACCACTCTGCCGGCCCCTCAATTTGAGAGTCCTAAGTGCATCCGTATTTGTGCCAGGATCACGCATAAATACACACAAATCACAAGAATGGTACATAGATATATAATAAAAGGTTCCAAGTTTTATTGATATCTAGAAATAAGGTCTTACAATAGTGACCCAAAGGGGCATGGTCATGGGCTACATAACTAGCAGAAGACTACGACCGTGAAACAGCATTATTGGTGGTCTCTAGAGCAGGATTATTATACAGCGAAGCGGTGTCCTATTCCGCGGGCAACTTGAGCGAGGCCGAAACCCTAGCCTCGATGTCATACTCCTACGAATGTATTTCCTCACGAGAATCCTAATCCTCATGGTATGCTTCCTCATCGAAGTCATAGTTTTCTTTCGTGTCGAGGTCTGTGTGTCAACAACGGGTGAGTACAAACGTACTCAGCAAGCCCTAACCATAGGGTGGATATAGAAGTGTAGTGGTGATTATAATTAAAGGTTGGGTCCTAGCGGAGTATTACCATTCCCACTAGTGCCCGGATTAGCATCAATTCCATTACTAGTTTCATTACACATAAAAGTAAAACTAATCATAGTATCCCATCCTAGCATTTACTCATTCCAAGGATGTGGCTATTCGAATAGGTTTAAGTAACTCTACAGAGGTGTTCAAATTTCCCCACATGATAGGTGCAATCTCATCCATGATCAGTGGATGAAATAGACCTAACAAAACCTCATACCCGAATGTACGCGACCTTAGATGTCCATATAACTCTACTATGGCTTCTCAGGGGTTGGAAACACAAATACCGAGAAGATACCTAATCCTCCCAACACGATGATACCAAATCATCACAAAAAAACATGGCTCGAACACGGCCAAGGAAATCAAGGGCTCGAACGCGGCCAAAAACCAAAAGCTTAACGTGGAAGATCACATAGCATCCACGCCAACTGGACCACGGAAGAAAACATATCCCCCGTGTCGGCTCCTGATATTTCGCTACCTACACCGGCCTCCTAGTAGAAATTATACTTCTATCTAACGGGGTGTGAGATCAAGCCTACCCATATAGACATGTGGATGTACGTAATATCTCACTAGACGAGAGGGACTATGAACCGGTCCTTATGTGACTGAGGCGAGTATCTCCCACAGGAATCCTCTCCAGGCATCCCAACCATGGTAAACTATCTCCATAGTTTACCACCACTTGCCCCATGTTGGAGTTTAGTTTCAGGTTTAACAATTTTAAGTTCCATTATTATCCCTAAACCTATTCATAGCGTGGAGCTCATAAAATAACAAGATAACCATTTATCTTAATTTAGCAATAATCATATCACGATGATCGAGCTCATATTCTAGGGTAATAATCTTATAGTCATGTTTTAGCATTTCAGTGGTTTAAAGCAAGATGGTAGGGAGGGGAGCTAGGACTTGCCTTCATCATTGTCACCTTTCGACATGGCTATGAAATTTGGATCATCGTCCTCCAGACGATTACCGTTGTCTGTCGGCGTATCGATCGAATAAGACAACCGCTAACCACAAAAGAAAAGGGCAAAAGCAAGCATAGAACAATATGGTGGTACTAGGTGCAAATGATAGGGTTGGATTTTAGATGAATTCTAGAGGTGGTTTCATGTGAAAAGGAGTTAGGGTTCAAAAGTTATATATTTTAGAAGTTTATTCTATAGCTATTTAACTAGGTAGAAATTTATGTGCATTTTTGGTGCATGAAAATATGTGCAAACTACATGATTAAATTTCCTAATACATCTAGTTTATTTACAAATTTTCTGGGAATTTTTCTAAGCTAGGAAGATGTATTTTTCGCTCTCTGTGTACAATAGCCGGGTGTACCCAGCATTTTCTAAAGCGTACCCCACGCTATGTGTGGTGTGTGTGTGTGTTAGGTGGGCCAGCCCGCCATGTCAGCAGATGACGGTGGCGTCGGCATTATGGCCCTCGGGCCCACGCGATAGAGGAAGAAAGGGGGAGGAAGGTGACAGACGGGGATGGTGGGGTGACGGCAACATCGTTCCCACCTGGCCCCACATGACAGTGAGAGAGGGGACGGGGGAGAGGAGAACGGCGATGGGCGGTGGCAGTGCCGGTGACAGAAACAGGGGAGGAGGCGCTGAGCTCGCCAGAGTGGGTTACGGCGGTGGCGTCAGCCCTCGGCGGTGACGGTTGAGTGGTGGACGGTGCTCGCGGGGTCATGCCGCAGCCGGTACGCGGGTCTCCGACGACAGCAGGTGCCCATGGCGGTGGTGGCGGCTCGCCGGAGAGGTTGCGGCGGCGCCGTGCGGTGGACTTGGCCCTAGAGGCCCTAACCTAAATAACTAACTACGTGCATGTGTGTGTGAATGAGTGGGTAGTGTAGGGAGGGTGGTGTAGTTCCCGGTCAGACCCTGGTCGATGGTGGCTGTCAGCCACGGCGGCATGGTGGCACGGTGCTCGACGGCAGCGCGACATAGAGGCCTAGACTATCAACTAGCTATAGCAAAACAAAGAGGACAAGCTCGAGGACTCATAGGTCACTCCAATCGGCCAAGGGCATAGCGGAGAAGAAGAAGAGGGGAGGTGGCGCTAATGGCGTCGATGAACTCCTGAATTGTGGGAAATCGGGGAAAGGTGGAGAGGAAGAGGGTTGAGGTGAAAGAGAGGGAGAAATGGTGGAGAAGGCGGGGCAGAGCATTGCCACCCGGGCCTATTTATAGGCCGTCTAGGTCGGTGTCCCGGTGGCGAAATATTTTCCTGGCCACTCTTATCCACCATGTCCGCTCGTGGTTGACCTCATCGAGGCACTTTGCCATAGCTGGTGCTTGCCCATGCGCATGGCGAAATGCCTTGGCGACTACTCCGGCGGCTCGGCGTGGAGACAACCATGGCATCGGCGTTGACGAGCTCATAGTGAGGGAGGAGAGGGGTGAGGAGGAGAAAAGAGGGCGCCATGGGGTCCTGTGGTCGCATCGTGTTGCCGTTTACCTCCGCTAGCACGGGGGTGGCGCTGGCGAAGCATTGACGCGCGGTGCTGTGCCACGTACGGCTGCCGACTTCGAAGGTGGACGACGAAGCTGACACACGGGGCAAGGGGCGTCAGCGAGAAGGAAAGGGGAAAGGGAGGGCGCGGGCACGCGTTGGGCCAGAGTTGGGCCGCTGTGGCTGCGGCGCTGGATAGGCCGGTTCGCGCTGGAGAATGGAAGAAGAGAGGGGAGGGAATGGGCTGCTGCTATGGGCCGAAAGGGAGGAAGGGGAGAGATTGAGCCCAAGTGGCTTCTCTTATTTTCCTTTCTCTTTTCTATTTCCCAGATTATATATATGCATATGTTTATATGACTTAAATTCAAATTTGAATGCATGGGTAGGCAAAAGTGTACCACCATAAGTTCAACAAGTTAAGCAAACATTCACACACAAAGTTTCACACATCAAGTTTTGTTTTCCTATGCTACTTTATTTTGTAAATATTACCTATGTTGGTTATATATTCTAGTTCCTATGCAAAGTTTTAAAAAGTTCAAATTTTTAGTGATTTTTAAACTAGGTCAATTTTTTAGGGTGTTACAAGGTGTTTGTTGTACACATCAATCACCTCCGAAGATGAAGTAGCGTTCGGAAATTCATACATGCCGGAGACGTTGCAAGGTGAATGTCTCCCTAGAGCGATTAATGGAAGATATTTGAAGAAATATTTTCCAAGAGCCTAGCAAGAAGCTTGAGGGATGTCCAGGCAATGGCCGATACATGTATCGCCCCTAGAACAAATATGACCGATCTATACATCGTCCTTAGTTGCTAGATAGCCGATGAGTTAGACATCGTTGCTAGTTAGTTTCTTTGTTTTTAGGTTCATCTAAAGCTTCACCTAAAAACAGGGGGCATATGTTGACAATCAAAAGTGGCCAAAGCATACAATGGACTCTGCAATCATGTTTCTATTATAGAGATGGTCAGCAAACATATTTGGATCATCCCATTTGAAGCCTGGACGAAAAAACGGCGTTTCGAAAGTGCTGGCCCTGTTGGAACAGGCCAAGCCGGTTCCCAAACCAGCGACAAGTTGTTCAAATGCAAGATTGGACTGCACCATTGCGTTCCTCTCGCCGAGCAGATCAAAAAGCATATATGGTTCGTCTTATTTGGAGTCCGGATGAATTAATTATAATTTTTGGAAAATTTTCTGCACTAGAACCGGCTAGGCCGGTTTTGGAACCGGCCAGGCCGGTTTGAACCAGCCAGGCTGGTTTGCCTACACCTATGGCTGCCCAGGCCCCGTGAAAACCGGCCTAGCTGGTTTGGGAACCGCCTAGGCTGGTTTGCCTGTTTCAAACCAACTAAGACTCATTTTGATTGGGATTTGGACGGGTTTTTTTGATAAGAAAGTTGAAGATTACGATTTGGAATTGTTTTCTATTGGGATAAGACCACCCCATTCTATATATACGAGAGGATCACGGCCGATTAAAGGATCTAACACTCAATCATCAAAATTAATCTACAAACTCCCTTTTACCTCTTTTCCAACCCCATGCTATTCATCTCTTGATTCGACGACCAAGGATAGCGTCCTAGGCTTGTCGGCCGACCTAGGACAACCCGACGACGTCCTTGCCCCGACGGGGTCCCTCCCAGATGAGAGCTTCGACGGTTCCTTTGCTAGTTTGCTTGGAAACTAGCCAGTTCTTCGTCACACAAAAACGTTGATTATCCTTTGGTGGTTTGCTCGTAAACCTATCCGTTTGTCATCACGAAAGAATGGCATCCTTGCTGCGTTCTTCGGTCTATGGCGGCCCGGGCGTCCAATGCCCTACTGGTGTATGATTTGGACCACATCCGACATCAACAAGGCCCTAAATTAATAAGCTGGCTATTAATTATTGAAGAGGGAAATGTGTCTGATGATGTTTTATTTGTTTTATGTGATATATATTTATTTATTTCAACAAAGACATATAATGTCACCACCAGAGAATCTCATATGTCTTTTGCAAATAATAATAATAATAATAATAATAATAATAATAATAATAATAATAATAATAATAATAATAATAATAATAATAATAATAATAATAATAATAATAATAATAATAATAATAATAATAAAATAAAAATAAAAATAAAAATAAATAAATAAATAACTAAATTTACAAATTAAAGCCCAGTCAGTAAATAATATCCACTCAACCTAGTCATATTTCCATTACTGGATAATACTTGTGCAGTCAATAACTCGGGTATTCTATACTAGGAAAATTTACAAACAACTATGCAGCATGTAATTTAAATCATGAGGAAAATAACAACGATGCCATGAACTCCACCAATCAGTCCTATGAAGAACTGTCATGTGTGATTAACACATGATGTCACCTTTAATTTCCCAAGACGACCCCAAGTGCGTCAAGGTTAGGGTCAGGATTGGGAGGTGGCGAGTTTTCGATTCGTTATGGTATGGTGAGGGATTAGTCACCGGAGATGGAGAGGAGGATATGACTATCGGGGCGGGCCTATCACGCCATGGAGATGAGCTCGTAGAAGGTGTAATGTTTTGGAGAAGGCGAGGAAGAAGAAACATTTAACATTTGTACTACACTAAGGAGTGCCGTCGTTTTGGACGATCAACAATCACAAAATTGTTGTGGTTGTTGTTTACATTCTTTATTAGATGTTTTTTACCCCCAATTAAAGTACACATCTCTACATCAGGATCTCATCGTCATCTATCTCTGTAGTCTGTGCATATCATATATTTCCAGTCGGAAATTCAAGAAATGCATCGATCACACACCCTCGCCTGCCCAAATGAAACTAATTAAAGAATATATACACATCAGATGTTTTTGATAACGCACGTACGCGCTAGTTACTTGTCGACGACCACGGCGACCAACGGCGGCGCACCTGCGCATCCGGATGGGCCTTTACCTGGCGTCGCCGGCGCGCGCGAGTTGGAGCTGAAGCGGAGCGCGAGGCAGACGACAGGCGGGGTGCCGGCGAGGACGAGGCCGAGCGGCACCATCCAGAGCTGCGCGTAGGACGGGTGGAACGCGACGGCCCACCACGCCAGCAGCGCCGCGCCGGCCATGGCGGCCGCGGCGAGGCACACGTCGACGGCGGCGGATTCGGCCGCGACGACCGCCGTGGCTGCCTCGCGTCGGCATGCCGCCGCCACCGGTCGGTCCCCTTGGCGGCGGTAGACCTTGACCACCAACGACGCGCCGTCCTTGACGGCCGCCGGCAGTGGCGCCGTCGCCGCCGCCGCTGGCGCTTTCTTGCTACCGCTCGGGTGGTAGTGCTGGTGCATCGTCTGCATCGGGAGCACCACGTGGATCAGATCACGACGTGTGATCCATTGAGCTCTTATTAATAAATATAGGCAGGCAGGAAGCCAGCAGGAAGGTGCATGCGCGCGAGCGAGGTGGGGCGAAGGCGAACTGAGGAAGGCGGCCAACGACGTACGCTAGAGCGCGTCCACTTCTTGCCTACGTGCATTTGACGTTCATTGATCAGCCAGGTAGTCAGATCCGAACAGTGAATACTGAATGAAAAGCAGCAGCTAGCCGGCCGCTGCATCACCTGGGACTTGCATTATGCAGTGGAGGCGTTTTTTTATATATATATTCTATATATACAATTTACTATACGCTCATAGTTCAACGGTACTTTTGAGCAAAAGAATATTGTTTTTCTCTCACAACAAATCAACATAAGCAGCAGCATCAGTCTGTGAGAGGAAAACACTTTTCTTTCGCTGAAAAGTACTGTTGAAGTTGTGCTGAAGAACGGGACGACAGTTTACTACGTACTCACATGGCCCACCTGGCCACCTTAAACCCCTAACGGATGCATCATTTGGTTTGAGCCTTGTGAAACACCTCTTTAGTATCTGTGCAACAATCTCAATATACCCTAGCTCTTTAAAACGATATGTCTAGGATTTTATACATGGTTCACACAAGTTTGTCTGAGTTGAAACCAAACATGACATGCTCTCTACATGTATCAACCTTTTTCTGTGTGTGTATCAACTTATTTCTCTTACAGCGTGTTTGGCTGGTCAGCTTCGGCTGGCTGGCTGGTCTTTTTTTCAACCGGAGCAGTGTTTTTCTTTCACCAAATTCCAACATGAACAATATTTTCCATATGCTACAGTAGCAATTTAGTGCCAGCCGAACACTCTGTTAGCTTTTGTGATGATACGTAATACGTTGCACCGGCGGCCCTGAGCCCCAGTGAGCAGCGGTGGCAGCTATAGAGGTTTTGTCACGTACGTCTTGGTCTCTTCTCTCTCGGTCCTCCTAGTGCGGCATGCGTATATTGGATTTTGATGGAGACCCCGTCCCGTTTCTTCTGTCACGTTTTGGACTACCTATGTGTATTATTATTAAAAATTCGATGGCCACTCCGTCGCGTTTCTTGCCATCCTTAAAGAGAAGAGATTTGTTATTGCTCCGTGCAGCATACTGCGCACACCGTGACACGAGACACCCCTATGGGGGCGCTCCCGCTCCCTCGTGCGTTGCCTGATAGCAAACTTTTGCACACTTTCGTTCCGTGGGCGGTGCGCTGCCTACGACCGATGGCACTCTGAGAGAGATGGTACGGTCCACATTCTTTTTTTTATCTATCTAAGTTCTTGGATAGATGTACGTATAGATAAATAGTACTAGTAGATCGATACGTACAGCTACCGAATGTCTACATCCTGTGTGTCGGTCACGCATCTATATACCGTCTCCATCGAGGATGTATATAGCGAAAATACATAAACATGTATGCATGGACAAATTAAAGAATTAATCAAGACGCTGGATTGCATTGTCTTCTAAAGAATGGAGAGAAAGCCGTTTCTTACCGGTGGAAAGCCTAGATAGTATTTTGCCAAGACTAGGGTACAAGGTAGTTTAGGAACAACTAGAAAATGCAAAAGAAAATAAAAATAAAAACCATGCCCAGCAGATCTCCTGTCGATAGCTTTCAAAAAACAGAGAGAAATTGCAAAAACATACATATTTTCTACATGCTTCATAGAGTAGAGCGACATCACAATAAAAACATAGTACCCCCAAAGAGCCCAAACAGAATCAATCAGTGCAGATTTGGTGCATTCGAGGCTCCACATATTCATCTTCGTAGGCCCTGGACCTAGATAAGTTGGGAAATAAAGAAAATAAAATAATAGGGCTATAAAGGACACAAAACTAAAATTGATTATACATTTTTAATCATAATCGCTGAATGTAACATATATTACATATATACCACCAAGCTAGATTGTAGAGTACCAGATAATTTAGGTACTCTTTTTTTTCATGATTCTTAGGTTCTTGAAATGATGTAAAATTTTGTCATTATTCTTAGTTATATACTTGCACATACTCCTCACTCAATAGCATACAGTCCTATGATTCAGCAATTCATCACTCATCTGATTTCTCAACCCGGTATTGATACTCTCCATAGCTAAGCAGGCTCTTTTCTACTATGGCAGTTGCAACGGGGTGAACTTAAGTCCGACTCAATAAGGCGAAGAAGCCATGGAAAAAAAGAGTAAAAAACTATGTGTCTGTATGTATTCCATTTGAACAATCTTAATAGTAAGAATGCCAAGGTCACTAGAACTTGCATTGTGAGACAACAATTTTAACTTTGACACAAGCAATGAAATTGCCAAGTTGGTTCCTATATACGGACAACATACTGATAATAGGAGAAGTCAACATCATACATCTCATCAGAGTTGAATTACTTAATTTCACTTCGTTGAAGGCTGAATCCGTTGGATCTAGACAAGTAATCATTTTAATAATAGAGAACAAGTTTTTTAGCAAAATAATTGTTTAATCTGGTAGTAATTCGGCGATGCACCAAATTAAAAGACTTCATATTTAAAATGATGATACAGTAGGTTACCTCTTGCCCTCCCCCACAACCACTGAACGGTCCTAATAGTTATTGTGCCCTTCATGTTTGATAATGATGTGATGTTAGACACAATACTTCTTTACCTCCACAAATATCTCTTACCAACCTCCTCAAAATTTGTCTTTTTTTTGTATCCCAATCAATCCTATAGTTAAACAAATGTTTTCACGTTACCTTTGAAGGCATTGTGATGAATCATTAGTTTATTTCAACAATGGTTATGTATTTTCTACAATAAACCTGAAGCCATGGTGCTCTTTTCTCCAATAGTGGCATGCATATTCAACCACTAATCAAATTGCATCCCACATGTGAACAAGACATCACAATGTCTTATGATATGAGCCCCATTGAGTACCCCCCTGTCTATGTTTCACCACCGATAGCCTGCCACGGGGGTACCCGGGGCAGTATGTTCGGGCTTCGGCGTATGCTGAACTCGATGGTTAACACAAGAGACAGTCGATTTATCCTGGTTCAGGCCCTCGATCGTAGATCGAGTAATAACCTTACGTCCAGTCGGCGTTAGCCTTTGCGTTGGATTGATTGTGTGTTGTGTTGTACAATTGTCCTCCCTGTCTCAGGAGCCCTGCCCTCCTTTATATAGTCAGGAGGCCAGAGTCCTAGTCGGTTTACAATGAGATTTCCTAGTAGGATTACTTAATAGTTCTACTACTAAGATTACATGGGAAGAATCCTAGTTGGACTAGATCTTCTCTCTCCCTTGCGGGGTATCCTGTGGGTCCCGCATCGACAAGCCCCCGAGCACTTCATGGTTGAGCTCTGAAAGTCTCGCTTTGCTCCTTCAAGTCTTGTTGAGTAGGAACAAAATGTCATCCGAGTGCTTTCTGGAGTGAAACCTTGTAGCGCTTCTTGGGATCTTCGAGTGGTGAGTGCTTTTTGAAGAAAAAGTACATCCATCTGGTTGTAGCCCCCGAGCCTCTTGCTATTTGGAACAAGGAGCTGGAGGATCTTGTCTTGAAGTTGCTCTGATTGTTCGTTGAAGTTTTATAAAAAAGAACTCGAATATGGCTCGTTCCGGGTTCTTTTTGTCGTAATGTCTTGAAGTGGTCTGCGTTGAGGAAGTCTTTTGGTGACGTACGCTTTTTCGAAGAAAAAGTGCACTCACTGAGTGTAGCCCCCGAGCCTCTTGCTATTTGGAACAAAAAGTTGGAGGGTCTTGATCCTTTATGTTGTTTGAAAATTTGTGTTCTGAAGTAGTCCCCGAGACTTGGATTATTTCATCATCCGAGTAGTTTCGCGGCATGCGGCCTCCGAGCTTATGTCCGGGTTCTTTTTGGTTGGGTGCAATTTTTCGTAAAAATTGCACTCACTGAGTGTAGCCCCCGAGTCTCTTGCTTTTGCTTGCAAAAAGTTGGAGGGTCCAGATTCTTGTCTTCAAAAAATTCCGTGGCTATGTATCCCGCTTTCTTCGAGTTCTTCTCTTTTAGAAAAGAAGTCGGATGAAGAGTCTTGATGTGTCGTCGTCGTTGTAGTCTTGAGTTTCTTGTATTCTTGGTCCTTTGTCTTTGGTTCCGAGCCTCCGGGAGTAGTTGAAATGAAGGCCGAGCTCCCTAGCTTAGTGTTGATTAAGCTATGATGCTGGCCGAGCCCCCGAGCGTATATCCGTGTTGTTTTGTTCAGGAAGAACTCGGATGCGAGGTCTTGGCGTATTCTTTGATAGTCTGCTGTTGTCAGATGTAGTTGTATGGTGGTGGTTGAGTGTAAATGCCTTTTGTTCACGGGTTGTACTGTGCTGGTATATTCTTCCGAATATGCCCGTCTTCGAGTACTGCTTCCTCTCGCCTGAGTCGTCCATTATTGTGTCCTGTCTTTTCACTGTGTCCTTTGTTAGGCTTATTTCGTTGGTACTCCTAGTCCATGTGCGCCGATCCTTTGGTCTATAAATACTGTCCTGGAGTGCTTGTTTTCATTCATTGGACACTCTGTTGAAACCTTGGTGGTCATGAACATGGTAGTTTGTGAAGTAGAGCAGCCCCCGGGCATGTTTTGTAGTTTCTCTGTGTCTTGTCGTAGCTGGAGGAAGTCTTGTGATAGGGATTAGAGGTAGGCTAATCCCACGATAGCATTGTGCCAGGATGTACGTGGTGGTAGTTGGAGGAAGTCTTGTGATGTGGGCTTCGTTCCTTCATCCGGCAGTTCTAGGTTGATCCTCGTCGCCTGTCTTGAGACCGTCCGGTGCAGATCAACACCATATCCAGCATCACATCGGTCTTGGGTAGACAGATGCCTGCCGGCCTTCTATGCTCCATGTTGCCCTGCCATGCTGTCGATTTCCGCCTTGGATGCACTGCGTCCGTCCTTTGAAGAAAACAGTGTAACTGATGGCGGTTTGTCCTTCCGAGTAGCAATTTGGAACACGTAGTCGTTCCAGAGCCTAGTCGTGTCCGTGTACCTCTTTGCTACTTTGCTTTTCGTGGTGCCGAGTTCGTTGGGTCTTGTAAGATTTGTAATCTTCTATTTTTGAAGTCGCTTGTAATGTAACGAATCTTGTCTTCTGAGTTGTCTTTGACTTTTCTGTTGTGATCCCTGTCGTTCATGAGACTATCGAGTTCTTTCTTACATAACCGGGTTCTTTTGTTCCTCGTGAGGTAGCCCTTTCTTTCTTCTTTCTTTCTTCTTGGTTTGACAGGTTGTTCTTGTATCAATCTGATAATCCTGCCGTGGCGTTGGATGGATAAGTCTGAACTCTGCCCGTTGGTTTTTACCGTTGTGAGGATTCGTGCCCTCCGTCGTTTTAGCTGCGTCGGTAAATGGACCGTTGCGTTCCCACACTGTGCTTTAATGGGCCTTGTGGGCCGTTTGTATCATTGAGAAATCTATTTAAAGACCTTTTATCTTCCTTTCCCTTGTCGCCCAGCTCTTGCCTTTAAACCCTAGTTCTCAGAAATCCACCGCCATCATTGTCGCCATCACCCGAGCACCATCATTCTAGCTTCATCTTCCTTAGCGCCTTTTTTGCTTCCACCAGTTCATGGGAAAGAAGAAAACCGCAAGCAAGTCTCAGGCGACCTTCGTGGACGAGGAGTCATCCCTGTCTTTGATTGAAAACCAGGAGTTCGTGGCCATGAGGGCAGCTCAGAAGGTTTGGCCGGCTCCAACAACAAGCGAAGACCAGCTGCACGAGCTCGTTAGTGACGGCTTGATCCAAAGCAAAGTCATCGCTGAATGGAGAGTTCCGGGCGAGCATCGGGTTCCGGCTCTGGGTCCTGGTGAGATTGTCCTTTTTGTTTCCTTTGTCCGCGCTGGACTTTGTCTTCCTGCTTCCGCCTTCCTTCATCAGTTTCTTGGTTATTTCGGGGTTAGTCTGAACCATCTAACCCCCAATGCCGTTCTCCATCTTTCTATTTTTGTTCACCTTTGTGAAGCCTTCCTTGGGATCCCTCCTTCTCTATCTCTTTTTCGCTTTTTCTTTCGTCTGAAACCTCAACCCCGCCGTGAAGAAACCAGCGCCCTCGGCGGTTGCGGGGTTCAGTTTCGCCAGGGTCTCAAAATTAAGTTTTTTGATTATGACCTGGTCGATTCTGTCAAAGATTGGTGTGCCGAGTGGTTTT
Source organism: Miscanthus floridulus (assembly GCF_019320115.1). NCBI lineage: Eukaryota > Viridiplantae > Streptophyta > Magnoliopsida > Poales > Poaceae > Miscanthus > Miscanthus floridulus. The sequence continues at coordinate 68,351,142 of NC_089587.1, read as the reverse complement.
ACGCTGCCAATTTAATCCCTTCTCTTGTCGTTCACTCCGGATCCGGTCCTGTGGTGAATGACCGATGGGACAAGAAGCTTGAGTCACCTGCTGAGATTCAAGCGATCCAGCCACTCCTTGATAGGATTAGCATGCTGAAACAGCAGGGTTTGACCGGCTTTGGTATTGTTTCAAGCTTCCTTCATCGCTGGGTTCAGCCCTTGAAAGAGCAGGAACATCTCGACTTTGAGTATTCTGGGGCCGAGGATCCTTCACGCATGGTCCCAGCTCTTGAGCTGACCGGTGAGGAGGTACTCGAGCGTCTCCAGAAGATGCTAAAAGGAGTGAGCGTCATTCCTCCTGCCGTCTCTGAGTTCTCGGCCATCAACCCGCCCCCAGCTGTGAGTTGTCTATCTTTTTTATTTGAGTTCTTTATGTACTCTTGCTGCATCCGTTCTTGCTTAGCTTTTCCTTGTCTCGGTGTTTTATCTTTTTTCGCAGGAGCTTGGGCGGAACTTTGTCGATCCGATCCCCCTTGATGTTCTCCCTGCCGTGGCGAAGACTGGGGATCGTCTAGCTGGTACTTCTGCAATTAGTAAGTCTCAAACCTTTACAGCCCTTCCTAGGGTTTCTCTCAGATTTGTTGATGTATATGAAGAGTATGTTCCTCGTCTAGTCCCTCGCGGTCCTCGCAGTGTCCCAAAGAGGGGGCAAATGGACGGGTCTTCATCTGGCTTGCCTGTCTCCAAGAAGCCTCACAAACCAAGTACTCCTTCAGGTACTCCAGTTGTTGCTAGCATGCTCTTAGGTGAGCACATTTAATACTCTTTGTTCTTTTATTTTCATGTTTCTCTCTTGAACCGAGTACTTTTCATCTTCTTTTCAGTAGGTGCTCTGGTTTTGTTGGCTGAGGGAGAAGAGGATGATGAAGTCCCCCTCATCATGCGGCGGTGAGTTGTTTTTCATATTCTTGTTGCATTGAATTTCTCCTTTTTGTTTTGAATTTTAGTCTTGAACTTTTTGAAGTAATCGGAGGTCGGGTGTGAGTTCTTTCGATGCTCCCGCGCCGACTTCTTCTGAAGCTCTGGTGTCGAGTTCTTTGGTTGCCTCCGTCCCGAGCTGTACCGCTCCTCCGGTGCGGAGTTCTTCCACGGCTCTAGCCCCAGCTTCTTCCACGGCTCCAGCCCTGGCTTCTTCCATGGCTCTAGCCCCGGCTTCTTCCGCGGCTCCGTTGTCTGCTGTCCCGCTCCCGTCACCGGGTGGCGGGGACGTCTTCGCCGTCGTGGTTCCCCCTGCGAGGCTTTCTCTTGGCTTCGCGAAGAAAAAAGTAGTCGGGTGAGTAGATTCTAGCTTTATCTTTTTGGCTTTTATCTTCCTTCCTCTGGTTCTTATTGGAGCTTCCTTTTATCACTTTTCAGTGTTTCGTCTTCTCTAATTTCTTCATCGACTTCTTCTCTGCCTCCCGCCGTGCCAATGAGTTTCGAGCCTCGAGACTCACAACATTATGTTGATGAAGTCGCCGCGGGGGCTTCAGAGCTACCTGGCGGAGTTGCGGACTTGGTTGCTCCGGAGGTAACTGTGGCCGTCGCGCCGAGTTCTTCTGAGGGTTTGGCTCCGGCTTCCCTGGAGGTTGCTTTGGTCGTTCCTCCTTCACCCCAGCTGGCCTCTCTTTCCCCTTCTCTTGCCTCCGGCGGCCCCTCCTCGTCCGGTGACGTGGTGCAATAGTTCGATGCCACTCATCGGTCATCGGAGCTGACCGCAGCCTGGGGGAGCTTGTCGACCCTCGCAACTTCTTTTGGTGAAAAGCTCCAGGTAGGTTTTACTGCCACTCCTCTTTTTCATGCTTGTTTTTCTTCTACCCTTACGCCTTGTTTCTCTTTGCCTCTTTTTGCTCAGTCTTTTTCTCGTGATCATTCTGGCTTCTTTTTCTCATCTGAAAATGAGAGAAAGTTGTCTTCGGAGGTGGACGCTCTGAAAGCCGATCTTGACCTCCTCCGGGCTGAGTTGGAGACGGAGCGTCAAATGCACCAAAAGGAGGAGAAAGCCCTTCGCGCCCGGGTAGTGGAGACGGAGAAACAGAGAGACACTGCGGTGGAGTCTACGAAGAATGAATGCAAAGGTGCGGCGGGTTCTGCCTGTTTTTTCTTGTATTTTGACTTCTTTTTCCGCTGACTTGTTCTTGGGTGTCCTGTCTAGCTCTCCGAGTTGAGAAGCAAAAGCTCTTGGAGAGTATTGATGAAATGAGGGCCCTTGTCCGTTCTAGTCATAATAGAGCTGAGGAGGTAATTACTCATGCTGAGGAAGAACTCGCCCTCGCTAAGCTGATTAGGCGCGGAGCTGACAGAGATCTTGTGCAGGCCCAAAAAACTATTGAAGGCTTGTCCAGGAAGCTGGCGACGGCTACTGAGAATTGGAATGCTTTGTGGAAATCTTTTCGTTCAGTAGCCGATGTCCTCTGGACTTCGGCGGATGACGGGCAATCTTGGGCGCAGTTCATTCCCCGGATTCCGACTCGTTTCCAAGAGTTCGTGAAGAGGTGTGCCCAAGTATGTACCAAGAATGTGTTGGCCTAGGTCCGGGTCCTTGCTCTAGAGGCGCCTCTCTCCAAGATAGCAGAAGAAGCTGAGAGCCAAGAATATCTTGACGCCGTTGAAAAGATGGAGCCTGAGGTCGAAGATCTAGCCAGTAGGGTTGTAGATAGTCTAAATATTGACATTTCCCTTTCTGATGACAACGCCTGACTCGATTGAGCATCCCCTTGTAATATTACACTCCTTTTTAAATGAAGATTCTTTATTTTTGTTGATGTATTCTTTGCCTGGGTGCGGTTGAAGTTATTTGACTTGCTGAGTACCTTGTCCTGTTCCCGTCTCTGCTCCGTAAAACAACTCTGTGCGTTATTCTGACGAGGCCCCTCGATTTGTCGAGTACTTTTCTTTTCTTCGTCCTTTGTGATCCGTCGAGTGCTTTGTCCGTGCTATGACTTGTTAGATGTAGATCTTTGCGTTAACAACCTTTCGCCTGCGCTATGTAACACGACTCGGTATAGAATGTTGCCTCGACAAACTTCGGCATCCGAGTGCTTTCTTGAGTGGCGCTTGTGCTTTTGTGAGGAAAAAGTATTCCTATCTGGATGTAGCCCCCGAGCCTCTTGCTTTTCAGAACGAAGTGCTGGAGGGTCTTTTGAAGTTAGATTTCGGTCGACTCAGCCAATTTGCTTTTTGTTAGCTTTTAGCTACCCCCATCGGCGAGCTCAAGCGTTTTTTCAGCTATTTTGCTCTCGGTCGGGATGCTCAGGCATGTTTTTAGCCATTTTGCTTTTTGTTTCGGGTGTTAGCTTTTAGCTACCCTCATCGGCGGGCTCAAGCATCTTTTTAGCTATTTTGCTCTCGGCCGGGATGCTACAGGCATGTTTTCAGCCATTTTGCTTTTTGTTTTGGGTGTTAGCTTTTAGCTACCCTCATCGGCGGGCTCAAGCATCTTTTCAGCTATTTTGCTCTCGGCCGGGATGCTCAGGCATGTTTTCAGCCATTTTGCTTTTTGTTTTGGGTGTTAGCTTTTAGCTACCCTCATCGGCGGGCTCAAGCGTCTTTTCAGCTATTTTGCTCTCGGCCGGGATGCTCAGGCATGTTTTCAGCCATTTTGCTTTTTGTTTCGGGTGTTAGCTTTTAGCTACCCTCATCGGCGGGCTCAAGCGTCTTTTTAGCTATTTTGCTCTCGGCCGGGATGCTCAGGCATGTTTTCAGCCATTTTGCTTTTTGTTTTAGGTGTTAGCTTTTAGCTACCCTCATCGGCGGGCTCAAGCGTCTTTTCAGCTATTTTGCTGTTGGCCGGGATGCTCAGGCATGTTTTCAGCCATTTTGCTTTTTGTTTCGGGTGTTAGCTTTTAGCTATCCTCATCGGCGAGCTCAAGCATCTTTTCAGCTATTTTGCTCTCGGCCGGGATGCTGTAGGTATGTTTTCAGCCATTTTGCTTTTTGTTTCGGGTGTTAGCTTTTAGCTACCCTCATCGGCGGGCTCAAGCGTCTTTTCAGCTATTTTGCTCTCGGCCAGGATGCTCAGGCATGTTTTCAGCTATTTTGCTTTTTGTTTCGGGTGTTAGCTTTTAGCTACCCTCATCGGCGGGCTCAAGCGTCTTTTCAGCTATTTTGCTCTCGGCCGGGATGCTCAGGCATGTTTTCAGCCATTTTGCTTTTTGTTTCGGGTGTTAGCTTTTAGCTACCCTCATCGGCGGGCTCAAGCGTCTTTTCAGCTATTTTGCTCTCGGTCAGGATGCTCAGGCATGTTTTCAGCCATTTTGCTTTTTGTTTCGGGTGTTAGCTTTTAGCTACCCTCATCGGCGGGCTCAAGCGTCTTTTCAGCTATTTTGCTCTCGGTCGGGATGCTCAGGCATGTTTTCAGCCATTTTGCTTTTTGTTTCGTAAAAACAACTCGTTGGAAATCATGACAAGACATGCTGTGGATGAATATCATCTTTATTGATCATGAGTATAAACTAATACATATGTTGTTGAAGAGTATTGTCTTTCATTGATTGTGAACGTAGGTCCCTTGTGGCTTGCATATCTGTTTTTTCTTGAGTTGTTTTTACGCGTAGAATCTTCTTAGCTGGCTGATGTGCCATGTATTGCTGACTTCTTTTCCATCTTCGGTCATTAACTTGTATGTGCCTGGTCCGGTGACTTTTGTGACAATGAACGGGCCTTCCCATGGACTGAGTAGCTTATGTCGTCCATTAGTCTTTTGTATCCTTCTTAGCACTAAGTCTCCAACTTGTAGTGATCGAGGTTGGGTACTCTTGTTGTAGTGCCGTCTTAAACCTTGTAGGTATCTGGCTGATTGGAGGGTAGCGTTTATTCTGACTTCTTCTGAGCTGTCGAGTTCTAATCTTTTTGTGTGTTCTGCTTCTCCTTCATCATATTGTTCTATTTTTGGGGATGTCCAGATCAAGTCGGCGGGTAGTACGGCCTCTGACCCGTAAACTAGAAAGAAGGGTGAGTGGCCTGTTGCTCTGCTTATTTGAGTTCGTAGCCCCCATACTACTTTCGGTAATTCTTCAATCCATTTGGACCCATAGTCCACTAGTTCTTCGTATAACCTTGGTTTTAATCCGGCTAGTATGAGTCCATTAGCCCTTTCTACTTGTCCGTTGGCTTTTGGATGTGCAACAGACGCATAGTCTATACTGAAACCACAGTCTTGTGCCCAGCTCTTGAATTCTGTAGCTGTGAAGGGGGAGCCTAGATCTGTGATGATTCGATTGGGCATGCCGAAGCGGTGCATAATGTCTTGGATGAACTCGACTGCTTTGGTTGCGCTGTATTTCGCGAGTGGTTTGTATTCAATCCACTTGGTGAACTTGTCGATTGCTACAAAGATGTACTCGAAGCCGCCTTTTGCTTTTTTCAGGGGTCCCACTTGATCTAGCCCCCAGCAGGAAAAAGGCCAAGCTGGTGGGATGCAGATAAGATTGTGAGCTGGTACGTGGGCTTGTCTTGCAAACATTTGGCAACCTTTGCATTTCTTGACAAGCTCTTCTGCATCTTTCAAAGCGGTTGGCCAGTAGAATCCGGTGCGAAATGCTTTGCCAACCAGTGTCCTTGAAGCGGCATGATTTCCACAGCAACCTGAGTGTATTTCATCTAGGATTTCTTTGCCTTCTTCAAATGAGACACATTTTAGTAGTACTCCTGATGATGCTGCTCTTCTGTAGAGTTTATCCCCTACTAAAACGTAGTTTTTGCTTCTGCGAACAACTTGTGTGGCCTCTGCTTTATCTGCTGGCAGTTTATTTTCTTTGATATAGTCAATGAAAACTTGGGTCCATGAAGTGTTGATTATCAAGATCTGAACGCCTTTAGCCTGAATTTCATGTGTTGTTTCACCGGGTTGTTTGATAGAGGGAACTGATAGCTCTTCTATGAATACGCCGGGTGGAACTTTTGCTCTGTCTGATCCGAGCTTGGCAAGGACATCTGCTGCAATGTTGGAATCGCGTAGGACGTGTAAAATTTCTAATCCTTGGAAGTATTTTTCAAGTTTTCGTATTTCGGCACAATAAGCACCCATGTTTTCTTTGGTGCAGTCCCAATCTTTGTTGACTTGGTTGATGACCACTGCTGAATCGCCGTATACGAGTAATCTTTTTATTCCGAGGGTAATCGTGACTCGTAGCCCGTGGATGAGGGCTTCATATTCTGCTTCGTTATTTGTAGATTGCCATAATATCTGAAGGACGTATTTGAGTTGTTTTCCTTCTGGAGAAATGAGGAGAACGCCTGCACCGGCCCCGCCTAGTTTAAGTGATCCGTCAAAGTACATCTTCCAGTGGTCGAGGATTGTATCTGATAAGGGCTGTTGAATCTCTGTCCATTCGGCCACGAAATCGGCGAGGGCTTGAGATTTGATTGCTTTCCGTGGGGTGAAATTGATGTCAAGAGCTCCAATTTCAACTGCCCATTTGGATATGCGCCCTGTGGCGTCTTTATTGTGTAGGATGTCTCCGAGTGGAAAATCTGTCACTACGGTAATCTTGTGGCTTTCGAAATAGTGGCGAAGCTTCCGTGAGGTAATGAGTAGAGCGTAGAGTAGTTTTTGTACATGCGGGTACCGGATTTTGGATTCTGACAGTACTTCGCTGATGTAGTATACTGGACGTTGCACTTTATACACGCGCCCTTGTTCTTCTCTTTCTATGACTATTGCTGTGCTGATTACGGTAGGAGTTGCCGCGATATATAGCAACATATCTTCATCTTTCTTTGGGGTGTCAGGATAGGTGATGAAGTGAGGTATTCTTTAAGTTTTTTGAAAGCTTCGTCGGCTTCTATTGTCCACTCGAACTTGTCTGTCTTCTTTAGTAGTTTAAAGAAAGGTAACCCCTTTTCGCCGAGTCTTGATATGAAACGGTTGAGGGCCGCCATGCATCCTGTTAGTTTCTGCACATCTTTGACACTTCTAGGTGGGCCTATTTCTGTTATAGCTCGAATTTGCTTGGTGCTGGCTTCGATCCCGCGCTGACTGACCAAAAATCCGAGTAGTTGTCCTGAGGGAACTCCAAATACACATTTATTTGGGTTCAATTTCCATCTCCATTTCTTCAAGTTTTCGAAGGTTTGCTTTAAATCTTCAATTAGAGTGTCTGGGTTCTTTGTTTTCACCACCACATCGTCCACGTATGCCTCCACATTTTCACCGATTTGATTCCCAAGGCAAGTCTGGATAGCTCTTTGGTACGTGGCGCCAGCATTCTTTAGTCCAAACGACATGGTCTTGTAGCAGTAGGCACCAAACGGGGTGATGAAAGATGTCTTGCTCTGGTCTTCTTCTTTTAGTGTGATCTGGTGATATCCTGAATAGCAATCGAGAAAAGATAATAACGCAGATCCTGCTGTCGAGTCAACTATCTGGTCAATGCGTGGTAGCCTGAACGGATCTTTTAGGCAATGTTTGTTGAGATCTGTGTAATCGACGCACATACGCCACTCGTCCATGTTTTTCTTCTGTACAAGGACCGGGTTTGCTAGCCAATCTGGATGTAGGATCTCCTTGATGAATCCGGCTGCCATCAGTTTTGTTATTTCCTTTTTAATTGCTGCCTTCTTGTCGGGTGAGAATCGTCGTAGCCGTTGTTTTATAGGTTTGGAGCTTTTGTTAACATCAATTCTGTGCTCAGCCAACTCCCTTGGGACTCCTGGCATGTCGGCTGGCTTCCAAGCGAAGATATCTTTGTTGTCCCGAAGAAAGTTGGTGAGCGCGAGTTCCTATTTTGCCGAGAGGTGAGCACTGATAGTTGCTGTCTTGGAGGTATCGCCTGTGCCTAAGTCAATTTGCTTGATGTCGGCTTCTTTTGGTGGTGCGATGATGCTGGGCTTTTTAGCCGGTATTTCTAATTCTTCTTGGCTTGTTTCTGCAGCGATTGCGGCTATTTCTTTTCTTCCATTGTCGGCTTGCGCTTTAGCTGCAATTTGGATTGCTTGAACATCGCAGTCAAAAGCGCGCTTTAAATTGCGTCAAAGGGAAAGGATACCGTTGGGTCCTGGCATCTTAAGTAGTAAGTACGGTAATGTGGTATTGCCATAAATTTGGCCAGTGCTGGACGTCCGAGGATTGCATGATATGATGAATCGAAGTCGGCGACTTCAAATTTGATAAACTCTGTTCGGTAGTTTGAAGGAGTTCCAAAGGTAACAGGTAAAGTAATTTGTCCGAGTGACATGGCTGCTTTGCCGGGTACTATTCCGTAGAAAGATGTGCTTGTTGGCGTAATCATCCCGGCGAGTTGTAGTCCCATTTTTCTTAGAGTTTCTGAAAAGATGATGTTAAGCCCAGCTCCTCCATCGATTAGTACTTTGGTGACGGTCATACCAGCAATAGTCTGATCCAGAACCAATGGATAATGGCCTGTGTTTCCCACGCTAGTCCATTGGTCTTCTCTGATAAATTGGATAGGATACTGTGACCAATTGAGGTATCTTGGTGTAGCCGGTTCTGCTGTCATAATGGTCCGCAGTGCTAGTTTTTCTTGATGTTTGCTTCTGCAATCCGGAGCCCCTGAGAAAATCACTGCTACCGTTCCCCTAGGTTTTTGGAATCCTTTGTCCTCGTGGTTGTCTTCTTCTCTTTTCTGATTGTCCTCTTTGGTGTTTTCCTTACTATCTTTTCTTGTGTATCGATCATTGAAAGTGTAGCAATTTCCGATGGTGTGCCTCCCACTAGGGTGCAATGGGCAACGTATGTTTTCAATGTCATCATATCTTCTTGGTTTGGGAAACTTCTTTGATTTGTTGGCCATTGCCACAGTATTGTCTGGTCTACATTTTCTTTCTTGATGCCTGCTATTTCGTTGACTTTGCTTGTCCGGGTTGTCTTGGTTGCTTCTGTCCGGGAACCTCTTTCGTGTTTTTTCTTCTGTAGTAATCATCTTTTCTACTGTACGTCTGAATTCTTCATTGTTTCTCGGATTTTCTTTGCAGAAGTCTTGAAATTGCCATCTAGCCATGATTCCGTGAGAGAAAGCTTCAATTACTTCTCGTTCGGTTATGTCATGCACTTGAGCTCGTAGTTCGCCGAATCGTCGATAGTAGTTTCTGAGACTTTCACCTCCCCTTTGCTTGAGTCCTTTTAGTTCTACATGAGTGATTGGGTGTGTGATGATTCCTGCAAAATTCTCACAAAAAGCTCTCTGCAAATCCTCCCAATTTCTGATAGATCCTGGATTTAGTTTATCGAACCATTGGAGGGGCATGGCCTCCAGTGCCATGGGGAAGAAAAGGGCTTTGATATCGTCGTCTCCTCCGGCTAGTTCAATCGATTGTGAATATATTCTGAGCCATTGCTTTGGTTTAGTTTTGCCATTATACTTGGAGTGATTAGATGGTTTGAATTTGTGAGGTAATCGCACCAATGTGAGCCTATTCGCGAAGCAGGGGAACCTGTCGTGTGCCTTGGTTTCTTTGAATTCAGATTCGGCGCCTTCCTCTGGCCAACTGTCGTTCTGATGGGAACAATCTTGCGAGGTTGTCTGGGTAGGAACCCTGCTCCTAGTCTTCCTTAGTTGTTCAAATCGGTGGCCTTGATTATGTTCCTTCCTACTTCCTCCGTCATGGCTTCCACCTGGCCCAAGTCTTTCGAAAGCGGATTTCCTTTGATTTTGATCTTCTTGCCGGTGGGTTGTTGATCTGGCGGGTAGTCTTGATCGAGCTTTCTCTTCATACGTTCTCGGGATTGTCGATCGGAGCAAGTCCTGGAGCTGTTCATACATCTCACCAGGATGCGAAGTTGCTCCGAGTTCTTCTAATGCTTCTCGAATCTTATCGTAAGGCGTATTCGCCATGCGTCTCCCTTCGGCTTCTCGTTGCGATTTTCTTTTGTCGTATTCAGCCAATTCTGACTCGTATCTGATCCAAGCTTCCCTGCACTGCCTAGCACGGTGTTGGCACCCTTGCTTCAACTTGTTTTTTCTTTCTCTAGCTTGTTTCTGACTATCTATTTCTCCGTCGTAGCCCTGGACAAAGGGTGATATGTTGGATTCTGATTCATCTGATGATCTGACATCGGGTGCTTCCGGGGGATTTAATGGTGACCGTGGTCGTCGAACCATGAGCACTTCTCGCGCATGAGTCGTTCTGTTATTGGCGTTAGTTTTCATGCTGTCGGAGTCGCTGATAACTTTAGTGGATGCCTCGGTGTCGTAGATCGAGTCTCCTTCTTGGTAAGGTAAAATAGCTGTTGTTGTTGTGCCGACTAGTTGGGTTCCGCTACCTTCAGGAACGGAATCCGGCCAGTGGATGATACAGTCCTGCGATGTTATCGTTAGCACGAGGCCCTCCTGAGCTCCTGTCAGTGGTATCCCGAATCTTGGATTGAAAAGTCTTTCGACCTGTCCTTGGTAGGATTTTGCCATGTTGTCGAGCCCAAATGGAAAAGAACTCGACTTCTTGAGAGAATTCTGGGGGTAATCCAAGTTGTTTTGAGTTGTGCTCTGGAATCTTGCCAAAAAAGAACTCGGTTTCTTGAAAGCACTCGGATAAAACTTCGCCTTGGAGCTTGAATTCGAATCGGATACGAGTGGTTGTGAAATCTGATTTGACTCGGATACTATGAGCTGCGCGAATCTTCTGGTAAGCTGATCCGTTGTAGTTGTTGAAATAGGAACTTCTTTTGGACGATCTGGATCTTCGAGGAGATGGCTTTGAAGCTTGCCGTTGTTGTCTGCCTCGCAGATCCATGAGCCGAAGATGAAAGTTGATCCCATCGGGAAAATCATGTTGTCGAGGTCCATCGAGCTCTTGGAAGCAAAGTCGCCGAAAGCCCCTACCTGGCGCGCCAGCTGTCGATGTTTCACCACCGATAGCCTGCCACGGGGGTACCCGAGGCAGTATGTTCGGGCTTTGGCGTATGCTGAACTCGATGGTTAACACAAGAGACAGTCGATTTATCCTGGTTCAGGCCCTCGATCGTAGATCGAGTAATAACCTTACGTCCAGTCGGCGTTAGCCTTTGCGTTGGATTGATTGTGTGTTGTGTTGTACAATTGTCCTCCCTGTCTCAGGAGCCCTGCCCTCCTTTATATAGTCAGGAGGCCAGAGTCCTAGTCGGTTTACAATGAGATTTCCTAGTAGGATTACTTAATAGTTCTACTACTAAGATTACATGGGAAGAATCCTAGTTGGACTAGATCTTCTCTCTCCCTTGCGGGGTATCCTGTGGGTCCCGCATCGACACCCCCTAGGTCTTGAAAGGTTACTTTCTTGTTTTTTTTATTCTTCCTGATTTACTAGAGTCAAATTGTAATATTTTCCTCTTCCTATAAAAATTAAATTTTATTAATGATTTGCGATTGATTTTCACTTGTTATTGTAACCAGCCAACACCAATCTACCAAAATGATGTTGATGAATTTTTACGTAAACATGTTGAAAGTAGAAAAAATATTGAGGACAAAACTAAAATGACCTACATTTTGAAATGAATGGAGTAATATACTTTTGTATAAACTTGTCAACATTAAATAAGTATAATTTATAGAAAATAAACGATGTAATTTTATCGGGAATATTTAACAGTGTAAACTATATTCGTCGTTAACAGTGAACTAATTTCCGAGAAATCGAAAACATTCTGTTTTCTGTTTTAGTCGATGAAATTTAGTTCAAGATTTTAGGGGAAGTGGACGTCCTCATAATTGGACCGGCCCAAATACGTCCTTCGGCCTTGGCCCAACAGCCCAACTTCTTGTCGCCCGACTCCCATTTCCTCCTCTTCCCTTCCCCGTCGATCTCGTCGGCGACGGCGACACCACTACCTCGCCGTCCGGTCCCACCCCGTTCCTCCAACTTCTGCGACCCAGCCACGGATCCCGAGGAGACGAACTGAATCCGGCGATGGGGGTGGTGATCGAGCGGGAGGAGTGGGCGCTCACCCCGCTCGCCTACCCGCTCCTCTCCGCCGCTTCCCTCGCCGCGGTGCTCCTCCTCCCTTACTTCTCCGCGAGGACTGCAGCGCACGCCACGGGGTCCTCTTCCCCCTTCGACGTGGGCACCGCTCCCTTCCTCCGGTTCCGCCGCGCCTTCCTCATCCTCTTCTCCCTCGCGTCCGGTGAGTAGCTAGCGCGCCCCTCCGATCTCCTGCCTTTGTCGAGCCGTCGTGCCTCGCCTAATCGGGCGGTGTTGGTTGTTGTTGTGCAGTGGTTGAAGGGATCCATTCCGTGTTCGGGGAAGATGAGTTCGTGCGGTGTGGGCTTGGCAGGGAGCAGATGGCCGCGCGCCTTGCCTCTACCACTGCAGCTGCGCTGTTCCCCGGTGCCATTTCTGGCGTCATCTCTGACAAAATGTAAGTTTTGGGGATGAATGCTTTTGCCCAATTTGTCAGTTGTGTGAGTATGAGTTTATTTTAGGTGGTGTAACATTTTGCTTAGGCTGTTAAAATGCCTCCGTGTTTGGTGTCATAGCAGTGCATTTCAAATTAGTCTTTGATCTGAGATCTGATTCCGGTGTTTTAACGGAGTAACGGACTAACATGGTGCTGTTAATGAGCCTCAGTTTTCGGGTTGAACCGTTGAAGGCTTGAAGCCACTTCATGAATAGTAGTAATTGGTACATGGTACCTTTTTCTGTTTGCAAATTTTAGTTTGAACTAGATCAAATGCCAATTGATTGACCATAGCCTAGAGATCTCTTCATGGTCTTGTACTGGAGTAGGCTTACCATTTTATTTATTTTTTATTTTTTTATTTTTTTTGGGAAAGCTTACCATTTTCATTCTGTGATGGTCTGATGGGGAGTGATTGAGAACCAACATCTGCACCTGTGTTCTGAATCCAGCAGTGGTGTAAATTTCCTGTTCTTATACTATACCACCTAATTACTAGCTATTACTTTTTCATGTCATATGACCGTTGTGCCTCTGTGACAACTACGGGACCTAAAACTGTGTGTCTGGGTACAACATAAAGATCCTTAAAATTAGTATATAGCTAATGCATATATACTTTGTAGTCCTATGCATAACTTGTTAGTTGTTAACCTAGACTGGTGCCTCTTGATGAAGTTTGGATGATATATTAGGCTGGTACCTGGTAGGAATTGCAGAGTATAATCTACACCTTGGTATGATTCATGTTTTTCTTCTCTTTGCGTGTGTAGTTTTTTGTTCCATAAGCTACATGTATCCTTTGCAGTAGGTACTGTTTTGTGATGCAGCTGTGAGTGGTCTATGTTTTTTATCCTTCCAGTAGTAGCTATAACTTACAGATTTTTCACTAATGATTATAGAGGACCACGGAGGGCTTGCATATTGTACTGGGTACTTCAGCTTTTAGTAGGTGTTGTGAAGAGTTTCAGTGAGCTTCGTTGTTCATGGATCAACAATTTCATTCTGGCTTTTGCGTCTTCAGTGTTCTCTTTCTGTTTTGAGACGTGGCTTGTGCTGGAGCATGAGAAGGTTTGTGTATTTTTTTAAATACATGTGCTATTATTTTGTTCTCTATGTTGTATGAATCTTTAAGTGCTTGATCCTGACTTTTCAGCAAGACCAGAAGCAAGATCTGCTGTTTGATACTTTCTGGCTGATGACATTCTTTGAATCAGCGTCCCTGGTTGGAAGTCAAGAAATCACAAATGTATTGGTTAGTGATGATAACAGTAGATTCTTGCTTCCATATGCATTTGCAGCCACACTATCGGTAGTGGGGATTCTGTATATCAGAAATGCATCAAGTACCAGTCAGCATGCATCTGCCATTGGGAGCTACCAAAAATCATTTTTTGCCCATATCCTCAGAGGTGAGTGGTGAGTCATCTTGCTTGATCCAGTGCTTACTTTCTCATTTCTATTGATAAAGCTCTATATTCCATAAATAGTGCCCAGGAGCAAATTTTGCCATATTTAGATACATAAATATAAGTTGACCAATGTTTGATGGCATTGGATTTCATCTGTAGTAGTCTTCACGATTTCATTATAAAACATGTGCAGTTTTGTAACCTTTTTAAAGATATAGCCATTGACTTTGTTGAATATTGACCACAAATATTTTAACATGAGACACAATTGAAAATAAAATATGACCACGACTGCATGGCGCACTGCTAGATATTTTTGAGTTTATCGGAATATATTTAGCATATGAGGAATTGCTTTAGGTAAATTTAAGAGATGTTTCTGAATTCTGATGTGAAAAATGCATAAAAGGAAGCAGCTTTTCCATCTCACAATATAAACTTGTGAATCATTATTGTTGCAGGTTAAGCTTTTCAGTGCTTGCATGTTCCATTTCCATTTCTGACCACAATTATTGTGTTTCAGACAAAAGAGTACTGATCCTGGTCTTAGCTCAAGCAAGCATCCATTTTGCTGTCTCAACCTTTTGGTTTCTCTGGGCACCAACCATAGTGGTATGAGTCTCACTTCTTCCTGCTAGTTTTCTGCCTGGTCTTCTGTATGAGTAGTGTTTCAGAAACCTGAGGCTGAAATTCTGCTACTTTTCTCATAGATCCGTTGATTGACACAGGCTGACGGAAGGTATGCTCAACTATCAGTAATTTACCCCTGTTTCTTGGCATCAAGAATGCTTGGAAGTGCTGGTTTTCCATGGTTTTATGGAGCCACAGCTCCCTTCCGGAATGAAGACAGCTTGACAATAGCTTACATTGGTGCTGGACTAGCTTTGTCTATTGTGGCTTATGATTACCAGGTATACCGTGCATATCTCTAACGCAACAACATGTAGTTGGAAATTGGCCTTCAAAGTCTAATGAGAAGTTATATTCATCCAACAGGAGATTGGACCACTGGTGATAGTGTTCTGCATCTTCCATGCATGTGTGGGCTTTATCTTGCCTTCACTAGCAAGATTGAGAACAATGTAAGTTACTGGTGCAAGTACGATACTACGGTCAAGCTTAAATTACAGTCTAGTACTTTCTGTTTACAATGCTTGCATCACTGTAGATACCTACCAAATGAGCTGCGTGGGGGCATGATGAGCTTTTCACTGTCGCTGGCAAATGCTGCCATCTTCATTTTCTTGTTACAGGTATCCATCTGAAGTCCTCTTTTGAGTGAACATACATTTTTGTGCAAATGTTCGCACAATGCTGAGATCATTTCTTTCGTCTGCAGGGCGCCCACCATCGACGCGTCGCAAATTCAACCATCCTGAGTCTTGCGTCCTATGGCCTGTTAGGAGCTGGGGGTTGCATTCATATGTTGAGGAGGTGGAGAAAGCACACTCGGCAGAACGCGCGTAGTTTGTAGGAGCTTGAGGCACCTAAAGCTACACTACAAGTTGAACTTAAGAGCGATTTTGTAGCAAGCTAGTATCCCAAGTTTTCTTTGTCGACTCCACTCATCTGAAACAGGAAACAACATTTGTCACTGGTGATTTGTGCAGCATATCAGGAGTTAGTGCAAGATATGGTTTAGTTAGTGCAGGATATGTTCGAACAAGAAATATAATCGTTGAGATTGAAGGTTAACAAATTCTATATTCCTGTAACGTAACCAGAGTTTGTTTTCCCCCTTCAGTCTACAGGACATATTTTTGTGCCATGTAAATACCAGATTGTTCATCAGTTTTGACTCAAAAGTAACACGATGACTGGAGTGGTTTGAAGCAAATGTGGGACACCTTTTCTCGCTTCGATTCTGTTCCTGTTGGGCTGTTTACCACGGAATTGTTTCCACGTACGTATGAACGCTGAAGCTATGGGAAACAACTCAGTGGGAAAGGGGGAAACGTGTAAATACCACCGTGGGAGCAACCACAATCCTCGTGCATGCAATTTAGCAGATGATGTGTAGTCGTGATGGCTAATTTTCTAACACATCAGAAGAAACTATGTGAGCTACCAAGTCCAAGTGCACGCCAACATACTGCTGAAAATAATTTCAATTTTACCTGCCGGGCTAATGCTTGCCTGGCAATCATAAAAAAATGCAGACAGATTGTGGATCACACATGTCGGCTTAATAATCTGCATAAAGCTTTGCTTCAAGTACTTAGGCAGGCATTAGTGCAATGCAACAGCTACTCAGCTGGTTTGAATCAACGGATGCCTACATTACAGGACCATTACAGGTAACTATATCATGGCACAAACCAGTTCATCTTTAATAAGTTGCAGAAGGCAACCAAAGCATACTATATATAATACAAGAAGTCAAATGTATCCACAAAACATCACGCTTATTACATGAAAATGTACATAAATGACGTTCGATATAGAGGAAAGCCACACAAATTCAAATCCAAGCATAAATATAACCATTCGTGCAGAGAAAGTAAACGGACATACTCAGTTGTAAATTGTAATGCGGCCAGGACATAAACACCCGTTCATGTGCAGCAGAACAGATGGCAGTCCACCACAACAGCACACGCGCAAACCACACCATGAGATCGAAGGCCAGAGGCCCTTCCGGAGTGAAACCTGTTACATACTTCCAGCAGAAAGTGAACGTTGCAGCATCGTCGTCCGGCCGTCATCCTCGTGTTCATCTCCTTTTGCTTAGCCTTGATTTTCTGGTCCACTAAGTTTAAGACTAGGCTTGTTTTGATGTTTGTCAATGGCCTCTATCACCTTATCAGGGACTGCTTGGCCACCCTTGAACTCGAGTTCCTTCAATCTGGGAAGTTTGTCGATGCCATAGAGACATGTGGGAGAGGACCAGACAATCTTCTCGAGCCTAGGAGCAGATCTGCTGTTGAAGACGATCTTGCTGGTGGCTGAGCAGTTAACAACAAGAAGGTTTAGCTATAAGAACTCATCTTTTTTAAAAGTAATAGTCTTGTCCTGTCCTCCACCGAAAGAACTTTCCAAGAGCACCAGACTGCGTATATTTGGTTTCTCGGCGAGGATCTGTCGGGCCTTTTGCCCTAGCTCTGTACCACGAAGAGTCAGCTTGGCTATTTTTTTGGCATTGGCAAACGAGGATAGCAACCCGCTGCAGAAGCTGTTGTTCAACTCAATCTCTTCCAACTTTGGAAGCCACTGAACTCCAGAAATAGAACCTGTGCTGGTGAAAGACAGAACCATCTTCTCAAGCTCAGGGGCTGATCCATACCGAAAAGTGATATTAGTCAAGCCGGAGCCCACAACGAGAAGGTACTTAAGACATTTGAATTCATCTTCCTCGAAGGTGAGCATGTGTTCGGTGTCAGTGCATGCAATGCGTTGGAGCCTGACACACCGTAACATGGGCAGGTTGGCAAGGAGTTTGAGGTCATCTTTGCTCAGCGGCATGTCACTTAGAGTTACCTTGGCCAGTATGTTTCTATTACCTTTTATGAACAATGAAAGAAGACTCCCCTTATGCGTGGTCGTGGTGGTTCCCCTGATGGTTAAACTCTGAAGAATCTTGGGATGGTTTTTTAAGAGAGAGCCAATGACATTGCCATTGCCATTGCCATCTGCAGGTAACTCATCTGCACTAGCAGGATTAGTAGTACCCAATACCTCGCGTGGTGTGGGTGTGGCTACGGGAATAGTAGTAGTGATTGACAGAGAACGGAGGCACTCATGTAGGTCACTGATCGTCTGAAGCACTCATGTACGGCCGGGATGTCGACCAAGACCATGCGTTGGTAGCCGATGCCCTTGGAAACCCAAATTTCTTGTACGAGATCGTGGAGGTCCTGATATGTATACGGTGCCATAATGTTCATGACCATGGACAGACTTTTGCCGGCGTTTACAGGAATCTCTTCTGCCCACTCCCATAGCTTTGCCTTAACGTACTCCTCCAGAGTGCGAGGGTCAATGAAGGCTCTTCGACCAGAATGACCGCCGGTCGCCGTTGCCCCCACGAGTTGGTCGTCGTCACCGTCTTCTTCGTCGTCTTCTTCTTTGTCGACTCCGGCAGCAGCAGCATTGCCACCGGGCGCAGCAGTCCGCGCCGATGAAGATGTTGTCGCCGCTGCTAACCGGCCAGCTGTCGGAGGCGATTGCCCCGACCCTGGCTTCACTGGGACCTCCACGCCGTACCTCAAGCGTCGCTCGCCGACATCGCGCGCCCGGTCCTTGAGCTGGCGTAGCTGGACCGTGGCGCGGTGCTGCGCGAGCAGCTTGCGCAGGAACCAGTAAACCCACCAGAGGTAGCGCCGGAGTCTGCCCTTGGCGCGGTGGATGTCCGGGTTCCCGCTGTACAGGTAGAGGTCGATGCAGTTGTGGCAGTCCTTGTAATTTCACAACATTAGCTTTATACTAAGTCAAATATTACTATCTTTAACCAACCATTTTAGGAAATCCTTATAATTTCACAACATATTAATGATATATTATGAAAGTATGTCTTATAGTGAATCTAAAAGCATAAATTTTATGATATAAATCTATATAAAATCTTTTGAAAATTGATAGTAAAAAGATTTGACTAGGACAAAACTAATACAACATCTAATAAAAAACAAAAGGAGTAACTAGCTCATCAATCCGTGCTCTCACACGGACTAGAATATTAGAAGACATAAGTATTAGTTACTTCCGCCGTCAACAAAAGAATGCAACTATAGGGATTGTGCTCGTCAAAACTATTTTAAGTTTGACCAAATTTGTAATGAATAGTATTAACACTTGTGTTGTAAATAAAGTTTACTAAAAATATATATTAATTAATCTAATGGTATTTATTTTATATCATGAATGTTAGTATTTTTTATATAACTTTAGTTAAAATTTAAGCAGTTTGACTCATCGAAAAGTAAGAATTGCATTCTTTTATGGACGGAGGTAGTACTATTTAATATCTATGATTAATAAAAGTTACCTATATTAAATTGCAGGTTTTCTCTTTATTTATTTTCTAACACAATAGACATAATAGATACTCTATAGTGTCTATCCAGGTATTGTAAACTTATCAATTATTGATTTATATGTTTTTCATCTATATCTATAATTTTTTTATATGGCACCTCTTTGTATCTTTAATATATAAAAAATTAGATGGCTCCTGTAGTGCCCCCATATTAACATCATTTTATTAATTTATATAGATTTTTTATCCTCAAGTTAAGTTAGAACTCTTTGTGTATGTTATTCTTATGTAGCTTTTTTTATTAAAAAAAAGGATTTTAGGTCATGAAACTTCACTCTTGAGTATTATGATGGTTTAAAGGAAGAAGAGTTTTTTTAATTCCGTGGACCGAGTATCATGAAACTGCACTCTTGAGTATTATGATGGTATAAAGGAAGCTACAAGAGTTTTTTAGTTCATGGACTCGGGTTTAATTTAAATGTATGAAGTCGAGTTCAAGATCGATAGAGCCGGTTTGGATCCCTCCACTGTGGAGGCCCTTATCCCCTCGTCTTTTGATGAACAAAGTTGCACGAATCGTACTAGGCCACTGCCTCGACATCACCTTCAGATCCAGCACGAACTTCTTTTACCTCTGCAACTCGTAAAAGTTGTTGAAGAATAAGGCATTTTCATATTTATTTTAATCTATAAAAATAACGCAATAAAAATGAGAGTGAAGTCATGAATAAAAAGACAGAAACAATTCATGACAAATGTTAACATGATGATAAGACAAATTATAGAGCCGAAACATATGTGAAACATTGTTTTACATAGCTGAAGCATCACAGACATGATCATAAATATAAAAGATGTGTTCTCAAATATCAAGATCATGATGGTCACAAAATTAAAAGGAACCAGAAAAACAGTACTAGCATAATCATCCAAATCAACCAAACAGAGCATACTGAATATGAAAGCAGTATTGCCTAGGAACATCATGATATTGATAATGAAACTCAGAAGAGGGTGAAGGAGATTATACCCTGCGGCGGAGCCGCTCGCACCAGGAAAGGCCATGGTGGTGCTTTGTTGTTGTAGTCGTCCCGCTCGATGCAGTGCAGAAAAGGACGCCGTGAAGAGGCACCGCTACAGGTTCACCAGCGAGTAGTCGTGCCACCACCGATACTCCCCAAAAACGTAATCGCCCGTCTTCACCCGAGCAGGTGAAGCCCACGACGGAGACGCGTTCCGGAGGCCTACTCTTCCATCTCTGGTGCTCGCCGGAGGTGGAACGGGAAGAACTTGCGCTGCTGGAAAGTGGTGTACTTCACCAAAAGCGCTTAACCGAGAGGGGAGGATTTGTTTTATAGGCAGAGGCCAGAAGACGACGGCACCGAGGGGTCACACCTCCCTTCTGCGGTGGGAGAGACGGAGACGGAGAGCCAGAAGTCATGGGAGTTAACAGAAACTCCTCCAATCAATTCGTCACAGGAAACTGAGTGAGGGGTCACACCTCCCTTCTGCGGTGGGAGAGACGGAGACGGAGAGCCAGAAGTCATGGGAGTTAACAGAAACTCCTCCAATCAATTCGTCACAGGAAACTGAGTGTCAAAAATAAAGGCCTCGCCCGCCCGTCCGCTCGCCACGCCACGCCCACGCGCACGGGCTCGGGCCGGGCCGGGCGGCGGCGGCGGCGCGCGCGCGCGCGCGTGTGGCATCCAGGTGATTCACTTTTACTTCTCAAATAGATCGATCAATGATCAAGTATTTAAGTAGAGTCGCCTCTCGATTAAATTCCCATATGGTATAAAAACCATTAATGTACATGTACGGACCATAGAGTTTAATAGAGATATTAAATAAATGGGCCAAGCCCATAATATCTAACAATCCCCACCAAACTCTAGGATACGTAGTTTGGAGTTCTCAGAACCACATTCCTTTTATATACCAGTGTTTCGATAGAGACTGTTAAGTTGAACATCCATCTAGAAAGCTAGCTACACTCATCCACAACTGAACAATGGACAGAACCTTGAATTGACAGTTTTGTGCGAGATGAGTTTCACATAGCCTCTTAACTGATACTAGGCTGCCAAGTGCCTTCCCTCTGTTTTGAAGCATATAAGTCATACTTCGAGGCCTTTTCATGAGCATCTAGAGATTACCCACATCTCATAGATTGTGACTAGCAATCGAGCTCATATAGGTGTGTTTCTTATAGGATGTTCTGTAGGACAACATCCCCGCTATACCAAGCCGCTCGGATCATATTAAGAACTTAATCATCCTGCCTAACAGTATTGGAGAGACGGTGCATCTCCAATGAACTGAGCTATAATCTAAGGGGTCTCTCCCTCAGTCAATCAACAGCTTGTTTCACCATCCTAATTCACGGGATCTCCGATCACATAGGATAGGTTACCACTATTGATGGCTCTATGTGGGTCTCAAACCCAGTTCCCTCGACGCACATTTTATCACATTGCGTGACAGACCCTTAGTGAATTGATCTGCCAGATTATTTGATGTATGGACATAGTCCAATGCAATTACTCCGGAGTTTCTCAGTTTTCTGACAGTCTTCAAACGTCTCTTCACATGCTTTGTGGACTTCATATTATCCTTAGAACTGTTTACCTTAGTGATCATAGTTTGATTATCACAGTTCATGGAAATTGCCAGGATTGGTTTCTCAACAATCGGCAAATCCATCAGGAGATCACGGAGCCACTCTGCCTCAGCACTAGCGGTATCCAATGCGGTCAGTTCTGCTTCCATTGTAGACTTCGTTAAGATAGTCTGCTTGCAAGACTTCTAAGAAACAGCACCACCTCCAAGTAGGAACACGTATCCACTCGTGGCATACAGCTGATCCGCATCAGAAATCCAATTAGCATCACAATAATCCTCTAGTACCCTCGGATACCCGGGAAAGTGAATGTTGTAACTCATTGTCCCTTTCAAATAGCGCAGCACTCTCTCAAGAGCATTCCAGTGAGTATCTCCCGGATTTGACACAAACCGGCTCAGTTTGCTTACAGCGAACGAGATATCAGGCCTAGTTGCGCTAGCTAGGTACATAAGAGAACCAATTATCTGTGAATATCTCAATTGGTCTCTTGCAATTCTGTGATTCTTCCTCAAATGAACACTTGGATCGTACGGAGTAGGAGCAGGCGTACACTCACTATACCCAAATCGGTTCAAGACCTTTTCCACATAGTGAGACTGCATAAGAGTTACCCCACCATTTCCTTCCTCCCTTGAGAGCTTAATGTTGAGAATAACATCAGCCTCTCCCAAGTCTTTCATCTCAAAGTTACTCAACAAAAAAATCTTTTACTTCTTTAATCACATTTAGATTGCTGCCAAATATTAATATATCATCCACATATAGGCATAGTATCACACCATCACCACCACCAAACCGATAATATACACATTTATCAGCTTCATTCACAACAAAGCCGGCTGATGTTAAAGTTTTATCAAACTTCTCATGCCACTGCTTGGGGGCTTGCTTTTGGCCGTACAGGGACTTCAATAACTTACAAACTTTACCCTCTTGACCATTTGCAATAAACCCATAAGGCTGATCCATGTAGATCTCTTCCTCAAGCTCTCTATTTAGGAAGGCTGTCTTAACATCCATCTGATGAATGAAAAGACCATGTGAGGCAGCCAGGGATAGCAACACACGAATGGTCGTCAATCGAGCAACAGGTGAGTAAGTATCAAAGTAATCTTCACCTTCCTTCTGTGTATAACCCTTAGCAACAAGCCTAGCTTTGTACTTCTCAATTGTACCATCAGGCCTCAGCTTCTTTTTAAACACCCATTTGTAGCCCACAGGTTTGCAACCAAATGGACGGTCAACCACTTCCCACGTCCCATTGGACATAATGGAGTCTATCTCACTTTGCACTGCCTCCTTCCACATGTCAGAATCAGGAGAGGACTATGCCTCAGAAACGGTTGTGGGAGTGTCATCCACGAGATATATAATAAAGTCTTCTCCAAAGGATTTTGCAACTCTTTGCCTCTTACTCCTTCGAGTGACAGTATTATCATCCTCCTTAGGATTTTGCTCAAGCTCATGGGTGTTATCATCAGCGTGTATATTCGATTCATGAAATTCAGGAACAGGATCATGACTAGACACGCTAGATGCACCTATTTTCATTGGAAATTCATTCTCAAAGAACGTGGCATCTCTAGACTCCATGACCATTCCAACAGCCATATCAGGAGCACTAGAATTTATTATTAAAAACGATAGCCCACACTATGAATGGCATAGCCTAGGAAAACACAATCTATAGTTTTTGGTCCAAGCTTTCGCTTTTTGTTTATTGGCACATTCACTTTGGCCAAACAACCCCAAACGCGAAGATAAGAAATATTTAACCTCTTTTTCTCCCATTCCTCAAATGGAGTGATTTCTTTGTTCTTTGTGGGCACTCTATTTAGGACATGATTCGCAGTTAAAATTGCCTCACCCCACCATTCCTTAGATAAACCAGCTGTCTCCAACATGGCATTCACCAAGTCAGTTAGAGTGCGGTTCTTTCTCTCAGCAATCCCATTGGATTGTGGTGAGTATGGAGGTGTCCTCTCATGGATTATACCGTGCACCGCGCAAAACTCAGAAAATTCATTAGAGAAATATTCTCCCCCGCGATCGAACCGCAACCGTTTGATATTCTTTTCAAGTTGATTCTCAGCCTTAGCTTTAAAGGTTTTAAAATAATGTAATGCCTCATCTTTTGTTTTAATTAGGTACACATAGCAATATCGAGTGCAATCATCTATGAACGTTATGAAGTATCTCTTACCACCTTTTGTCAAAATTCCGTTCATTTCACAAATATCGGAATGGATGAGTTCAAGTGGTGCCAACTCTCTCGCCGCAACTGCCTTGTGAGGCTTGCGAGGTTGTTTTGCCTCAACGCATGTATGACATTTGGAGCTTTTGGCAACGTCAAATTTAGGAATTAAATTCAAACCAGCTAAGCGGGACATGCAACCAAAATTAACATGACATAATCGAGAATGCCAAACATTCATCTCAACATTAACGTTATTAACGACATTATTCACTGCAAGAGGTAAAGTATCAACCAAAGACAAGCGGAACAAGCCTCCGCTCTCATAGCCTTTTCCAACAAAGGTTCCATACTTCGACATAACACATTTATTCGACTCAAACACAAGTTTAAAACCGTCTCGACATAGCAGAGAGCCACTAATAAGATTTTTCCTTATTGAGGGGACATGATGCACGTTCTTGAGTTGCACGGTCTTCCCCGAAGTAAGCTTCAGATCCACCGTACCAACACCATGAACACCAGCACGCGCGCCATTCCCCATCAGCAAGGCTCCACTCCTCCCGACCTGGTAAAAAGAAAATAAGGACTTATCAGCACACACATATATATTTGCACCTGTATCAACCCACCAATCAGATGAGGAACAAACTGTAAATACAGATAAATTATCGTACCCAGAAGCGTCTGCATCAGTCTCAATGGTGTTGACTGTCTTCGCCTTTGGTGGGGGCTTCCACTTAGCCTCAGGACACTCTCTAGAGAAGTGCCCAGTGTTCCCACAAGTGAAGCAGTTCATCTTTGCCTTGTCTAATTCCATCTTCTTATTATTACCTTTCTTGAAGGAGGTAGTGGGTTTCTGCTTAAGCTCCTGCTGGGGCTTCTTCTTTTGTGGCTTAGGACGAAACTTTTGCACCACATGTGCACTAGTAGTCGCCTCACCATTCTCGCCCTTGCTCTTTCCCTTAACATCCTTTGCTCTTGCCTTGTCCTCAACATCAAGAGTGCCAACAAGTTCAGCAATGCTAAACTGCTGCCTCTTGTGTTTCAAGGTAGTAGCAAAATCAGTCCAGGAAGGTGGCAGCTTAGCAATAATGCACCCTGCCACGAACCTGTCAGGGAGAGGACAGTCGTACAGCTCCAATTCCTTCACCAGTCCCTGTATCTCATGAGCCTGTTCGACTACAGGACGGTTATCAACCATCTTATAGTCATGGAACTGCTCCATAATGTATAGCTCAGAACCGGCGTCGGAAAGACCGTACCAGGCCTCAAGAGCTTCCCACACAGCTCTGCCAGTCGGGAGTGGTATGTAGGCATCAACCAGAGAATCACTGATGATGCTCAACAGTGCAGCCTTGCACATGGTCTCAGCATGTCCCCAAGCCTGCTCATCCTCATCGGATCTCACAGTAGCAGGCTGCTCATTGAGCACATGACCACAGCGCATGGCCGACAACCACAGAAGGGCTTTCTCACGCCACCTCTTGTAGTGAGTGCCCTCAAACGGCGTAGGCTTTAGCATGCCCGCAAAGCCAACAGATGAAAATGGCCTGAAATTACGTTTTTGGAATGTTGAAGAATAAGGCATTTTCATATTTATTTTAATCCATAAAAATAACGTAATAAAAATGAGAGTGAAGTCATGAATAAAAAGACAGAAACAATTCATGACAAATGTTAACATGATGATAAGACAAATTATAGAGCCGAAACATATGTGAAACATTGTTTTACATAGCTGAAGCATCACAGACATGATCATAAATATAAAAGATGTGTTCTCAAATATCAAGATCATTATGATCACAAAATTAAAAGGAACCAGAAAAACAGTACTAGCATAATCATCCAAATCAACCAAACAGAGCATGTTGAATATAAAAGCAGTATTGCCTAGGAACATCATGATATTGATAATGAAACTCAGAAGAGGGTGAAGGAGATTATACCCTGCGGCGGAGCCGCTCGCACCAGGAAAGGCTATGGTGGTGCTTTGTTGTTGTAGTCGTCCCGCTCAATGCAGTGCAGAAAAGGACGTCGTGAAGAGGCACCGCTATAGGTTCACCAGCGAGTAGTCGTGCCACCACCGACACTCCCCAAAAACGTAATCGCCCGTCTTCACCCGAGCAGGTGAAGCCCACGACGAAGACGCGTTCCGGAGGCCTACTCTTCCATCTCTGATGCTCGCCGGAGGTGGAACGGGAAGAACTTGCGCTGCTGGAAAGTGGTGTACTTCGCCAAAAGCGCTTAACCGAGAGGGGAGGATTTGTTTTATAGGCAGAGGCCAGAAGACGAGAAGCCGACGGCACCGAGGGGTCACACCTCCCTTCTGCGGTGGGAGAGACGGAGACGGAGAGCCAGAAGTCACGGGAGTTAACAGAAACTCCTCCAATCAATTCGTCACAGGAAACTGAGTGTCAAAAATAAAGGCCTCGCCCGCCCGCCCGTCCGCTCGCTAGCGAGTAGTCGTGCCACCACCGACACTCCCCAAAAACGTAATCGCCCGTCTTCACCCGAGCAGGTGAAGCCCACGACGGAGACGCGTTCCGGAGGCCTACTCTTCCATCTCTGGTGCTCGCCGGAGGTGGAACGGGAAGAACTTGCGCTGCTGAAAAGTGGTGTACTTCGCCAAAAGCGCTTAACCGAGAGGGGAGGATTTGTTTTATAGGCAGAGGGCAGAAGACGAGAAGCCGACGGCACCGAGGGGTCACACCTCCCTTCTGCGGTGGGAGAGACGGAGACGGAGAGCCAGAAGTCACGGGAGTTAACAGAAACTCCTCCAATCAATTCGTCACAGGAAACTGAGTGTCAAAAATAAAGGCCTCGCCCGCCCGTCCGCTCGCTCGCCGCCGCCCGCCCGCCGGCCTCGCCTCGCCTCGCCCACGCCACGCGCACGGGCCGGGCGGCGGCGGCGCGCGCGCGCGTGTGGCATCCAGGTGATTCACTTTTACTTCTCAAATAGATCGATCAATGATCAAGTATTTAAGTAGAGTCGCCTCTCGATTAAATTCCCATATAGTATAAAAACCATTAATGTACATGTACGGACCATAGAGTTTAATAGAGATATTAAATAAATGGACCAAGCCCATAATATCTAACAAAAGTAAGCCAAGGATTCCGCGCACTAGCTTCACAACAATACATCTTCATTGACAAAGCGAAGACACTCATCCTCACCAAAGCGTTCAGTGTAAGCTTATGCAGTTGGAGTTTGAATTTAACAAACACCTCACATACAAACTTCTCGCACATAGTTGTAGGAAGTAAGGACTTAAAGAAATCAGGACCATTGATCTAGCCATTGATTCTTCTGGTGATATGTCATTCGTCCAGCGATTGTCTGACGTACTTTCTTCCTCACCACTCGCCAGGGATGAAAAGGGAGGGGCCTAGACAGCGGGGGAGACGAACAGTGGAGAGGGGTGGGGTGGGGAAAAGTGACCCACTATCCTCGAATAGCTCCTTTTACTCTAGACATGTTTGATTGCAGCCTAAAGTTACCAGAATTAATCTTATGTTTGGATTGCAGCCTAAAGTTACCAGAATTAATCTTAGGCAACCACAGTTTTCTTAACCGATGTTTCTTTACTGCCGCAACTTAGCCGGTCTAACTTCTTAGTCATTTGGCCCACATGTTATAAACTCAAATTTTTTCGCCCACAATGTGAATTTTGTTACTAGAAAAGTGTGGTAAGAGTAAGAAAAAAATCTACGATAAATATATTATCAATTTTAAATTATAAGATATTTTAACTTTTCTTCTATATATATAGTGTTTTTATGCACTTATAGGTACATACTATATCTAGATATATAATAAAAAAATGTATGTAAAGTCAAAACATTTTATAATTTACAACGGATAGAGTAGTTATTTGTCTAAAAATGTTTTATTCGGTGCGCACTAAATGGCCAGCATCGCCCCTGGTTCTCTCTCTGCCAGCAAGGTTCTGATCTAGGTTCAGCGACGTCTTGACTTGACCCTGGCGCTGCAGTGCCCAGATGTAGCCATTGGGAGATGGAAGCAGCAGTCAGCAGCCTATGGCCCATAGCCATCACAATGTAACAGTGCGTGGGTGCCCACAGCAGCCAGCAGCCCATTGCCCATGGCCATCCCAACGTAACAGTGCGTCGGTGCCCTAAGGATGGAAAATGAAAATGGATATCCGAACTATCCCATATTCGTATCCGCTAAAACCTGTAATATGGATATCCGTATTCGTATCCGTTTCTAATATGGTAACTAAATGGATATATCCGAATTCGTTTTTCAGTGCTTTTCTCTATCTGATTCTAGATCCGTGTTCGACAATATCCGGCAGTATCCGTATCCGCAAAGAAAACAAAGTATCATGAACCTATTTAAAAGCTTTCTCTTCATAACAATAACTAGTTGTTTAATTTTATTGTTACTAATGATGCATAGGAACCATTTAATAGTGTATCTATAAATACCTTTTAGTATTAATTTAAAATTATAAAGGATACATAAAGATTAAATTAATTCTAGTATTTTTCTATTTTAGTTTAAACCTAATATATTTGTTGTTTTAAATTATTTTAATACTTTAGTTTATTTATTTGTTGATATAAATATTTTATATAATTAATATTTTATGATAGTTATTTATATAAATATAATATTGATTAATTAATTGATATTTTTTAATTATTAAATATTTATTAATAACTATATTATTTTTATGAGCTATCCTTGTCTATGTTATATACACAAATAATTTAACCTCTACTTATGTAGTAATTTTGTAATTCTAAAAATATTGATAAAACAAAATGGCTATTTGTTTTCTACAATTTTTATTTAAATTTCCTCTTGATCTATTATTTTATTAAATATTATCCATTATAATTTAGTTTACTTCGATATTGGAGATTATTAGAAGTGTACTTTCATTTAGTTAACTTCATTTAATGATGAACTAGTAGTAAAATTTTATTCATATATGTTGAATTTAACAATATAGACTTCGAGTTGAATCGAGTAAAATATCTGTTTTGTATCTGAATTCGAGACATCCGTCTTGTATTCGTATTCAAAAACATCCATATCCGTATTCGTATTCAAATTAAAATATAATAAAAGGTGATATCCAGATCAGATTCCATGCGAATCCGATCCATTTCCATGGTGTGCCCACACACCCCAGTCCCCCACCTATGTCGTACTCCGAACTCCGTTCCCACGAAGCACCGCCCACAGGGGACGACTGGATTATATTGCATTATTGCTTGGTTTTGGTTGGTCCTTTGTTACGCTGGCTAAAGCTACGACTACTGGTTTACTGATCTGTTCATATTTGAGTTTGAATATTCAATATCTGATATCGTATTCATATCCAAATAATCAAATCACATATTTATAATATCGATATCCAATCGTATCATATCCATCACGGTTGACAATATCCGTATTTGAATCCGAATCCAGACAGAAATATAAAAACAAATGTAATATCAGTGATATCCGTTCATATCCTATCCGTTTTCATCGATACTGCTACCTCAGTGCCTCTGCAAGTTTACACAGAAAGCCAAAAACCAACCCGAATCAAAGAAGTGCTGGTTTTCGGTTCTACTTCCTCCGTACTTAAAAATAAGTGACGTTCTCGATTTCCAAGAAATCAAATGTTTTTAACTATGATCAAAGATATAAGAAAATATTAATATTTATAGTATATAATTAGTATCATTAGATAGATTGTTAAATCTATTTTTATAATAAACTTATTTAGAGATACGTACAAGTTTGGGACGGAGGGAGCAGGACTTAATAACAGCGTGAATTAATAAATGGATAAAGTATATTTTTCAACACTTAACTCGCGCGAAGTTTGATTTTCAACCTTCAACTATGAAACCGGTTAAGAAACACCCTCCAACTATCAAAACTGGACAAATTTGGTCCTCGGTTGGTTTCAAAAGCGGTTTTCTATTTTCGGGAGGCGCCGAAATTTTATATTATTTTTTTGAGCTCCTCGAATGAAAAAACTCAAAACTAAAAAGTTATAGATCTCATTGGGAGCTACAACTTTGGTATAAAAAGTATTTTCATTTAACTCCATACAAATAATATATTAGTGCTCTAATGCGGCAAGCGCTAGTAGGCGATTATTATAGTGCTGAAATTTTATATTATTTTTTGAGCATCTTACTGCCCTTAAATGAAAAAAAATTAAAACTATAAAGTTGTAGATCTCATCGAGGTCTACAATTTACATAAAAAAATTATCTTCATCCGACATCGTATTGAAGGATTTTCTATTTTTTAAAATTTAAGTCCCGTCACACCTCAGTATTATTTTATCGCGTGACAAGACACTCAACTATTGAAGCTGGCTGCGTGCCCTTTTTTTATTTTTAACACATTTTTTAAATTATTTTTAAAACTGATCTTGTTTATTTTTTTTTAACTAATATTTTTTGTCATGTTTATTTTTCTAGCGCGACGAAACGTCCGTGGTATGGCAGCAGCGATCAGCACCGATGAAGTGGTCGGGTCTACCGCGCAGCGGATCACGGCGTATGACGCCATAAGCCGCTGTTTATTTTCAAAAAGAAGTGTCGCTGTTCATTTTTTGTTTTCCACCGAGAGGGCTTGTTTGGATGTCAAAATTTTTAGCAAAGTGCTACGGTAGCATTTTGTTGTTATTTAATAAATAGTATTTAATTATAGTCTAATTAGATTTAAAAGATTTGTCTCATGGATTTTGTCTAAACTGTACAATTAGTTTTATTTTTTATTTATATTTAATACTTTATACATGCGTCTAAAAATTCGATGTCACAGAAAATCTTGAAAATTTTTACAAAATGAGGTGAAACTAAACTGATCCAAGCCGTATGGACATGAACACATGGCTAGAGATAGGGCCGAGGACTGGCGGGTAGGACTTAGGACAAGACGGGACGGACTGCGGGTCACGTGGGTGGACACCGTCAGTCCGCCGGGACAGACAGGACGTGTCCTGTGCCACATGGTTGTTGCGAGGAGCCGCGGACTAGCAATAGCAATAACCACAGCAGGCAATCATGTCGACTGCACCGTGGTCGTACACGCATTCTGTGGCAAGGACTATTCCAACCGTGAGCCTTTTACCCAAGGAAACACATATTATCCATTATAATTTAGTTTACTTCGATATTGAATATTATTAGAAGTGTACTTTCATTTAGTTAACTTCATTTAATGATGAACTAGTAGTAAAATTTTATTCATATATGTTGAATTTAACAATATAGACTTCGAGTTGAATCGAGTAAAATATCTGTTTTGTATCTGAATTCGAGACATCCGTCTTGTATTTGTATTCGAAAATATCCATATCCATATTCGTATTCAAATTAAAATATAATAAAAGATGATATCCGGATCGGATTCCATGCAAACCAGCAGGTGAGCCCGCGCGTTGCGCGGGTAATATTGGGGAAAAAGGTCTGTGCTGTGTTGGGAAAAAAAACAAAAAAACGAAAAGTTGTACTGTTCCTTTATGGGTCGGAGAACTATTCATATCATACCCGTTACTGCTAGTTACTGTGCATAAAAACTCGTTACTGTAGCGCACGGTTTCACGTTGACGGTGCCAATAACAGTGATTTGTGAGAGCGATTGGAGTTCTCAGATTGCACGTCTTTTATACTATAGTATAGATCTGATCCATTTCCATGGTGTGCCCACACACCCCAGTCCCCCACCTATGTCGTACTCCGAACTCCGTTCCCACGAAGCACCGGCCACAGGGGACGACTGGATTATATTACATTATTGCTTGGTTTTGGTTGGTCCTTTGTTACGCTGGCTAAAGCTACGACTACTGGTTTACTGCTACCTCATCCTGGAATCCTGGATGCTCAGTGCCTTTGCAAGTTTACAACGAAAGCCAAAAACCAACAAAGAAGTGTTGGTTTTCGGTTCTACTTCCTCCGTGCTAAAATAAGTGGCGTTCTCGCTTTTCAAAAAATCAAATGTTTTTAACCATGACTAAAGATATAAGAAAATATTAATATTTATAGTATATAATTAGTATCATTAGATAGATCGTTTAATCTATTTTTATAATAAACTCATTTAGAGATGTAAATATTGCCAATATTTTATATACACTGATTAAAAATGAGAAATTTTTTTTGACCAGTACGCACCCCAGGGCGTCCCAAGCTAGCCTGTTCAGTAAAGAAGGGTGTCCCCGCAGCTGTGCTGGCTCCACTGCTCTCTCATCATAACGGCCACACACAGGCCTGTGCCTAGGCGAATTGTCAGCAGAAGCTTATACTCCCTCCACCCCGGAAGGAAATAACGGATATACGAGCGTTCGGCGACGCGCGCTGCCTCTCATGTGCATGATATATATTTCTCACACATTATAGTTATTCATATTTATTCTCAAATTACAGATACCAAAAAACAGAGCATCTCAGGCCGAATTTTTTACTATTTAGCTTTTTTTTTAAAGTTTCTCTCAAATAGACCTCTGGCGGAAATAATTCCAGAAATGGACCCTTTGCTCGAAGCCAAAGTGACTGGCGTCGAGCTCGACGCCACGGTCACTGGCGCCGAGGTCCTGGGCACGGGAAAATGGCCTGCCAGGGGCTCGGCGCCAGAGTGATTGGCGCCGAGCTCGGCGCCGAGCTCGGCGCTAGTCTGAATGGCGCCGAGCCACCTGCATTTAACCCATCCTGCACTTCTTCCCAAGCGTTCTTCCTCTTATTTCTCCTCGAGTTTTTTTCTCGCCACTTCACCCTACCTCACGAATCGACATATTGGACCTTGAAAACCTTGATTTGATCCGTAGTTCTTCGAGAGCATGGTACACTCGCTTACCTCCTTGTTTTTCTCGCATCGATTCGGTACATATTAGTCGGATTTTTGAACCTAAGAATCGTCATCACTTATGATTTCATTGTATCCCTCAATATATGTATTATACAACCGTAGGTTCATTTCAAGGCGTGGAAAAAGCTAGCAAGCCAAGCCGCATGTAGTTATGTTATGGGTTTATTGTTGTGGATGAAATGAGAAACCCTAGGTTTAGGGTATAATTTTAAAAGCTTTTGGTTCTTAGAACGAAATTGATTGTATTGTAGTTATGGTTCTCATTGATATTTTATTGTGATGTTTTTATTTATGTTTGTTAAATTACATCCTATTTGTTAGATGCAAGAAATGTTTCGGGAGGAGTTTTGGCGAAAACGGGGTCGTCCTCGAGAATTATACCCCGACGCATCTAGCAAAGATGCCCCCGTTCCTCCTGACCTTCCTGTCCCTAACTGTGACTGTGGTTTCCCGGCCTATGTTTTTCCATCGAAACATCCGGACACAGCCGCGCGTTGCTTCTACACATGTAGTTGGTTTAATGTAAGAAATTATTTGTACTATCATTTTTCTTTATTTGTTTAAGTATGGTACTAATATTTTATTAGAATCTCGTTGTGTAGGACCATGAGGTGCTTTTTCTTTCAGTGGATCGATGGTGCAGACAAGTTTGATTATAGGTACCTCTTTTTCGACGATTGGTTTAGAGGGAGACATCCACGTGAGCACTTCAAGCGGTGGGTTCCATCGCCCCCTAACCCTCCAGTAATGACGGCTAAGGAGAAGCACCTAGCCGTAGTTAGACGACTCGAGGAACCTCATCTATGCGATTGCGGAGATCGAGCTGTGATAAACCCTAAGAATACGTTGGAGTTTGTGTGTCCAAACAAGCATGAAGTAAGTGCAAAGTGTATGTATTAAAATCTTGAGCTATATGTGTTTATGTACTAATGTCTCATTATTTAGGTGTATTCAATGGCGAAGTGTCGTTTCAAGGAGTGGTTATATAGTCCTAAGAACCAATGGCCGAAAGAACCGTGGAGGGTTAAGGAAAAGAAGAAAGAACGGGTAATCTACAAAGCACCTCCTGTCATGTACGAATGTGGTATAAAATCCAACTATGACCTAGTCCCTTCGGAGCTTAGAATAGGTCATTATTGCGGCCATATGATTGAGTATGATGAGGTTCGTTATTTTTCTGTTAAACATAAAATCGTATTTTGTTTGTTTTCCTAATACATATATGATATAATATTTGTTTTGAACAGAGCACTAGGAAATGCAGCTGGGAATGTTATGATGGTCAAGCTAAGTTCTTGGATGAACTGAAGAAGAGGCAAGTAATTGCACGGAAGAGGGGATATGGACCTGACTACATCAACCTATTCGTTAAACATCACAAAGAAAAGATACGTGAGTTTGCTAGACAGCGCAGTATTTGTAACCCGATCGATGTTGAGCTTAACAAATAGGGATTGAAGAGGTGGACGACGTTAGAGGAGGAGAGGGCAAGGAATGAGGCAAGAGAGGAGATAAGAGTACAGATGCAGGTCTTGAACGAGCATGTTGCTACATTATGTGCTAGTGAGTGCTTGAAAACCTTTTTTTCGTTGCCTGGTTTTAAATGTAATATTATCAAGTTGCTAACTGATTGTATTTTATACATCAAGGGATTGGTTGCAGCGGGGAACATGCTGTAGAGGTGGCTCGTGCAAGGTATGAGGAGAAGAAGTTAGATGACCATAGATCACGAGCTGGTCGCACCGTTCAATCACCGATTGTGCTGTGTGATGATGGAGACGAGGATGAGGACGACACTAGCAGACTGAGTGAGCTCATTGCTCTAGCAGAGGCAGGCATACAGGCGCAGGAGGCTGAGGACAACACTGGCAGACTGAGCGAGCTCATCTCTCTAGCAGAGGCGGGCATTCAGGCACAGGAGGCTGACGACGACACTGGCAGACTGAGCGAGCTCATCGCTCTAGCAGAGGCGGGCTTACAGGCAGAGGAGGATGACGACGCGTTCTTCACTCAGGCCACAGCGGCCGTAGATGAAGCGAAGGCCGCTTACTACAAGCGACAGGCAGATCAGAGCAATGTAGTTGAGCCTAGCCACAGCAATAGGGTTGTAGTAGAGGACTAGTACTTGGATGATGAGTTGCTTACTCAGTACGTTTCAGATTGAGGATTTGGAAGTGCATTTGCCCCTTTGTCTACTGTCGACACTTAGTTGTACTATTAATATGTTGTGTAATGTGACATAGTATCAAACTTTTCATTATGTGGTTGTTTT
This sequence comes from Miscanthus floridulus, assembly GCF_019320115.1. Classification (NCBI taxonomy): domain Eukaryota; kingdom Viridiplantae; phylum Streptophyta; class Magnoliopsida; order Poales; family Poaceae; genus Miscanthus; species Miscanthus floridulus. Next base: position 68,316,458 of record NC_089587.1, on the reverse strand, counting down.
CATTATTAATGGTCTTAATATTCCGCTTAATGATACGGACTTATTTCCATTTGAACACGTGCTGCAAAAAATAGTTAACGACATACGACATTATAGAAATCAAGACACGAAACACATTAAATGGCATGTGAGTACATGTACCGAACCTGGGTATATAGTTTTCTTTGACTAAACCTAACATGCCTTAGGTAATTAAACCATGCCTTCGGTAATTAAACCTAACATGCCTTAGGTAATTCAACCTGGGGTTCTCCACAAGAAAAAGATAAAGTCATCATAGTAGTATGGCCACATAGTAAATTGTGTTACACCTTCTCTATAGTAGCCTCCCGTTGGTGGTGGTGGTGGTGGGGGGTGATGGGGGAGACCCCTTTTTCTTGTGGTTAGGGCAGGTGCAATATGGATCATTACAGAGTGCCTCCTGTGAATCGACACCATTGTTATTGTCGTCCTATTGGTCATCCTTGTAACTGCTGCTAACTTCTCTTTCTAGATCGAAGATACGGTCTTGTAGGTAGTAGATGTACTCCGCATGCGGATAAATAGGTCGAGGATCGACCCACCTACTGAACCCATAGTTTTCTTCGGCCAAGGAAGACTACAAAAAGTATGTCGTGTAAGTGATATATAAGACAAACATATTGAAGAAACAAATAGTAATAGCAATTACCTATGCTCGTGGGCATTTGAAGAAACGACGACCTCCATCTATTCCCTTGGTGAACATCTGCACTAGGCAGTCCTCACCATGCATGCATTTTGGCCACTCTTCTTTTCTTTCATCGTATCCTATTAGTGGTGCCTCTTTGGTGAAATCACTTTTGCTCTCAACTGGGAACCTCTCATAAAGAGCTTCCTCAAAGAAATCGGGACCAAGAGGACCCTCCCACCCCCAGGTAGTTTTCTTCCCCTTTCCTCTCCCTCTGGACGACCCTCCAGACATTTATACTACAACGAAAGCAAATGCTGAGGAGTGTTCTTCTTCCTTATTGTTTGTGTGAATGAGAGGGAGTGAGTGGTTATTTATAGGTTGAGAGGAGGAATGGAGGCCTGTCAATGTGCCATGTCAGCGATCCGTGTGCCTCTTCACCTTAGCTCTTGGATCAAACAGTCATAAGATGGATGGTGGAGATAGAGTTTAGTTGTGCTTCCTTGCATGTTGTCCTTGCATCTGAAAGGTCTATATTAGTAATGTGATAATTTGATGCTGTCCGTGTATCTGAAAAGTCTATGTTTATTGTTTGAAAAGCATAGATTCATTCACTGTTGCTTGGTAATCCGAGATTCTTGTACACAGCATATGTACAAATATTCCTGGATTATAAACGTAATAAATTTATAGTTAATCTATGTACTACATTTGTGCCTTTGTACAAGTATAGTATGATTAAAGGTTCACGCAAAAAATTCACAAGATATGGTCTTGTATTAGAAGCATCCACAGTTACAAACAGAGACATCAATATATATTCTAAACATTTAATTATCCAACAAGCATAATGCAACCACAACGAATATCACAACCAACATAATATGTCATGCAAAGTCTAAATAGTCCACAATGTCCATACAGTCCCGAATAGTTAAAGAAAAGTAAATACAAAATTCACAATAGTTCATAGTAACACCTACCACGTCCCTCACTGTCTTCTACTCTTGCCCCTACCCTTGTGACCCAGAGCGCTGGTGCTTGGAGTGTAAGGGTCACGCAGACGGCGTCGCCTAGTGCCTAGAGGCGGTGTAGGATGAGTCGATGGAGTGTCATGGAGTTGAGAGGGCCCAAGCTCATCGTGCCTCTTGTCCATGTCATCGTCGGCGGTGGCCTCCTCGTCCTCCTCCTCGTCCCCTGTAGCTGCTTGACTAGAGGAACCCAAGGCTCCTCTTCCTGCGGAGGGATCATACACGTCATGCATCGTGTTTGTCCTGCAACCACAACGACCAGCCACACGGCGTAGACGACGTGACAGCCTCTGTTGTATAAAACTATGTTAACTGAAAGAATATAACGTATTAATGATTTGTTTGGAAGAATATTTTTAATCTTACATCTAGGAAGCCAAGTATATAGTCATCATTGACTCTAGGTCGAACGCGCTTGATCTCTTCAACTGAGCTTCTCAGTGTATTGCCCTGCAACAAAGTTTTCAATAATAAGACTTCTGAACAGATATCATTTAGTTTTGTTTTCTTTTGTACAAGAATGTAACTTATTATAAGGGTTATACGGCTCGAAGGTTGCAATAACTACAATAGATAACTCCTAATGTCGGTCTAAGAACGCCTAATGTATTGTTATGTAACTAAATGTAACAAAATAAGTCGATTGGCTTACCACTCTGTCCAAGATCGGTCCTGCCTCCATCTGCCTTCCTGCACGAGTGGACCGATCGTACGTCGTGTCCTCATCGTCGGAGGACTCGATGTCGGCGTAGTCAGTTTCGGTCCACTGTAGCCTGAGCCTGCACCTTGTCGAACGCTGGTACCAAGCTTGGTACCGCCTGAACTCACAGTTCGTGTGCGGCTCATTGTTGTCATCTAGGTTGTCGTGCATCTCCTCCTATTCCTCAATGTAGGACTGGTGGTGCCTCTCCCAGTCAAAAATCTTCTTGTTTCTCTGACGATCCAACCTGCACATATGTTATCGTTACATTAATCCACGTACGTGGCACCATATTATAAGAAATGGACCATCATCATGAGACATTTGAAATATCAAAACACTTACTTATGTAAGTCAACGTCAGTCGAGAACAGAGGTATAGGCCAAAGCTGTCTCACTCCAAATTGGCGTGCAACCCTATCTGGCAGGTGGTACTCGATAGCATAGAAACAGATTAGAGGGCACCTCATCCTATAGAAGTAGTCGTCGGCCCCACATACGTTGCTCAGCTAAAAAGGAAGTGCATCCTCTCCACCATACGGCTCCCACTCCACCTGCATCATGTCCAAATAAGATGTTAGATGGTATACTAATCCTTTTAAAAGCAGCATGGAAAATAAAATTTACTTACACTAGACGTCGTCAGCGAATCTAGCTTGTTCGTGTACTCAATGTACGCCCAATCTATCCTCGTGTGCGAAACCCTGACCTAGTCCCAAAGGTACGCCCACGTCGGCTAGCGACTTAGAGGCTGACCTTGGAACCACTCACAACGAGCCAGTACCTCTGGACGACCAACTAGAAAACGAGCCCACATCCACAGCTGTAACAGGTACACGCATCCACCAAGTGACGGGTTCGTCGTAGATCGACGACACCCCTCGCACAGCTGCCGATATAGAAAACACAAGACTATAGAGCCCCAGCTGTACTGACCCGCCTGGTCCTAGTTACTGAGGCAGTGGATCCACATCCAGGACGCATTGTCACCCGTCGCGTCGGGAAAGAGAACGCAAGCAAAAAGGTGTAGGATCCACGCTCGGCAGTAGTACCCAACAGTCTCCTCATCTGCCTCCTTAGGGCACTGTGCGAACTCTATATGTAGCCATGAGATGGGAACTCTAGAAGTGCGAGCCCCTTGCTCGCCAAGCTCACGCCCAAGGAAGGCCTCCACTCGTGCTCTCCATCCCTCTGACCTACACTGCCCGGTGACTGGGTTCCCATGAATCCTTAGGCCTAGCATCTTCTAACAGTCCTAAAGCGAGACTATCATCTCCCCGAAAGGTAGGTGGAAGCTGTGAGTCTTCAGCCGCCACCTATATTTAAGACCAAGCAAGATTACTTGTCAAAAAGTCAATCGCATGAACAAATGGCCATGAATGGAGGCAATGATTCACTTTAATACCTGTCTACCAATGCAGTTATCGCTGTTGAGTTGAACTTGGGCAACCCACGACGAACCTGAAAGGAGATGACATCCAGGCCAGCTCTTTACAGGAAAGGAGTGTATCTATCGTCGTACCGAATGTCCAAGAACCCACTATGGGTCCTAGAACGAAGGTGCGAAAGGTCCTGCATCGAATATAACATAGTCACATGTTACTTCACGAACACATGTACGAATAAAACTTATAGATTATTACCTGCCCCAGCGCAACGAGACGTCCTCGGTGGGTCTCCTCGTACGTCGGGTCGAGCAGGTAGAATTGCTCCATCCTGCAAAAAAGTGAATGAATTAGAATTGTAATGTACAATGAAACATGAACTTATAAATGTATAGGTAATTGACACAAATACAAGCATAAATTGAGACATGCATAATTAAATATATGATACGACAAATATAAAATAATACTATAAACCAATAGTCCTACCTCACTAATCTGCCAATGGCAACTTCGTGAGTTGTGGCCAAGTCTACCGCACTTGCCGCACTCGTGCTGCTCGGGATCAGTAACAAATGGAGTTCCTCTCCCACGCCTAGTCCTTCTGGGTATCTGATCTATAACCATCCTATCTCGTCCTCTGCCTTGATCCACGCTTGTTCCAATGGTAAGCTGGATCCGCAATGTACTTTGGCCCATCATATGGAGGCCACTCTCTAGGGTCCCGGAAAGGCACGAAGTGAGGGCTCCATGTGTTCACAAGCGTGTTGACACTAAACTCGTGAGGTATCCTCCTCTCGATATTATAGTTGCGATGTCTAGCTGCTGCCACCAAATGCGAACATACAAAGTGGTATTGCCTTGGTTTACCACAAGTGCACTTGAAATCTTGAAGGACAACCACATGTATCCTCGACTCTTGGACCTCGCCATCGGACGTTGTACCGCCCCTATGCTCGACCTGATAAGTCCCTGTGGCGTGGTCAAAGCATGCAACCTTATGTGTGCCAGCTCTTTCTCTTGCCTTCTCTAGGTGTGCCTTTAGTTTCGAAGCCCATATCTCTCCATCACTCCTCAACTGCAATGCATGGGCGTGTCTATCGTTGAACTAGGCAACAAGCTTATAGAAGGTGAATTGAACAATTGCATTCACGGGCATACCACGTATCCCCAATAGCAACTTATTGAATGACTCTGCCATGTTGCTGCACTAAAACTCGTACCTCCAGCCACCGTTGTCATGAGCTCTCGTCCATTTCTCCAAATCCCTCATCAAACCTGTGAGCCATTGTCTACCTTCTGTATTTGATGCGGTTCTGACCTGCTCTAACTTTTTCTTAAAGTAATTGTCCTCAAGCTGTCGAGCAGCCTCCTAGAACAGATCAAAGTTTTTCTTGACACCGTCCTTCCGTAGTAGATTCTCGGCAAGGTGTCGAGTACACCAACGATGGTGCAAAGGTGCATACCCCTCTAACTGCCCTCGCACGGCATTAAGTATGCCCTGATGCCTATCAGATATGATGCCAACCTCCCTGCCAGGGCCAACCACGTGTATCCAGACTAGCCTCAAGAACCATCCCCGACTGTCATTGTTCTCTTTCTCAACCAAAGCAAATGCCAAAGGAACCAACTTATTGTTCGCGTCACAGGATATGGCTATAAGAAGTGTGCCCTAGTATTTGCCAATCAAGAATATACCATCAATGGAGAAGATGGGACGACAGTGCCTAAAGGCCTCGACACACTGAGGAAAGCACCAGAAGGCACGGAAAAATATCTGCCTCCCATCCTTCCATGCATTAGGTTTTTGGATGTACTCATAATGCATGCCTGGATTCACCGCTTTGATTGCATTAAAAAGAACTGGCAGCTGCTCATACCCATCCTCCCAGTCCCCATATATCATCTTCCACGCTCGTTGCTTAGCCTTCCATGCTTTACCATAAGTTATCACATATCCTCCATACAACGCCTCAACGGTCCTGATAATTGTTCTCACCTTCATGTTGAGTTCTCCCTATAAAATTCCCATCAACCGCTTGGCAATGAGGGTAGATGTCAACTGCCGATGCCTCAGTGTCAGCTCATGGTCAGCATAATTGTGTGGCCCAACAACTTTTGTGATCTTCTATTTTCTGGTCACCTGTTGCTTCCTTGCACAAACCCTCCATGGGTAACGTTCCTTGTCACACACAACTGTGTAACGGCGCTCCACATATGAATGCAATACCCTGTAAGGCCTCTTTCATATCACTGCAAAAGCATGCAACCACCTCTTCAAAGCAGGGAGGTTACTGAACACCCTCCCCTCCTCAATTACCATGTTAGGACTGGCCTCAGGAGCTTTTAGGAGCTCATCATCACGTCCTTCTGCAAATGCCAGATCAGAATGAGCAAGATCACTAAACTCATGAACTCTAGGATCACGACGGTCGGGAAAGATACGCCTCATCATCTCAACATCACTCTCCGTCAGCTCTCCAATAGGACGATCATCATCAGAATCAAGAGCCCTAGTTATCTCATATGGCTCTGAATCATTCATAATTTTAACATTATTGGAGCCACGAAATCCATCTGAAAAGTGCACTTGCGCAGCAACATGGGGCACATCCATATTCTCAGGAATTTCTCCTGCAACGTCATTACAGAAATGAGGAAAGAATAAAAGAAATAGATGTAAAGAATGGGATAAGCTCTCAAAAACTATACGGTTAAGACACTTACTTGGATGATTCTGTGTCAAAGGGATCTCATAAGGAGGATCTGCCATGAAAACATGAGTATGACAACCATCTCCAAATAACGCATTGGGGGCAGATTGAGCATCAGGAACCATGGGCGCAATCTGCATATGTAGGTAAGGTTCCGGAACGGGAGGGTCGATGTGTGTCGGATGATCCATTGGTAAGGTAAACCCATGAGGGATTGGATCAACTAACACCCGACGAACAACCACGTCCAAACATTACAGCTGACTCTTCATAGCCGATCTCACATAGTTGTCCCACTGATCCGCACAACCAATTGAGATCATTCGCCTGAAGATGTTCGGAGGACAACCTAGGTGCAGTACACCATCAACTGCAATATCATCATCTCCAAAGCAATGCAGCTCCTCCCGAGCCCTTACAACCATATCACTAAATGAAGACCTATCATTGAATAGCACAGACACGCTTTGCATGTCAAGAAACTCAACATATCCATAATGATCGCTTTCAACCGTGCCTCCATGATATATGGTCACTAGGTTGTCCATCTATTTTAAAAACGTAACGAAACACATGTCCTTTAGTCTAAATTAGACGATAGATAGTACCTAACAAGTACTTTCTAACTACAAACTAAGTAATCATGATAATAACTACGTATATATTTATAGTGTACTCACTAAATAGCAAGATCATATGTAGTTAACTACAAATATAACTATATATCTAAGTAGCTATCTAACTATATCTATTTACTAATGTATCTATGTTTCTATCTATCTACATATATATCTCACTAAATCAACCAACTAAGTCATCACAGTATAACTAGTAAATAACAAACACCAACTAAATAGGTACATTGCATATTCATATTTTTTACCTTTCCGGGTCGACGGACGATGGGCGTAGGTCAAGGCGAAGATCCGGGCCTGCGGTGGCATGGCCAACGACAGAGGTGGCGCGCGGCAGTCGTGGGGTGCCCGACACTCCGCGCGGCGAGACCGGCTCGACGGGCGTGGGAGGCGGGGCGAGGCGAGGGCGGCGGTGGATGTCGGCACGGCGGGGCGAGGCCGGCGGTGGAGGGGGCAAGGCGGGGCGAGGCCGAGGCCGCCGGTGGAGACAAAGGCGAGGACGGCGGTGGAGGGCGTGGCGGCTCGGCGCTGCAGCCAACCAACGGGCAACAGCGCGAGGGCACGGCGGCGCGGTGCGGGCTCGGGCGAGGGAGCGGAGGCAAGCGGCGCAGCGTGGCGTGCGCGGGCACGGCGCGGACGAGCGCGGCGCGGGCAGGCGCGGGCGGGCGCGGGCACAGGCGGGCGTGGGCGCGGGCGCGGCGGTGGAGCGGCGACGGCGCGGGCAGGGACGGCTAGGGCGAGATGGGGAAGAAGACTGGCCGGTAGATATTTTGGGGGCTCGGCGCCAGAGTGACTGGCGCCGAGCCCCTGGCAGGCCATTTTCCCGTGCCCAGCACCTCGGCGCCAGTGACCGTGGCGCCGAGCTCGGCGCCGGTTACTCTGGTGCCGAGCCAAGGGTCCATTTCTGGAATTGTTTCCGCCAGGGGTCTATTTAAGAGAAACTTTCGAAAAAAGGGCCGAATAGTAAAAAAATTGGCATCTCAGCCAAGTAAAAAAAACTGACGAGTAGAGAGGGCGAAATGAATTTTTACTCCCTCCGTAAACTTGCAGAGTAATAACGATTTCACATTGGAGCTGCCCTGACAATGACAAAGCACCAACCAAAACTAAGCAATAATTAATGCAATACAAGGCAGTCGGTCCTCCTCCGTCGATCCCAGTGGTTGGTGCCTCGTGGAAACGGAGCACACGAGCACACGAGATCCGTAGAGGTGGGGGCGCTCACACTTGCCTGCCGTGCTGCAGGCGGCTAGTCCGCACACGAGATCTGTAGAGGTGAGGGCGCTCACACTTGCCTGCCGTGCTGCAGGCGGCTAGTCCGCACACGAGATCTGTAGAGGTGAGGGCGCTCACACTTGGCCTGCCGTGCTGCAGGCGGCTAGTCCGCACACGAGATCCGTAGAGGTGAGGGCGCTCACCCTTGGTCTGTCGTGCTGCTGGCGGCTAGTCCGCACACGAGATCCGTAGAGGTGAGGGCGCTCAGCCCTTGTTTAGTTCGCGAAATTTGGATTTTGGGGCTACTGTAGCATCTTCGTTTTTATTTGGCAAATAGTGTCCAAACATTGACTAATTAGGCTTAAAACGTTCGTCTCGCAATTTCCCACCAACTGTGCAATTAGTTTTTCTTTTCGTCTACATTTAATGCTCCATGCACGAGCCGTAAACATTCGATGTGACAGGTACTGTAGCAACTTTTTGGATTTGGCCTGCCGTGCTGCTGGCTCTCATTCTTTGTGTGGTCACAGTGGCACAGGACACAAATGAGCGAGCAGCCAGAGAGGCAGCGCCCGTCGCCTCTCTCTCTCTTGCGACAAGCTTCAGCAACATCTTGACTTGACCTCAGGCCCAGGCCCAGAGCCGCCATTGTGATGATGGAGTGGGGACCATCTTTCCGGGTTCCGGCCGGCAACAAAAAGGACGACCCAGATGAGCATAGGCCCGGGTGCATCACTGCGTCTGCTGTACATGTACTGTGCACCGTACACGGGTAGCGCTGGCCATTTAGTGCGCACCATCAAACGAAAGTGAATTTGCGTTAATAATGTTCAAGCTCGCCTGTTTTTTTTTCCTCACTGACGACAAGGTTCAGCTAGCGTCGACTTGACTTGAACGGCGGCTCACGGTCACGGGGGGGTCCATGGAATTGGAAGGCAGACAAGTTCCGGCTCTGATGGCTTGAGTTTATCAGCCAGAATCAGCCAGCTAGAAAATAGTATTTTTCTCTCACAACAAATCAGCCATACAAATCAGCCGAAACCAAAATAAATCCTGCCGATCAGAGCCTCAAATTCCAGCCCATCACCAAGCCTATTACTCCCTCTATACGTCCCATTGAAAGTGACGTTTTTAACTCTTAGACTTCTTGTTTGACCGTTCGTCTTACTACTCCCTCCATCACGGTTGAGATAGATAATTTGGATACGAATTAAAATGTGTTACTTTATATTTCCTTCCATAGTGACATATATGGCTTATTTGAATGCAGGTTTATAGGTTATTTTGGGTAATTTATAAAAGATATTAGGGCGGTTATTTAAAATTATCTTTTATAGTGGTAAAGGTGGGTAGTTTATTTATATAAAAATGTATAGGTTCATTTTGAATTAGCTTTCATCATGTCATGTGTGGGTAATTTATATGCTTTAGGGTGTTATTCTGAACTATCTTCCACAATGCCGAAGATGGCTAATTTAGATACAAATTTAGGATTTTTTTGAATTATCTTACACAATGATAAAGATGGCTAATTTATATACAAATTTAGTATTATTTTTTATTATCTTTCATAACGGTAGACGTGGGTAATTTAGATGCAAACATAGGGGATTCCTTCATGTATTTTTCATGGCAGAAGTGCGTAATTTTTATAAAAACATAACAGATCCCATCACTATTATTTTTTTCGAAAGGACGGCAAAAGCTTTGCCGCAAGTTTTATTAGACGATAGAAAAGAAAAAACTGCACAAAAAGACTTACACAACACTCTAAGATCTCCCCCCTAAGAGACTACTGATGATGATTAGAGACTACCAAATGAGATGCTAGATTTTCTGACTATCATTGTGTTTTGTAGGATCTATTTTGTTTCTAGCACATTTGGTGAGAATTAGTGTTCATGGCAGAAGTGGGTATTTTTTTTATATATATAAAATAGAATAGATTCAACATTTATTATTAGAGATGATGATTAGAGTCTGCCAAATTAAACCTCAGATGTTTCTAATTATTGAATTTCTAGCATTTATCTTTTTTAGTATGTCTGATGAGAACTAACATGGAGACTCTATTACGACCTCTAGCAAGATAAGATAGGTCAAGTTTATGAGAAAAAAAATTGATCAGACAGATCTAGTTTTTGAGAAAAAATTTTGTTAGCTCTCATTCAACCCATCCAGTGATCGTAGAAACCACAGGATGTTTGGTACGATTATTGGTGACCTTGCAGCTAGGGATCCATAATCTGATTATAAGCGTACCAAAAAATGCCTCAGTTACCGTTCGGTCCTTCACCACCTCCCAGCTCGGCTAGTGCTTCAAACCCCTGACCGTGAGACCTCAGTTACCGTTCGCTGGTGAAACTGATCGAAAAATATTATTCCGGCTGAATTGTTGTAAAAAAACAATACTATTTTAATTAAAAAAATTGAACAAACTATTTAAGACAAACGAACAGGGCCTAACTAGAAATCAGCAGCCAGCAGCCAGCAGCCAGCAGCCCATAATAACTCGTCTGTTGCCCAAGGCATACTACTATCAGTGCGACGCAGCAGAGAGCACACAAAACATCGCCACCATACCCCAGCTAGCCTGCCCCCGGGAGACGGCGAGAGCGAGACCAACCACCAGTCTGTCGCCGGCCGGCCGACGGGAAGGAGGAGGGAGGGAGCCAGTGAGCCACATCAACTTACACCATGACTGAGCTAGCGGCTGGCGCCGTGAGCTCACTGCTGGCCGTCGTCCGCAACGAGGCGCTGTTGCTTGGCGGCGTCAAGGACGACGTGCAGTTCATCAAGGAGGAGATGGAGAGCATGAAGAGTTTCCTGGCGCACCTAGCCCGGAGCACGCCCCCCGGCGGGGAGCACGACGAGCAGGTGCGCACCTGGATGACCCAGGTGCGGCTGCTCGCCCAGGACTGCCACAACTGCATCGACCTCTACCTGTACAGCGGGAACCCGGACATCCACCGCGCCAAGGGCAGACTCCGGCGCTACCTCTGGTGGGTTTACTGGTTCCTGCGCAAGCTGCTCGCGCAGCACCGCGCTGCGGTCCAGCTACGCCAGCTCAAGGACCGGGCGCGCGATGTCGGTGAGCGACGATTGAGGTACGGCGTGGAGGTCCCGACCAAGTCGGCAGTAGGGCAGTCGCCTCCTGCGACTAGGCTAATGGCGGCGGTAGCAGGTGGCTACGCTGCCAGAGATGACGAAGAAGACGGTGACGATGATCGGTCGACGCTGGCGACGACCGATCATTCTTCCCAGAGAGCATTGTTTTCTCTCACTCAGGACGACTACGTCAAGGCAAAGATACGGGAGTGGATAAATAATATGGTTCTTGCGGCATGCGACGCCGACGGCAGCGAGACGCTGTCCTTCGTCATCGGGGCCCCGCCGGACAGATATCGGGATGTTATCACTCTTGTACGTGAAACTTCGGTTTTCCGTCCCGGCTTTGAGTACCAAAGCGGCTACCATCTCGCTGTCTTGATCGACATTCCGGCACTCCACTTGGAATTTTTACCACTACGACCCAAGGAGGTTCTCTTCTACATCTTGCGCCAGATCAAGCTCGAGTTAAAGCAAGGCACAGATCAAGGCGAAGGGGAGGCGGATTCTGATTTTCGGCAACAATACTCCCAAAAATGCCGTATTTATCTTGAAAAAAAGGCAGTGTTTTGTAAAAGCAAGAGCAGTATAGAAAAGATGAAGATTTATGAAAAGCTTGACAAGATCAAGAGTGGTCTTAGTGAACCACCAAAGGGTCAACAGGAGGACATGGATCAGAAGGGCCCAAAGCTTGACAAGATCAAGAGTGGTCTTCAAAATCAACCACCAAAGGGTCAACAGGAGGACGTGGATCAGAAGGACCCAGACCTACGTGCACTTCTTAAGCAGCTACTCTGGTCATCTCTGCCTGCGTCTCAACAAGACCAATTGATGAAGGACAAAGACATGTCTAATAAATTATCAGCATCGGACAATACCATCCGTTTAGTA